>NC_092589.1:101270000-101595000 GCF_047663525.1 Anas platyrhynchos
TCTTCAGTGTGAATTTTTATAATATGTATGGAAATTCTCTTCATATTATTTACATAATTAATATCTTATTGTATGTAATTGGTATTGATTTTGACAAAATCCTGGTGTGACTTCATGTAAGATGTTTGCAAAATGTTTATATTTGTTTATATTTGCTTAATGAACAGTAGTTGACAGGAAGATAAATCATTACCATCATTTTATACCTTTCTCTTTAGCATGGCAGAGGAAAACCTCTTCCTTCACCAGCAGAGAAATACTGAGAGTAAGAAGGAGATTCATGTACATAAGATAGAAACAAAGCTGATAATTATGGGTGCTGTTGTGAAAGAGTCTGTAAGACTCTTGAAAGCTTTAGAGACCCTGAGGTACTTTCATTTGTTTCAGATCTTTGCATAGAGCACAATGCATTGACT
The DNA here is from genome assembly GCF_047663525.1 of Anas platyrhynchos. Lineage (NCBI taxonomy): Eukaryota > Metazoa > Chordata > Aves > Anseriformes > Anatidae > Anas > Anas platyrhynchos. The sequence continues at coordinate 101,270,417 of NC_092589.1, forward strand.
ACTCCTATATGAGCCTGACAACTCAGCCAGTTTCTCACCGGTAGTCTCCCACTCCAGGCAGTGATCCATTTTTTAGTGCTTGGGCTGCAGACGTGAGAATCAGTGTTTAGTGCACCTGTCAGAGAACATCTGATGAGCAAGGAGTGGTGCTCATTTTGCTGAGAACAGCTTGTGGGAAGTGTAAAGATTCAACAGGGAGTTGTAGGTTTTGAGGTAAATGTGAGTGAAGTAAGCCTCTTTACTGGTCTTAATGGTTTCATGGGAATTTTGATTGCCTGCAGGAGGCCATAAATTGGCACAAACCAAAGCACCTTAATCTTTTTAAGTAACTATCAGAAGCTGCCAATCACTGCAGTCCCTCCATGGGGCTTCTTAGTCATAAAATGGTAAATGGGCAAATATATAAATATATCTTTTTTTTTTTTTTTTTTTTTTTTTTAACTAGTTCCAGTATTTTTCATGTCAACATTGAAATTCAAATGAATGCAAATGTTAATGCAAGTTCTGTTACATCTGAAAACTTAATGAATATACCATGGATGGAGTTGCACATCATGGGAGCCACTCTAACTGAACAGGCTGTTAAGGGAAATGTTACCGTATGCAACTGAAATACTCTCTTGTTGAGCTCAGCCCACAAATACGACTACATCTGTCAAGTAGAGCTGAGAGAATGTCCCTGAAGCCAGCACAGGCATTTTCTTCTTCAAACTTTTCCTATTATAGCTGAAAATTCACCAATTCACTCTAAATGAGAGGGAAAAAATAAAAGTTTCTGATATATATGCCCAATCTTGAACACCTACTTTATAATTGACTTCACTTTTTAAGAACAAGGTTTAAAGTATCTGAATCAAAGCCTGTAGTACACTGCTTATCTGTAATGAATTCTTGGGAACAGAAATATCCAAAAGACAGGAAAGGTGTAAATCTATCTCAGCTTTACTTCCGCTGTTATTATTATGGGTACAGCAGCCACAACTGGCTAACTAGGAGTTTGGCTAGGAGTTTGGTATCTGCAATATTCCTCCTTTTTTTTTTTTTTAACAATTTAGATATGCTTGTCTAAGTGAAAGCGTATGAAATACAGCAAAGCATTTACATTCTTTTTCCCTCAACTTCAATCTTTGAAAACATAGAATAAGGAAAACTTTCTTTTTTTTTCCCCTTTATTTTGCATATGAAGTTAATATTCATCAAAACTGAGTCACTCGGTATACAAGTGACTGAAACAGTACAGGTTTTTGTACTTCAGAAAACATAGAGTGACTCAGAAAATTGTGAAGTTGTGGAAATTTATATCATATTGAGTTAGTATATTTGGTGTTTTCATGAAGAATTTTTAGGATAGTATCACAGCTCAATTATGTGCTTTTTTAATACAAATTGTAAATATTTATTTGAAAGAACAATGTTTCTGATGTGGCTGCATCCTAAGGACTTTGGCATGCAGGATATACAAGGTGCATTTTGGTAGAAAACTTTGAAAATATAAAACACCTCTGTGGAAAAAAGTCCTAAAAATAAAACTTCAAATTGCATTAGTGAAATAAGGCACATAAATATCAGTTGTTTCAGATATTTATTTTTTTCTAAAAATATGTATCTATAATGCTCTGTATTTGCACTTAATTTGAATACCTCATCAGGGATGGTTGATTCATTCAGTCTCACTCTGCTCTTCAAACCTGCAGAAATAATTGTTGAAGACACGTACCAACTCCTCCTAATCCATTAAGATAAAAATGATGCATAAGTCCATAAATCTTGGCACTTGAGAAAAAATGATTTTCATATTGAGTGTTGAATTTCACTTGTATCCAACTTTATTAGTTACTCTTTTGAAGAGACTCCCATGGTTCATGCTGTAGTTATGAGTCTAGGAACCCTACTAAACCACGTACTATGGTTTTAAATATAATTTAGTTAAATCTACACATCACATAAATACACATTAAGACTATTAACCCCACAATAGAGCACTAAAAGCATTATTAACAACAGTGAAATTAATGAATGAAAGTTCAAATTAAGAAAGTTCAATGGAATTTCACTTTTACATCAAAATTCTGATGTATCTCTATTTAGAATAGGTATATTCAAGCTAAATGTGTATCATCCAGTTTAATTGCAGTACTTGAACTTCTGTTATGGCTAAAAATATAGAGAACAAATCAGTGGTATACTATGAAATAGATAAGGTATTTTATCAGAGGCGGAAACTATTTAAATGAACTAGCCTTTAGCTGTGCTATTATTATTTGATTTTTTTTTTTAATTAATGGCTGCTAAAAATACTACATAGTTCATTTATGGTAATGATGCTCATTTGTATTCCAGTGTCCTTCTCTAGTTGAAGATATTCATTGCTGTTTCCAGCAGTTGTAGAAAAGCATACCAATGAAAACACTGCAACTCTATCAGAACATATGGGAGAAATGACATAGCTACATTTCTCAGGACTATATTTGGAGTGCTGGAAATTACATTTTTCTTGATTTATTAGTTGCATTAAATAGGTAACCATTAAAAGGCCAGATCCCCACATGCAGTACTCCAGGGACCTCAATTTATTCAAGATTACCAGCAAAACTCATATTCACTTTCAGAAGACAAAAACATTTAGAAGAGGAATGGCTGAGTAGAGAGGGCAGATCTGGGGACAGAACAAAAGGAATGGAGACAGGGACTAGGGGAGTGGGGAGAGGATATGAAATGTTAACAATGAACTAGATTGTACTAGCCCATTCAACCTAATGGGATTTTAAAAGCATCAAGAAACAAGAGTTCAGTGTTCAAAACAATCCTCTAAGCTCCTATCTATACACTGAGCTATTTTCTTATGTAAATCTGGTCATCAGGATAAGCTATATAGAATCGAACCAGTTGCTTACATCAATATATTGAACATTTAGAAGGGTATAGGAGCAATCACGTTACTGTAAATACATGCCAGGGAAAGAAATTACAGCAAAGCTAAAGCAGACATACACAGTGGTAAGAGAATGGTACAATATCAGCAGTGCAGTGGGAAATAAGAAGTTTCCCTTTGAAACTGGTGGGAATTTCTTTCCTGTTCAATGGTCACTAAAGTAATAGCTTTTTTGTTGTTGATGTTATTTTGGAATAAAAAATATTATTGTAAATAGTTCTAAAACAATTAACAAAAACCTGATTGCAAATTCAGGAACTGAAAAGACAAATCAATTATTTCTTACAAATAGCTTATGACTAACTCATGTTAACCATGTCATTTTTTTATTGACACTAACACTTCATTGATGACAAACAGTTTTGTCATATAACTTCAAGGAATTATCAGGACTGACAATTTCTGCTACCAAATTTGCATCTTAATGAAATTTCTGATCACGCAGCCTGCTGCTACTCCAGTTTCTTACTGGAAGTGGCATATTTTATGTTCAGTGCTTCAGTCCTGTAAAATACTTCAGAGAAGGAGAAAGATGTGGGATACGGCAGCTAGGCTCAGAAAACAAAAAGCTGAGGGTGGAAAACACAGCCGAACTCTCAGGTGTTAAATTAGAGGCTGGATGCAAGTGCCTGGCAGATGCTTTCAGGGTTTGTCCCACCTCTTGGCAGGCAGGGTGAGGTGGCCACCAAAGAGGAGACCACATCCTGCCCTCTTCAGTTGTGCCCACAGGCTGACCACAACTCATTGCTCCAGCCTCTTCTTTCTGTCCAGCATCATTCACAGACCAAGCTCCCATGCATTGCCCAGCCATACGATGCAGCTTGACAGCAGTGCTGTTATTTGGCACCTTTACTTAGGGCATTATTATAGCAGTGTTAGCCTCTAACTGCTTAATAGTCATACCATCAAACTCCTAGTTAGACTGTCTGTTTTTAGGACATTATATCCTTTACATTTCTTCTAGCCACATGCAAAAAACTTGGGCCACAGGAGGCACATACACGAGCATCTTTCTCAAAGCAGCGCACCCAAAAGCAGGTAGACTTTGCTTCTTGTTCCACATCCGTGGAAGTAAAATCAGTCAGGATCAGAAATACACACTCTCCTGCAACTGCCCCTGCTCCACTACTTTCATCATCACCGAGAAGGTTAAGGGCAGGATATCTCCCAGAACAAAAAATTAAGAGCTGCAACTGGTAACTGATAGAAAAGTAGGGAAAAACAATACCCTCATAAGATGTTGATAAACAACTCAGATAGTGTTTTGCCTGAGTATCCACTGTAACGTGAAGCTGCTTATACAGTCAGTGTTTTCTCTTTCCCTGCATTGCTCCCCTCATCTCTTTTTTTGTATGTTGCTTCCTTGGCTCAGGAACCCGCCCATGTTGCACAGCAGGACTAGTAGTGGAGCCTCCACAGCTAGATGAGGTGAGCTAGAGTGTACAATGATGTGAAAGAGCTTACTGAAATGGGCTGTGTGTCAGCCTAGGAGTCCCAAGAGACATGTTGTTTCCAACAAAATGATAAGCAGATATTGAACTATAAGCTCTACAGTGCAACAAAAGCTTTTTCATCGTTTTCTTTCTCTTTTTTTCTTTTCCTTTTCCTTTTTCTTTTTCTTTTTCCTTTTCCTTTTCTTTTTCTTCATTTTCTTAGTTTTCATTGCTAACTTCACCCTACAATTATTGTGTTCAGTGGGCTTGATCCTATTTTGTTGTAGGCTGATGCAGCTCCAACAACTTTCAAGAAAAGTATTTTTTTGTGTCTCCATGAGATAAATGTTCCTATAACAAGGCAAAAAATGAGGGGATTACTTAGCAGTCTCAGCAGAAATGCTAAGCAGTGAAACATCACAGAGACCTGCTCATCCTGCATTAGTGTAAGGCAATGCATCACCTTCAGGATCAGCAGCTTGCTGCCCACTGCAACCATCTTTCCAGGCAGATCAGGGGTGACTCTCAGCAGCTGGACAATTGGCTCTGAGCATTGTGCAAAGCCTGAGCTTGTGGCCCAGGCTGCCTGCCAGACTGCTGTGAGGAGAGCCTCCCTCACATTTTACATCTAAATAGGGTGGCTTCTGCTACCATCAGGAGTCCATTTGAGTCACCGCTGAGACAAAAGAGAGGACTTCCCCCCCCCCCCCCCCCCCCCAGTACAGTATATCAAAAGCATCAGTATAGGCCACTTGAAAGAGACAAGCAATGTATTTTAACTCCAAAGCAGGTAGCAGAGACACTGTGCAATAAAACGGGAAAATTCCAAAACATAAATTCCCCAAGCTTCTCTGAGATGGGGGATAGGGCTGTAGGAGCATTGGCAGTAACAGAGCAATGCTCTGCCCTCCTCCACTCCCACCCTATCGCCGGAGCCACTTGTGTCACCAAGGCCAGCTCCAGCTTGCAGTGTGCAGCTGTTTCAGCCAGGCACTCATTTCTGCTCTGCAAACACAGGTTACCTTTCAGTGTGAAGCAGAGCATCATAATTTGATGTCCTTTGAGACTTCCCTGGAAAAAAAATTGCTTGTGCCATATGCACTGAAGTTGATTTTTAGCAATGTATTTTCCCTGAGCAGTAAAAATTAATTCACATTGATTCCCAATGAAGGAAGAAGTCCTTTGTGTTTGTTTATAAAACAGTGATGGAATTTTCTCTCAGGAAAAATATAAGGATGAAATCTCCTTGCCTTGTTACATCCAAGGCAGTGCAACCAAAAGAAAAAAGCAAGAGCTTTATCCTTCTCAGAAAGGATATTCCTTTAGTGAGGTCTTTCTAAACCTCACTAAATAGCATATGCTACAATACATACTAGTATTATGGCAAAAAAAGTCAACATATTTTTCATTATTTCTGTTTCTTTTTAACAATCCTATGTTCAAATATAAATCACACATAAATTGCAACATGTTTACATGGCTGTTCACAATGATTTGTGTGTTAATCCTGAATGCAGAATAACTTTATGTTAATCATAGCTAAATGGTTTTAAATTAGCAGTCAGGGTGCAAGGCATACTTTATGCAACAGCACCATCTACAGTAAGGACTGAGATTCCACCAGATATGGTGGTAAAGTGACTATTTTATCAGATGTCAAATCTCACCATAGGCATGAATTTACATTTGTCCGTGGTCTTGTTATGGCTAATCCCTATGCAATATCAAAACTGCTTATTTTCTGATTAATTGATGATAACCCTTGCTTTCTCATTGATTCTTATTCTTAGTGTGTTTCACTTGTTTATATTTTATATACCAACTTTCCTACTTTTCAATTTGATAATACTGTGGTCTGTTGTAATTCTTCCTAATTCTGTAAGACCTAGGAAGTATTTAGGTCACATTAGACGTTGTGAATGAAGCAGAGATCTGCAACTTAACTCCTCAGCTGTGTCACACGTTATGTTCCATGACCAGGTGTCTTCACTTACCGCTTTTTTTTTTATCGCAACAGGTAGGTGCTTGCTGCCAGATGAATTAGCTGCCCCACTGTGCCCCCATTCTGGTCCACTGGTCATCCACTAACATGTGTGTTAGATTACACCCAACCACTCTCAGAGAAACTGATTAGCTTCATATGAGTGCAATTCCCAGGTGTTTTTGGTTGTTTCTTGTTCTGAAGCAAAGGAAAACAGATAAAATCATGTTTTTCTTCCATGACTCCTGAGTTTCTGTAAATGTTTTATCTCTAGAGGGCACTATCACACAAAACATCTTTCCTTCTGGTCTTCCATTTTATTCCACCCTCCTCTGAAATCCTTTTAATTGTACAAGGTCACTGTATACCTCATTGTATAAATTTAAATTCAGTATTTCTGTTAAGTGTGTGTAATTTTGCTGGAACTCTCTGTAGTTTAATACAGTATTTCTAATTGCTTATGACCTTTTCTTTTTCTTCAAATCCTATTTAAGGTGTAAGAAATAATTTCCTTATATATATTTATTACTAATTTATACTAGTTTGCACTGTGAGATTGGGGGATATACACTACCATCCCAAATGCTCCAAAGTCTAAAATTGTATTATTTTACCAAAATAAATTTATTCTAAACCCATAATTCTGTGTTGCTTACTGTCAGGGTAGAAAAAACAAATGAACAAATTGGACCAGAAACTAGTGTGCATGAGTTACAGTACTTATTTCTGTATTATTACTAGCCCTTTAATCCTTAAATTCTATTCTTCAAATAAAAAACTGTTGTAGGCAAGGAGAAAAGTAAGGCAGGGGGAGAGGGGTGGGGCAGAAGTATGAGAAATCTCAGGGTAGGAACTTAAAAACATCTTTCCCATGTCCTACAGCAAATCTTCTTAACCAAATGCTTCTGAACATTTTCAGCAAATTATTTTCCCTCTGATAATATAGTGCAGTCTTAGAGGATTCATTTCATACTTTCTCCTGTCACAGCTCATGAGTTTGACCTAAGAAACAGGTGGAATTAGAATTACAATCCTATTTAATTTAAGAGAGGAGTTCGATGTATGGAAAGACTCTGTTGTAAGTTGGAATAATGGCTCCTCGCAAGCAGCCTTCACAGTTAATAACTTTACCTTATGAGTGTCAGAAAAGTATTGTCAGAGCTAAGAACTGTAGGAGCTGTACTGGTGGCCTAATGCTGACTCTTAAGTGGAATAATTCCTGAAGGTATGTGTAATGTAACATGCATTTGAAACGATAAAGCAGCTGCTGCACAGCTTGCTCCAATTTCTCAATAACACTAGCAGAAGGTACATGAATCGAGAAGCCAGCTTACACTTCCTGTAAATTTTGCGGGGCAACAGAGATGCCTGAAAATTTCCGAACTGTCTGTAATTTATAACTTCAGGTAACTGGATGTGGCATTTACTTCATTTTGGCGTGGTGGTGGTGGTGTGTGTGCTTTGTTTTTAAATGCTGAGTCAGTTTCAATAGTCTTCTTAATCACAAAGTCCCCCCAAGAGTGTTCATTTGTCTTTATATATCTTCCAGTTAGGAAGAAATGATGGCCTTTTGTACACTAAGAGGGAGAGAAATTTATTATGTGCAGCCTGTTCACTTAATGACACATAAGTTTTGAGGAAATTAAAAAAACATTAGACTGCTTGGTCTGATATGTCATGTCTGACACACCATTCTTTTTTGTACAGTTACCCTTGCCTCAAATCCTATGATTTATGATAAATCCCATGTTTGATCAAAATTTCAGCAAGGTTTTCTGATATTTTCATAGATGAAAAACAAGAAAACAGTGAGAACTCTGCATGACTGGATTAAGCCACTTGTCCATCCTAATCTCATGGTGGTGCCCTTTCTATTTCCTACATTCTAGGGTGGATATCATATTATCCTATCTCCTGCCTCCAGTTCTTCCCCTGTTTCTAAATGGGCATGAGATGTCATTTTAGCTTTAATTACATTTAATACCTCATTTGTAGCATGATTGTGCCTCCCTGGCTGAGAATTAGTCATGATTTGGAGAGTGGGAGAGAACATATCCCTCATTTCATGCATAGTCCTCTCCATCTGTTAATGGTACTGTGTCTTGTTTTGAATGTAGTTCTCTGGGTTTGGGTTTCAGTTGCATTTTGTAGCCTTCCCTGCTGCATGATTTCTACTCATGGGGGTATTAAGATTTATTTATTTATTTATTTAATATTTTCACTCAGAGGGTGGTGAGGCACTGGAATGGGTTGCCCAGGCAGGTTGTGGATGCCCCATACCTGGAGGCATTCAAGGCCAGGCTTGATGCATCTCTGGGCAGCCTGCTCTAGTGGTTGGCAACCCTGCCTAGAGCAGGCGGGTTGAAACTAGATAATCTTTAAAGTCCTTTTCAGCCCAGGCCATTATATGATTTACGATTTTTTAAAAAAGTCACAGACTTTTTTTATTATTATTATTAAAGAAGCTGGAGTTTTTATTACAACGTATTTTCTGTAGTCCTCAATTGATTTTTGAAACTCTCTTTGCACCTTTTCAAATTTTTCAACATTTTTAAATACCAGCAGGGCTGAGTATAAATAAAATATAATATGACATCTACTACTCACTTTTATCTTGTATTAAATTTTAACCCAGCATCACATCAGCTTTTTTTGAAACAGTAGTATCTTGAAAGTTTCTGTTGTATTACTCAAGACCTTTCTGAGATACCTATTTGAAGAAGAGAATCCTTTCTTCGTTAGGACTGCATATTAGTTTTGTATATCTTAGTTAATACTTCATACCATTTTGTGAATGAGTACCAATGCTAGATCTATATAATCCTCACTAGGTTAGGAGCTAAAGTTACCAACAGCTTAGACCATGACTGACAAACTAACAAGTACCAGGAATGCAGTTCACTATTTTGATGCAGAGGCCACTGTTCAAGCAGAAATGCAAAGAGAGCAGGACAAGACAGAAAACTTCACTTTGGCCTAGTGGACAAGACATTTATTTGGGAAGAAGCAGAATATCTTTTCATCTGAAATAAGTGTGTGTTTTTTAAATACTTTCACTGTATATGAGAAGGTCCTGGAAGCAGTACAAGTACCTGAGGTTTTTTTTCTTCCTTTCCACAGTCTCACACTAAAATTTAGATGATTGTACATTCTCCTGGAAATATTTCAGTTTCCCACAAAATCAACAGAGACTGAAGGAAGCACATGGAAAAGTCATGTTAGAAGTTATAAAATAAAAATTGTATGAGAAGTTGTCACACTGAACAGGAAATGGGTATAGTCTTAGTGGTTTAACTAATGAGAGATGGTGAAGATACCACACTTGGTAACTTGAAGTAAAATCATAACATAATTTTTAATAAAAACATGTTGACACACAGTTTAGTCATAATAAACCTTACTCTCAGCTCCACCAGCTAGCTGTAAGAAGTCTGGTTTATAGTACTTCCAGAGAGGTGTGAGGCTTCTAGCTCTTACTAAATTTGGAGCTTGGAGGAGCTCAGTTGCTGAAAGGCAGGTTCCCTCTTAGTTCCCTCTGGATCCGGGCTCTAGCCCAGCAGATTTCATGACACTGAAAATCTATCTGTGTCACGATTTTCATTTATGATCCCCATGCTAAATATTCTGCATACTCATACTATAAAATCACTCCAGTTCTGTTTGATGACTTGAGTCCAAGTCAGTGAGTTGACTTCCTAGGGTTTTGAATCACGTCTTGTGATAAGTAAGTTGAATTTCCCAGCAAGGGCTTGAAACTCTTTTTCATCAGTATTCATTGCTGGTATGGCTAAACGTTACCAACCACAATTATCAACAACAAAACAAAACCCAGCCTTTCCTGAGAAGGAGAGTATCAGCTTCTCTGAATGCTGACAGTGAAGAAAAATACAGGGATAGCATAGTAAGTTAAGTTCACACCTCAACATAAGGTGATTTGGGGCAAGAAAACCTGGAAACACCTGGCCTGATACTCTTTTGCATTATTTTTTCTCCTGTTTAATATTTCAGTTCATATATGGATTTTCTACAGATGAATGATTATTTTTATCATCAGAACTTCATTTAAGCGACCAGCATGCCAAAATAAATATGTGCAAATGTCTTTGCATGACAAATTTCAATCTACCATAAGCCAAATGTTTTGGGGTTGGGTCAGGGTGTTGTATGTATAAGTGTGTTTTACAAAGGCATTGCTAGAGTTATAGTCACAGCCATGCACTTAAAGACCAAAACAGTAAAAAACACTCAACTTTTTCAGCATTCTTGCTTCAGATGTTAAATAATCATTTTTGAGAACTTGAAACCACAGTTGAATAAAACTATCGATTCTTATTTCAGGGCAGAATTCTGATTCTCTCTGCACCTGTCCTGAAGCTTTCTTTTTCCTCAATTGCTTCCCTACTGTTGGCAAACTGGGGGAAACGTGGTGCTCACCCCAGCTGGTTCAGTGATGGCCAACAGCTCATCTCCAACATAGCAGTTCCACCTCTGGTTCTTTACTTTCACAACACATTCAAAAATCACTACAATGGCTCCACCAACCTCTGTTCCATAGTCAGATGGTGGCACAAGCTGTAAATAAGATAGGTCCGTGGTGATATTAAAGTATGCCTTTCCAGTCATTTCAGGTATATCTACACATGCCTATATAATTGGATTGAATGAAGAGTAAATCATCACTATCTTTCAAAATTGCTTTGATTAATTGTCTCATCCTAACTCCTATCAACTCATCTTTATAATGAAGGATCACTTTGGTATATTTGAAGATATATCACATTATTACTGCAATAATATTTTCTCTTGTTAGTCTGCATTTTTGCTAAAACACCTCAGTATTTCCTGCAGGGACCATAACTTCTGCTGAGCAACAGCATTGGAAAGACTGCTGAGCTTGGGGTGACTTCTAAACTTGAGGTCAGATAGAAGAGGGCTAACTTCACTTCTCAAGATGTGAAAATAGATTGCTTTCCTAGTAAGGTGCTTATACCTTATTTTAGTTTGAACTTGTTTAGCTTTAGCTGACAGTTACTGGACAATGTTATGCCTGTTTGCAAGATTAATGACCCATATACTCTCAGAAATCATTTCCCATGTAGGTACTTACAGACTTTGATTCAGCTTCTTGCTAGAGTCAGATTAGAGATTGATATCAGCTGTTTTAGCATTGCAGTACCTTGTAAGTTCCTGTCCAGTTTGTTATCCACCATGATAAGGTTAATTCCCTTTCTGAGTATGTGCTGTCCCAGCTTGTAAGTAACATCCTCTTTCTCTAGAATATAGATAGCCTCATGTTAGCTGCATTAAAATATGTATTGTTCAAATTAATTCAGCTGGCTGCAAAAATAAGTTTTTTTTTTTTTTTTTTTTTTTTTTTTTTTTTTTTTTTCTGGAAAACTTATTTCCTTTACTATTATTTTTAAGTCTTGAAATTTTGTTTGTTTGATGCAGCTGTGCCAGCAAGGCTTTGTATCACTAACAGTTTTCTGTAGGAAAACTTCAGTAGGAAGCTAAGAATATTTTCTTGAAGAATCTCGATTGAAATATACCTACTGAATAATTACTAACCATTTACATTCATCTTTTAAGGATAATTATTTTAGTGTAGACTTGAAATTAAAATGTTAAATATTTTATCCAAATACAGTGCTACATCAGCTGACATTTAGTTCCTTCATAAATCAAATCTGTAATAATACAATTAAAATTTGTGTTTTAGTAAAATGATCTAATAGCTATAGAAAAATGTTTAGTTATATTAATTAGGTTACAATCCTTTAATTCCTTTGTGAGAGCACCATGCATCAAATTCTTTCATCACAAATGTAAAAATAGAAATATAGTGAGTGAAGGTCATGTCTAACTTCATTAAAAGGCAATGTAAACAGGAAGGTATGATTTGGAGAAATATGATTTAGAGGAATTGCAGATGAATGGAAGTGCAGAATGGGATAATTCATCCCAAGTCTGACCAAAGGATAAGTTAACATGAATTGGAGTTTTGCAAGGACAGTCTTTTTTCATTCCTGGAAATCTTCTCAGGGCAAAATATTTTCTCAGTATTTTCCCAGGATTCCCAGATGTCCTTCAGCATAGCAGGAGCTCTAATCATAATGTCTGTAGATGAGTATATGCCCACTGTGAAACCTCAAACAGCATCAAAATGTCCACTGTTACAGATCTGATCCAGACCTACTGAACATGTGTTTCATTATTGTGTCTGGACATACTGGGGTTACTGCAGTTGGAGGAAAAAAAAAAAAAAAAAAGGTATAGGACATGTAGGGTTTCTGGACCTGTTTGCTTTTTTGGACCTGATGCTTTCCGGACGTGTTGGGCTCTCTGAAGTGCTATACATAGCATACTCACACATAATCCTCAGCAGGAAATTTAAGCAGAACTTTGGACTTGTTGCTGACAGCCATGTGGTCTCAATGTTCTTTTGTGGGCAGTAGTTGTGTGAAAACATTACCAGGAGATTTTGCTTGCAAATTCCCAGGAAGCAGTTGCAATACGATACACTCCAATGATCCTGGACAAAAGAACAGATCTTGGAATCTGTGACCTGTCAATTCAAGAGAGCAACTCTGAAGCTTTAATTTGCTTCAGCAAATTACCAGACTCCCCATGCTCTGTGGCCAGAAAGGTCACATTTTCATTTTCAAATAGAAGAGATGCTAATGAAATATACTCACAATAAGAAGGTAGAAATCATACAACAGAGCCAGGGTGACTATCTGAGGTACCTAATTTAGGTGCAAAGGGATCTGAATATTGGGCAAACAGCACCAGTGGGGAAAACACAATCTACTCTACTTGCTTAAATTCTTTCTGCAGTCAGCAGAAGAGGGAAGAAAAAAAAAAAAAAAAAAGCTATAGCTTTTAAGGTCTCTGGAGAACTATAAAGTTAAAATACACTAAGGTATTTACCTCTCTTGTTGACTTAATTGAAAATGCCTACATCCCCTGGCAACACAAAAAGCTGGCTTCCTTTAAAGCATATAGCAAAGTGGTCAGAACAGGACAGCTGCGTATGAAACTCTTTTTCCCCTCTCTTCCAGGGAAATGCCCTAAGGGCTAGCTTTTGGGGTTGTCTCCACTCCTTTTATAGTTGTGGAGCCAAAAGTGCAGAAGAGGAAAGTCATGAAAGAAGAAGGGCAGGAAAGAGGGAGCCCAGATCTGACTGCAGGGGAAAGACTTGGACTTTCATCTCCTGGTCTGTCATGCCAGGAAGGAGAAAATTGTGTTTGTGGGTAAAAAAAAAATAAAAAGATTTTAAGTTTTTGATTTAGAATAAGAAACAGACAACTGTCGTCATTGCCCCAGCCTTTATAACACATTCATCTCCTCAGAAGATAAAATCATTAAAGTCCATATATCAGAGCAAGGCAGTGCTGCAGTGGTTGAAAGCCATCCATCAGACAAGTTGTCAAAGTTATTCCATCAATTTTATTTAATGTCTATTAGAAAACTGGATGCCTTTATTGAGAAAATGAGATATCTTTCAATTAATTTATACTGTTGTTAGCAAAATCCTCCAGGGATTAGGCCTGAAATTGATTTATATGAAGGAGTTCTGTATAAGAATGTATATCAAATCTCAAGCAAGCATCGCACTTAATTACCACTCGTAACAACGTTTCAAAGATATGATGTTTTACTGCTTGCTGTCAGTGCTTGCTCTCTACACAGGTGTAAATTCACTCTAATTCTTGATAAGTACAAAGAGCTGATAAAAAACTTAGGTGATGGCCGCTTTTTGCTGCTCTATAGCTGTCAGATCATCTGAAATCCTTATTTTGCTCTTGTGATTCCATTTCTGTAACAGACGGGAAAATAAGCTTGTGACATAAGCATGAGGTCTGCAATGAAAACAAAACTCTAAGGAGACTTCAATGATGCCACACATAAAAGCATAGTATTGAATAGATACTTCAACACAACCAGATGCTATGTAGATCTAAGTTATCGCCTGGTTTATTGCACTTATATACAAAAGACTTACAGCATAAAATGTTTAATTTACTTTTTAAAAACAACAAAATTAAAGTTGATGTCTCAACTAAACAAAAAATCAAATGGATTATAAATCCTTTGACTCAATGTTTTCATGGTGATTCACCCAAATTAGAACTTTGTGCAGGAGTGTCCAGTCCTTGTGAGATGTTTGCCTGATGGGGGAATCTGACATCCAGAGCAGCACCTCTGTACAAGCAAGCCCGATCCCAAAATTGCAGCTGGGACACTTGCTGGGTCTCTGGCCACAGGGTGTGGGAGATATGCATTAATGGAGTCATGCATGGAGAACCACTTAATTCATGTTGTTTGAATCAAATCAGGATCAAAGCAGTTTATTGATTTGTAAATGATGAAAAACTATAGGTAATTAGTGAACAATACATTCACAATCAATATAAGCAATATGACAAAACCACAACACTAAATACATACCAGATGTCAACGAACACCTACAAATTTCTGGATGCCCTTTTATAATGAGTTCCAAAAAGCTGTAATCCTATGCCAACACAGATGCACACAGATGTGCATGTGTGCGCCCTCTCAATGGTCCTGTGGGTTACACATGCACCCCCCTCTCCTGGGTTTGGTGGCTGCCCATTTACAGACTTACACTTCTATTTCCCCTGGAGATCACAGAATCACAGAATTTCTAGGTTGGAAGAGACCTCAAGATCATCAAGTCCAACCTCTAACCTAACACAAACAGTCCACACTAAACCATATCCCTAAACTCTACATCTAAACATCTTTTAAAGACTTCCAGGTATGTGGGTGCTCCGGCTCTGTGTGTGCCCCTGCAGCTCCCCACAGTCTGATGGGGCTCATATTTGTGTGAAATCCCCTGCAAGGTCCTGCAGGCACATCGAGGTGTGGGTCCCCACATGTGGCCACCAGTCAGGAGCAGTCTGCTTGTGATGGTCATCAGGAAGGCTGTGATGCCACAGAGCAACTCCTGGCAGTGCCAAACTAACCTCATGTGCTTTCTTATACCTTCATCCCCAAGGTAAAAAAAAAAAAAAAAAAAAAAAAAAGGAAGTCTTTTATCTTTTATGCATCCTTTGAAGCTGAGCCACTTCATGAATCAAAAGTCCCCTGGCAAATGCCTGGCTATTGTTTAATCTGGCTGGTAGTCATCATCGTCTGCAGCAGTACCAGTCTGGGGACAAATACCCTTGCAGGCAGTTTAGGGTACTACATTCACACACACAGTTTTCAAGCACTTGGGTTTGTTACCTTGTGTGTGTGTTTTTTGTCTGGTTGGTTGGTTTTTATTTCCAAGATACAACTACTGATTTCGTCTGCTATGGTCATTTAAGAAAAGTAGCGGATTGGTTGTAAGTTGTAGTCAGAAGTTTGAAAAGGGCTTTGAAACCAGGTACTTAATTTTTATCTTCTTGGAACAAGGTACTTTAACAAAACCTGTTTTCAAAGATGTCTTAGTGTGGAAGAGAGATAAAGGTTTATCTGATTGCTGCCTAATGCAAGGCTATAGACAAGACAGAGCTAGAACTTTCATACCACTGATCAACAAAGAGACAAGTACCAGTTACAATTTGCAGTAAAGGGAACTTCATGTTTTTATTGACGTGTAGAAAGTCCCCGTGAAAATGCTTAAGAGCAGGTTGCCAGATATCTTGTGGTATCTCCATCACTGTAGATATTCAAAAATTGTCTGGGAAGCCCATGAGCAACCTGAATAGACTTGAAAAGCTTGGAGAAGGAGGTTTGGTTGGATGGCCTTGGACCACCATCCTAATTCTGTGATACAGTGACAGCAGGCACTCTGTTGCAGCAGGTGTTTGCAAAGGTGAGAGAAGCAGAAACCCCAGAGCTGGCCAGCACAGAGCATCAGGATAGAAATATTCCTGTTCTGGGCTTCAGCACTTTGTGATTTCAAGTCCTTGTACCATCCTAAGGACAAACACATGATTAGTGTGAGTTCATCTGCAGTCTAGACTGGCAATTAAAGCACTCATCAGCAACACCACAACTACAGTACCAGTAGTAATGCATCAGAATGAAATTGGCAGAATCTGGACAACACTGTTTACTAAATTCTCTTAAACACCAAAGCAGATAGGTGTCATTGCCAGAACCATGAGAAATAAAGAAAGATGAGCTTGATGCAAGAAAATGTTAGATACTTGAGGAATTATATAAATCTGTGCTAACTGTACCACTATTAGGAAAAAGTTGTAATAGCTAGGTAGCCAGAATTAAATGTAAATATAATCGTAACTGGTCTAGTAATAATTTTGACAACTTTAGATTATAAGGAAAAACGTACTGGCTCCTTGTAGAAGATGTGTTTCTTTAGCCCACTTTACTCACATAGGGTTCATCCTCGTACCCTAAGCTTGATAATGTGTTGCTGAAATTTGGAAGTAACAATTGATGGAAAATGTGGTCAACCAAGGGTGTAATTGGGGATGCTTCAGCTGATTAGGACAACCAGAGCTGACTTAAAACCAGGATTATTTGGAAAATTGCAAGACAGCCTGTACTGTAGGCATACCTAGGGAAAATTTTACCATACAGACTGTCAAGTTCTAGTGTCCTTGCTAACTAGCAAAAACATATCATAAAAGAAAGACCAACTATTATCCTCCATGGACATTAAAAACTATTTTCTCCACTATGTTTGTGAATACCTTATACAGTGGTTGATAGAATAAGTACGTCATCAACTCTATTTGAAAACAGGCTGAGAACAAACACAAAGTGTAGCAGGCACATAGTGATGCGGACACCTTGCTTGATGAGTAAGGACAGACCTGTGCCTGCTCTCCACAGATCAATTATACATGTACATCTTCTTTGAGGCTAATAAGAAAAAGAGAAATACTCTTGAGAATAAACACCTGACATGAGAATCTCCTGTCTTCTTTCCCAAGGGAATTCCCTAGCTGTTAGTCTGTTCTGAAAAAGTGGTGCACCACTCCCCTTTCTCAGGTGGTACCATCCTGGTTGCTTTGCAGTACTTACTGTGAGGCAAGTGGTGCACAAAGATGATACCTGGTAGATACTGCTTTCTCCAGCATTTTAGTCAGCTCTTTGTCTCAGTTCTGAATCATGACATAGGTGAGACACAGGAGACTAAAAAGTCTTCTTTGTGTTGGCATATCTGAGGGAATTCACAAATGCAAAATGTAGACAGCAGTCACAAGTATGGTCTGGAGGTGAGGTTTTCCAAATTCCTGTTCTTGGCTGTGGATCTGGTGGAGCTGTGAATCTGGAAGGATTTTTGAAAGAACACTGTGCCTGAAAGTTTGATAACAAATTAGGTGACAAAAATAACTAATGATGAATGCATTTGGGCTCTCAGAATGTCTATATAGTCAGAAGAAGAAAAAAAAAAAAGAAAAGAAAAAGAAAAGGGACCTGGAAACTGTCTTGAAATATATGTGTATACATATATACATATATATACACATAGAACTCAGAAACTTATGTATTTAAGAGTCATTGTGAACAAACAATACCAGGAGCAGGAAAACCAGAAACTTCTCTTAGTAAAATCCCCTTCTCCCTGGAGAAGGGGCTTCCTTTAGCTTACTTCTTTTTCTTTTTTTTTTTTTTTTTTTCTCCAGTTGGTGTTGTAAAAAGTCCAGGATCAACAGAGAAAGCTCAAAAGAGAATCAACCCTGCCTTTTCTGCCATTTGGGGGTCTACAAAGCAGTAGAAATTGTAGTGCAAACATCCTCTGGGTAGTACAAACCCGGAGACTTTTCCTGATTTCTTTGCAACTGCTGTACCTCAATTTGAAATAAGCCATCCTGCTTGCAGTGCCTTTTTCTAAAAGAGCAACCAGTGTACTGCTATTAAGCTGTAAGAGGTGCCTGCTATGAATCCTAAGCTGGTCACCTTTCCATTCACCCATCTGGGACTACCCAGGTAACAGAGTGGTGCACTCCTAACCAACGCCGTCTGAAATCACTGTCTGGAGACCCCCATGGATGGGAAGGAAGCCTAGGAGCAGCTTAGGTTCCCTGAATCATTTCATGAAAGCCTAGAATCTGCTTTTTAATTACTGAAGGATCCAAATTAAATACATCAGGTGGGCATTCTAAGTGACAATTTTCTATTATCTTTGAGTAGTATAGATTTTCTGCAATGGTTTTCTCCAGTGCAGGCCAAAACAAAACAAAGCAAAACCAACAACAATTATTTCACCTATGTAAAGTTAAAGCCATATTGTCTTCTAAAAAAGCATAAATAAAATTATAGCATAAATAAAATTATGCTAAGTTATGCTGGAAAGTATTATGTTATTCTTATTAAATAATTGTTAATAATTATAATTAATATTATTTATTATTATATATTTATTATATGATATATTTATCATATAATATATTATATAATATATATTATTATTTAGGGCTGAGGTCAACTGTATGAAGTTCAACAAGGCCAAGTGCCGGGTCCTGCACCTGGGGTACAATAACCGCAAGCAGAGCTACAGGCTGGGAGATGAGTGGTTGGAGAGCTGCCAGGCAGAGAAGGACCTGGGAGTGATGGTGGACAGTCGGCTGAATATGAGCCAGCAGTGTGCTCAGGTGGCCAAGAAGGCCAACAGCATCCTGGCTTGCATAAGAAGCAGTGTGGCCAGCAGGGCTAGGGAAGTGATTGTCCCGTTTACGTGGCAAGAGGGTTTACGTGGCAAGGTTTTGGTAGCAGGGGGCAATAGGGGTGGTTTCTGTGAGAAGGATCGAGAAGCTGCTCCATGTTTGGTAAGGGCCCCACTGCTGACCAGAGCTGAGCCAATAAGTGATGCTGTTTTGCACCTCTGTGAGAGCATATTTAAGAAAAGGAAAAAAAAAAAAAAAAAGAAAAAAAAAAAAAAAAGAAAAAACACTGCGCCACACAGCTGGGAGAGTGAGAAACAGCCTTGGCCTTGCAGGCGCCAAGGTCAGTGAAGAAGGAGGGGGAGAGGTGTTCCAGGCGCCGGAGCAGAAGTCCCCTGCGGCCTGTGGTGAGGACCATGGTGAAGCAGGATGTCCCCCTGCAGCCCATGGAGTACCACGGTGGAGCAGGGTTCCACGCTGCAGCCCGTGGAGGAGACCGCGGTGGAGCAGGTGGACCTGCACCGACGGAGGCTGCCGCCTGTGGAAAACCCCTGCCGGAGCAGATTCCGGGCCAGACCTGCAACCTGGGGAGAGGAGACCACGCAGGAGCAGGTGACCTGGCAGGAGCTGCTGCCCGTGGGGGAGCCAGGTTGGAGCAGTTTTCTCCTGAGGGATGGACCCCGTGGTACGGACCCATATCTGGAGCAGTTCTGGAAGAGCTGCTGCCTGTGGGAAGCCCATGCCGGATCAGTTCATCAAGGACTGTATCCTGTGGGAGGGACCCCACAGCACAGGGGATGAGAGTGACCGAGAAGGAGCAGCAGAGAAGAATCGCTGTAGACTGACCATAACCCCCATTCCCCCGTTCCCCTGCGCTGCTTGGGGGGAGGAGGTGGAAGAGGGTGGATGGGGGGGAAAGGTGCTTTTGGTTTCTTTCCTTTGTTTCTCACTTCTCTAGCTTGTTGGTAATAAGCAATAAATCTTACTGTCTCCCTATGCTGAGTCTGTTTTGCCCGTTACAATAATTGCTGTGTGATCTTGTCCTTATCTCAACCTTTGAGCCCTTTTCATTGTATTTTCTCCTTGTTCCTCTTCGAGGAGGGGGAGTGAGAGAGCAGTTGTGGTAGAGCTCGGCTGCCCACTCAAGTGGAACCACCACATCCCCCTGTACTCGGCTCTGGTGAGGCCTCACCCCGAGTACTGTGTTCAGTTTTGAGCCCCTTGCTAGAAGGACAACGAGGTGCTTGAGTGTGTCCAGAGAAGGGCAACGAAGTTGGTGAGGGGTCTGGAGAACAAGTCCTACAAGGAGCAGCTGAGAGAGCTGGCGTTGTTCAGCCTGGAGAAAAGGAGGCTCAGGGGCGACCTTATTGCTCTCTACAGGTACCTTAAAGGAGGCTGTAGTGAGGTGGGGGTTGGTCTATTCTCCCATGTGCCTGGTGACAGGACAAGGGGGAACAGGCTAAAAGTTGTGCCAGGGATGTTTTAGGTTGGATATTAGGAAGAACTTCTTTACTGAGAGGGTTGTTAGGCATTGGAATGGGCTGCCCAGGGAAGTGGTGGAGTCACCATCCCTGGAGATTAAACGTTAAAAGACGTTTAGATGTTGAACTTAGTAATATAGTTTAGTGGAGGACTGTTAGTGTTAGGTCAGAGGTTGGACTCGATGATCTTGAGGTCTCTTCCAACCTAGACAATTCTGTGATAATTATTAAATATTATTTCATCTTGATAGCATTCTGCTGTACATGGACTTTTTTTGCTACATAGGTACTAGGACATGAAAAAAAAATCATTTCTAGTAGTAAAATGGTTTCCTTCTTCAAAAATACAAAAGCCCTTCACAGAGGTTTTATTATATTTTAGAAAGTGTTTCAAAGTTTCCTTTTACTTTTCTAAGACCTAGAGGAGTACCTCAGTGGTGTTATAATAACAGATTAAGAAAAAAAAAAAAAAAGTTTTCACTTTTTTCTGTAAAACTGATGTTGAAAATTATCCAAAAGTATTAGGAAATTATAGAGTTAAGTTTCCAATTCTGATGTTAAACCTTCAGTATAGCCCTTATACTACACCCTTTAATAACATAAGCATATACTATATTTTCCACAGGATGCTACGTCATTCAGTGCATAGGATAGACTGTAAGGCCTGAGGTGAATGAAACCGTTGTCTGTACAAACCCTGCCTTATGTCTGATGGAGTTTGTAAATTGGGAAGGGAAGGAAAAAAGAAAGGAAATAGGAAAGGAAAAAGGAAAGGAAAAAAAGGGAGGCTTGAGGAGAAATGATGGTCTTGTTTGTAAATTCTGTGAGTACAGGTTGAGTACTATTCTGCCTCTGCCAGAGGTCCAAATTCTCAGAAAAGCCTAATTTAAACATATTTTATGACAATGAGCAGAATTGTTGGAAACACTGTGCAAAGTGGCTGTTAAATACATTTATCCTTTTATTTATTTATTTACGCATGCATTAAACATATTTATAAATTTTAAATGCCTTTAGAAATCAAAGCTTAAGTCATAATATTTTATGAAGTGTAGACAGTTGATGCTGCTAAGCAAAAATCAGAAGATAAATCCATCTATTGCAATACCTTGTAATTTGTAGTACAAATTTCTTTCCATTAAAATATTTGCTTTATTTATAAATTCAGCACTTTTAAACTATATTTTGATTTTGGTTCTCCCTCTTGAGTACATAGGAGCTCCAGGAATATTCACAGACATAATACTTGTATGTACTGCGACACATTTCTTCCCCACAAGGTGGTGATATTACTATGTCCTATAGTATTTTTGTCTTGGAACAAACTTAAATAGTTGTATTTCCAAAAGGAAGAAAATGTCATGCCATTTCATGTAACTAAAGCAGTAAAATTTAAGCTCATGTTTATCTAATTAAAAGGTTAGATGACTCCAACTTTTTCAACTTTTAGGATTAAAATATTTTTTATAGCAATCTTTACATAGAATTACCTAGACGGTAATTTTATTTTATGAACCCAGGAACAGAGACAGAGAAGGATCAGCTTTTCTGTGTGGTGTTGGATCTTCTCAGCTATACAGAACGCTCACATACATTTCTAAGGGTTCTCAGCATCTCACACAAGGGTTTTGGGGAGCTGATGACCAGTGTGCCTGGTTGTGTGGAAGGGAGAATTGGCTAAACTGCATGGTGGAATAAAAAATCTCTTTTATGCCATTGATTAAAAATCAGTGTTCATCATTAAATATTGAAAATTTCTTGGATAAATTAATAATCAAATAAGTTTCAGAGTGGTGTCTTGTAGCTATATGTCCATTTTGAAAGAACAGCAAACATTGTAGTGCTTTTTAAGTGCAATGAAGGCAATAAGCTGAAACCACTCCCAGACACAAAGAGAAATGAAGCAGAGAATTCAGATATCACTGTAGTTATTAAGACAGTAAGTCTGTCCTATCTTAAACTTATTTTGGGAAGTGAACTCAGGAACTGAACATCACAGCATGGCTGATATTCCTATCAACCAAAAAATATCTGTATCAAAGTATCAGAAACGTTGCTATTTGGAACCATGTGTGCACTTGAGATAGAGAGGGTCATTTTTCTGATTGCTTGGTGTTTATCAGATAGTGTTGCAAGTGGCTTTTTACAGGGAGGATCAGTATACAGGTGTTGTGCTGCACACAACATCAGGTCAGAAGTGGTGTCTGAAGACACAAATCTCAAAACACTGTTAACAGTACTGGCATGTCATTTCTAATGGAAAGGTGTTTTATAGATGCAAAGGTTGTCAGCTTTAGATCAGCCCTATACGTATTAGAACATTAAACCTGGTAAAAAGTCATTAAAATTTATTTTGCTGAAGCATCACATTTCTCCTTTAATCAGAGCAATATCTATGAGAATATGTCAGATATTAAGATTTTTGCTTCAGTGAAAATATGGCACTGAACATTACCAATCTATGTATAGTAAAATTCTGTACAAATCTTTGACATAGCCAATCTTAATATAGAGTAACTAAGTGCAACTGCATGGGAAACAAGCTTTTGGAAAACAATGGTAAAACAGCTAAAATCTGCCCTCAAAAATGCACACACTATTCACACTGGGGAAATTATATTCTTAATTAATGTTTTACAACCTGGTTCATTGGCCACCAGCATGTATAATGGCAGAATTTAACTTTCACATAAATGAAAGCAGACTTTGGCACTCAGTAGTTTCTTCAGGAAGCCTGGTGGTTTGTGAATGTTACTGATGCATCTGCAGTCATGTGAGAGAAACACATTTAAGCTCAGCTCAGAGGAAGCATTTTTACTCCAAGCTACGAAATGCACTGATCGTATCAGTCATTTCTAGGATAAAATTATCTAGTGTGAGGAGTGACCTGCTCTGAATAGCATTGCTTCAGATAACAGCTTGCAAATGGAGAACAGAAACAAAAAATGCAGCAAAAATTTGACTGCAGGCAGCTAAGAGGAAACTCCCAACAACACTGAGGGTTTGGCCTTAGTCTAAGAAGGGATAAATGAAGGTATGTTTGTGAATAGGATGCTTTATATTAAAATCCTTAGAAGCTGATTTATTTTTGCTTTTGCCTTGAATCACATTAAGGAGAGGTTAGATGAGAAAATAATTAACATGTTCACGGTATGTTCTTCTGAAGCTCTTTGCAATCACTCTATAATTACTTTTTAAAGCAATTTCTTTGCAGAAACTGTTTTGGATATTTTTCTCACTACCTATATAAACAATCTGGTTAAGAGATTTTATTTTTTAAATTGGTAGGAAAGGAGTGCTTTAGTGAAGGAACAATAAATGCTTTACTGGAAGAAGAGAGTTAATAAACAATTGAGCATTGGTCCATTTTACTACAATGACCTTATTTTCAGGAAAAAATGACAAAAGAGGAAAGTAATTCATCTTAATGATAGTTAAAGCTGCCCTCTTTTGTGGCTTTTGTGCATTGGTAAATTGGGCTGCATTGCTTCCGTTAGGCTCTTAATCTGTGAGTCTTGTGATTTTTTTTGTATTTTTTTTTAACATATGTGAAAGAAGGTTACTCACATTAACTGCTGTGTACATATGCCAAGTACATTTTTACATCATTTTTACATTAAGATGGTTACGGCATGCAAATCTCAGCTTCAGGGTTTCTGCTGTCTGCCTGAGGATTTTCCCTATTACCTTTTGAGCATGTGCAGTGTAGACTGTCTTCACTTGGGGAATCATGCTTGTGAGCATCTTCTATCTACTGATGTATAATTGAAAAAACAAACAAACAAACAAACAAACAAAAAAAAAAAACTCTGAACACTGCTGACATCCAATCATTACCAAACTGTCCTATTTCTATGGACACCAGGAGCAACTCAGGGTTACTCATCTTTTGGTCCCTATGTGTGATGTTCATAGTACAGGAATTAGAGCTCAGGACTGTCCCCCTTCCACTACACTTTGTGATGACTAAGCTTCCAAGCCAGGCTGCCCTGTGTTTGTTCCTCTTCTGGCTACCTCTTGTGTTGTTTCCTCCATCTGGCAAACTGCAAATGAAACAATGGCAATACTTCCCATTCCATTTCAGTCTCACATTTGAGCTGCTCTTCACCAAGGAATGAATTTGAAGTTATATATCTCCTTTAACTGATGCAGTAAATAAATAAATTAATTGACCCTAAGGTCAAAAAACTAAAGATACTTATACAACAGATGTTTTTTTTTTTACTACCTTTATAATCCATTCCATAGTCATCTTTAGAAGCATTATATTTTTGATGCCAATCTAGCATAAGCAAAGAACCTATAATCACTGAGGTCTGGCACAAATTCCTAAACATATTAATGCCTGGAGGTGGCACAGAACCTGCTACAGTTTTTGACATCAGAGCTTGAGCATCATGGGAATCCTGTTCATAACAAGAACTTGAAAGTGGTCTTAATTATTCTTAGATAATTAAGGTAACTCTAAAATGTATTTCAATTAGTCAGTAAACCTGCCTGGAGCCTTGACTCTGTGCTTAAACTTGAATGAGCCAAAAAATGTTCACCATAACCCATCATTGGCCATTTCTGTTGCATACCCTTCCCCTCTCAGTGCACAGGGGGTTCTGAGTACCATTTTGAATTTAACAACCCTTCCCATGCTCTGGGGACTGTAACTCTTGATTCTGGATTGAATGCCAAGGAAAAGTGCTTAAAATAGAGTTGCTGCACTGCCTAACTTCAAGATCCCTAAATCCTCTCTTGGCTCAAAGCTAACTTCCCATTGGAAATCTATCCTAATGCCTAGGAACCCTATGAAACTGAGAATTTCAGACTGCTAAAAATGTAGGATTCAGAATAAGGTCGAAAAAATACATAAGTCTGAATACATCATGCACATTTTTACGTCTTTTCTTCCAACTGCAGATTAATTAAATTAATGTAACATTATTGTAATAAAACCTGACACTGGGAACCACATGAGATAATTGAATGTACAGAACTGAAATCAAGCCTATTTAAAGATTCCCTAGACTTCATAAACCTTTTCATATTCACCCAGACCACGTTGAGGTTTTACACTGAAATTATGTCTAACTTGGGGTTTTGACGTGACACCAAGTGAAATTCTGTTTCAATTTTTCAAACACAAAAGAAAAAAAAAAAAGGACCATATCCTTATTTGCTGTAAACCAGCATCTCTACATTACTTTCTATAAGGCTGCATAGGTTTACAGCAACTGAAGAGCTAATCCTAGTGAAGTAAAGCCATGTGGTGAATTGAACCAAAGAAAATGTTCAAATGAATAAGGCCAGCTGTACAACACAAGCAGACTCTGAAGATGGGCACTGTGCCAGGCTTCCCCATTAATTGCCTCCCTATGCTTCATTGAAGGAAGTTTGAAGCCGGTCCAAATTTCCTAAGCTCCCCAGCACCACCCCTCTGTTTCTACTCCAGCTGCGGCTTCCAGACACTGCTCTTGCTGGCATCCAAAATGGGAATACACATGAGGAAGTTTTCTAAACAGTACTTTGCGTGAGCTGCAGAAATGGGACTCAGTTGAGGGTAACTTTAGTTCCTGGAGCAGCGGTGTTGCAGGGGCTAATGAACAGGAGCCAAGTGGAGGAAATGAGGTAGGAGGAGGAGCTGATGGAGAAACAAGAAAAAAGAAGCATATGGGACAGTTAAGAGATCATCTGATCTGGTTTCAAAGGAAAGGGAAGAGGCAGCTCAGAAAGCATGAAGACTCTGAGAAAAGAACAGGATAGCAAAGGCCAAAAGAAAGTGCATTGGATAAGGTCTGTGAGTGAGGAGATGTTTGCGAGGCAGTGCTGTGCCTTGAGGGGAAATGTGGAAATGGAGTGGGGCAGTGTGGTGGAGGACTGAAGAGCTCTTTTTGGACATAGTCAAGGATCATTGAGCAGGCCAGAACATTGTGGGCGTGTTAATAAGAGACACTGTGGCCGGGGAGATTGCAGCTGAAAGCTGGAGTAGGAAAAAATTATATTGGATAAATGTCTCAGAAGGAAAAGCATGGACTAAGTAAAAATCAGGAAACACCTGACTGAGGAACTAGGAGAGCAGGGAGTCTTGGCCCAAGCATGGAGGTGGGGACAACGGGAAAAAGGCTTCCCCTAGGGAAAAGATATGGCCCAAAGTGATGGTATCCAGTACAGCACAGTCACTTTAAAACTGAAAACACAGATCCTCATTCCTGAGCATCAACATTTCTAGTGACAGGACATAACAGGGAGAGCCAGAGCTAATTTTATGGTGGAATGATCCAAAATATTGTGTACTGGAACGGTTCTGCCCATCGGCTATCTGTGCTGTTCAGTGTTAGTGTTCTGGCACTTTAGTTCACTCCTTCCAAAATAGCTCTGATGAAGCCTATTGGCAAGCAGTCTCAGATCCCTCTCATGGCTATTGCAGAGATGATAGCAACTCATTACTGCTATCAATTAAACACTGAGTTCAAGTGATTGAAGAGGAAATGGGAACACAGTACAAGCTGTGTTGTGAAACTGATGAATGAATGCGTGCAGGCCAAAAGGGCTGTTTGGAAAGACTTTAAAATCTTTATTTACTCCGAATTTAAAAGTAAATAAATAAAGATTTTTAAAAGAGAATTTCATAGTTTTGCTACCTGTAGGACCTCTGCCTGATATGTCTCAGAACAGAGATGACAAGAAATGAATGAGACAGGGAGGAAAGGAAAATTACTGGAAAAATGCAGTTCTATCCTATAGGGTGCCACAAAGTCCCCTTGCCATGCTGGGCAATCAAGTCTGTCATCCAAGGCACAAAGTCCGTATTTCCCATTCCCTGGTCCCTATCTTAGACGACTGAAACAAAGACTATTTATTGTTTCCTTTCTCACTTTAGCTATTCTCTCTGATGAAAAGTGTTCAGCTTCAGTACTTCAGCCTGCTATCAAAATTCTCAAATTGGAAGGGCTGATGGCTTTAGCTAGCACTTTATCTGCTGCTTATGACACTAGTTCTGTTCAGAATTACGCATACAACAGCTATGATGAATACTCAGAAGACAGTTTGCTAAATGTTTTAGTAAGTGTTGCACATAATCAGTAGGGAGCAATACAGTTTGTTTTTACTTTTTAAGTCTTCAGAGCAAATGCGATCCTTCAGTCCGCTCGCCCTGGCAGGCAGTTCATATGGCAGTGCCAGCTGATGGCTCCTGGAACACAGCACAGAGCGGGCACACTTCTCCCTCTGCTCCCTGCCAAGTACAAATCATCCTCCAAGTGTGCATGCTATAACTCTCTCTGAACAGGCAAGTCTTCAGCTGGCAAGGCAGAGTCATTTTCACTTGATTCTGCAATGCCAAAGGAGAAAGTTGAACCATGAATGGAGTTTTACATTTTCTCCCAAATATTCATTGGCACAAAACTAACTGCAGACATCATTCCTTCTACTTTGATCAGTCCAAACTTTGGTCCAAACTTTGCTGTCAGTAAGGATGATTTAGACCTCACACAATTATATTCTACACTGAAGGTACAACAGTGTGACTACTACAAATCTGTAGTTATAGAGGCTTAAATTCAAGTTCCACTCCTTCTGTACCATTCTATGTAACTATGTTCTGCCGTGGCTCCTTTTAATCAGGCCTTTCTTTGTTGTTATGTCTGACAACAGCAAAGACAGCATTGTGTCATCTGTAGAGTCCAGCTTTTATAGGTTTTTGGTTGCTTTGGTGAACTACTCTCCCACCCCTAATCTCCTGTTATAAAGATAGCATGGGAGGGATAAATGATAGAGGGATACATGACAGAGGGATTTTCCTTCTTTCAAGTAGTTGTCCACGGTATTTATCCCAGAGGGGGGAAAAAGAAAAGAGAGAAATAAAAAAAAAAAAAAGCAGAGGTTATATGAAGACATTTGAAAAACATGTGGATGGCATGTACTGGATTTATTACCACTCTATAAATTCCCACAAAGGTTTGACTTCCTTTGTTTTTAATCACCAGCAATGAAACAGTTCACAGTGCACTGCAAACACAGAGCCAGCTTTTTGTTTGAGACAGTTGGAGAGGAGGGGGAAAGAGAGGGGAAAGGCTCATGAGAAACATGAATGAGTAGGTTTTGCTGACTCTTCTAACTACAGGGCTTGACAAAGTGCTTATAAGCACATTTCCCATGCTGTTAATAGCAGAGCAGGAGCTTTGTTGTATGATATGTGGGCATTTTGAAGCTTGTCAAACCTAGACAAGTGGGAGGAAATAGCAATGAACATAACATTAAAAAGTTGGTCTGTTGTATAAAACATTAACTTTTGTACCTACCTCATCAAACAGTAATACACAGAATGCTTTTGCTTTATTGAATATGTTTTTAAGTTACCTCTTTAATTATTGACATTTTTTAAATTACATAGATATTCCAAGTCTATATAATCCATATCACAATCTTTAACCACAAATACTAATTTTGGTTATTAAGTACAACTGTCCATTCATGGTGTATCGCACAAATGCCATTACTAATTATGTAAGGTTACATGATTGCAAATACTATTAAAAAAAAAAAAAAAGGGAGAGAGAAAATGTATGAAAATGTATTCCACACCACTTACCTAAAAGGAGTGATTTTTTCTATAATTATCTTTCACTTGCCTATATGGTTAGAATATTTCCTGAAAAACTGTTTTGGTCAAAAATATATGTTCTAGCAAAACCCTGTGGAAAAA
The DNA here is from genome assembly GCF_047663525.1 of Anas platyrhynchos. Taxonomy (NCBI): domain Eukaryota; kingdom Metazoa; phylum Chordata; class Aves; order Anseriformes; family Anatidae; genus Anas; species Anas platyrhynchos. Next base: position 101,299,526 of record NC_092589.1, read on the forward strand.
AAAAAAATTAGCAGACATGAATATGAAGCTGCATTTCTTTTCCACTAAAAAAAAGAAAAAGATTCAAGCGCTCATTGTGATTTACTGTGCACTTCTGCTTTCTTTATTCTTAGCTAAATCCACTGAATCCACTGAATTCAATAAATTAATTTACTATTTATTAGAAGGGGTAGAGGATATCTGTACTCTATCCAAATCATACCAACATCTTCTGAAAATTATGCAATAAATCCATGTTGCATTTCCAGTTGGCATTGATAATTTCTAAACTGTATTTTTGCTCCTAATTTGCATGAGGCCTGAGATATATTTCTTTACTATTTCCAACAGAACAAAACTACAGAAGCATACTAATGCAATCTGATGCCTGTAGTTGGGATGATCCTCAAAATTGGCTGAGATTTCAGTGACAATTCAGGTCTATAATATACCCCCTGTGGTTGCACTCTGGAGTTCACATAGCATTTTCCCTACAAAAGAGCCACAAAAAAGCATTATGCATTTGCTCAGTGACATTTTCCATGTGTTTCAGTATGTATTCCTCTATTCACTACCCTCACTCCCCCTACTCCCTTAATCATACATTATCTTCCACAACACCTGCGTGATATGTGTAATTGGACTCCTATGCACAAATCCAGTTGAATAGACACATTTTAGAAATGGTTTCCTTCTTACGTCAAAACTATAGATCCCAGTCCAGCACCACTTCCTCCAAAACTTCAAAACCTCACTCCCAATGAACCCAGTGAGTAAAGTTGTTTCCTAACTGCCTTCATCCATTACCTCACCTTAGTTGCCTCAGCAATCTCTTTGCATATGCAAATATGTATTTATACACACATAAAGTCTCAGATCTTCATTTTTTTCCATAGGTTCACTTTTTTTTTTTTTTTTTTTATTCTTTTTTAAGTGGGATAATACTGAATCACAGACTGTAAGTCTCAGGAGGCAATCACCATTCAGGCTACTGCTCATAGCACAGCTTATCTATACCTTTGGTGCAGAACCTTCTTCCAAACTACAGCACTTTTGTCCAATTGCTCATGGCCTCCACCATGACTTCTCCTGTTGTTCATCAAACATAGATTTCCGTATGGCATTTTTCACCATAGAAGAAATAATCACTAACTTTTTGACTCCAACCAGTGGAAAGAATACATGTATATAGGGAGCCAAATATCTATCACTTATAGCCTTAAAAGGCAAGAACAAGAGTGATAGTTGATCTGTTTTGTATGAAAAGATCATAGAATCATAGAATATCCTGAGTTGGAAGGGACCCTTAAGGATCATCAAGTCCAACTCTTGACATCACACAGGTCTTTCCCCTGCACAGATGTGCAGGGGAAAGAAAAACAGTGATGGTGATGAGGTTACTGGAAGAAGCCAAACAGAAAAATGAAGGTAGAAGATTGTACATAAGAATAGAGAAGACCTGAGAGGCAGGACGTTGTCAGTTCAGTAAGTAAAAATTCACTGCCCTTAAGCTCAGCATCCTCACCCCAGAAGAACTTATGCAGCTGCTCCCTCCTTCAGGTGGCTCTGGCTACCAGCAGGTGTGAGATAGGGAGTGTAATGTAGATTTATAAAAATAAAAGGTCAGGCCCTAAATGGGAGGTGAAGCTTTGGCTAAAGATTGGGGCTCTTGGTAGAGCTCTGGGGCTGCTGTTACCACATTGAACTTGTGCAGTATTTAAACAAGAAGAAATTTAATGCAGTTTTCTAAGATTTCAAAAGGTGCTCTTCCTAGATGCATTTAAACATACTCAGGTTATAATCAAACAATGATTCTGGAGGCTTTAATTACATTCATAAAATCAGCACGAATGTAAAGCATGAAAAAACATGCGAGGAGCTTTTTTTGAATGAAAACCATTCAAACAAAGCTTTTGTCATTTTTGACTCCAGGAGATATAGTAAAATGAGTAGTCTGAGGAAAATGGCCTCACAATAGCAAGTGGCACAATCTGAAGTGCATTTACTTATTTCATTTCTACTCCATGGGTTTGTGTGGACTGCTATCTCAGCATAAATATTAGACACTAAGAATGAGTGAACCTACTAAAATAGCACAACATGTTTAAAGTACTGTGTAGGCGAATGAAAACAGGGTATCTAAAGGAGCACTGAAAATCTAGGATCTTAAGAGTTTTCCTGATAAAAAGCTTACAGCAGCCTGTTTAGACAGAAAAGCATATGATTCTTTAAAGTATGGGGTTCGTTCCTGAGCCAAGAAAAGTTTAAGACATTGTGCTGCTCAGCGCTGCAACACCTGAAGTTGTGTTCCTGGCTGCACACATGGAGCTGACAGTGCTGTCTCAGGTACTTCCATACTGTGAGTACAGGGAGAGTGACAGATCTGTGCATGAAATTCCCAGCAGCCAGCACTGGGCATAGGCTGCCCAGGCAAGGTCTTCAGGACCAGTTTTATTAAAAGGCAGTTATCAGCACTGCATTTAAACTCCTTGATGCGTATCAGATTCACAGGGAAGGATTACAGATAAGAATCACATTAGCATTTCACTTCAAATCTGAACATTGTTTTTGAAGGGAATATCAAAGCCCCCCCCCAGGCTTGTGGTAGTAGACCACTCAAAATGGACTGGTTTTGAATAAACCAAACAAAGTGTTCTCCAACTACTAGGAGACATTCAGTTTATGGGGCTATGGTGGTTTTACCTGGATGGACAGCTCAACTCTACCACAGCTGCTCTCTCACTCCCCCTCCTCAAAGGAAAAGGGGTAGAAAATACAATGGGAAAGGGCTCAGAGGTTGAGATAAGGACAGGGAGATCACTCAACAGTTATCTTCACAGACTTCCCTGCCAATCCAAACCATTCTAAGACTCTGTGATCCCAGCCAAAACCAGGACATGTGTGCTCCCTGCCATGGGATACCGTCAGACTGAGCCTGAAGGGTCATCCCATAGGCAACAGCTCTTCAAGAACTACTCCCACATGGCTCTGTACCACAGGGTCCATCCCCCAGCAGCAAACTGCTCCAGTATAGGTCCCCCACGGGTGGCAGCTCCCCCCAGACCCCTTGCTCCTGCGTGGGCTCCTCTCCACAGGCTGCAGCTCTGGCCCAGGGCCTGTTCCTGCGGGGGCTCTCCATGGGACGCAGCCTCCTCCAGGCCACATCCACCTGCTCCACCGGGTGCTCCTCCGTGGGCTGCAGCGTGGAGATCTGCTCCATGTGGGACCCATGGGCTGCAGAGGGACAGCCTGCTCCACCAGGGGCCTCTCCACAGGCCGCAGGGGAACTGCTGCTGCATGCCTGGAGCACCTCCTGCTCTCCTGCACTGACCTTAGGGGCTGCAGGGCTGCTTCGTCTCACACTTTCTCACTCCTCTCTCCCAGCTGCTGTTGCGCCCAGAGGCAGAAGCAGCATCGCTTACTCTGTCCAGCAACAAGGTCCCTTTTTAGAGCTGGCTGGAGCTGGCTCTGGTCTGACATTGTGACTTGGGATAGCTGCTGTGGCCTCACAGAGGCCACCCCTGCAGCCCCTCTGCTACCAAGCCGTAGCCACATAAAGCGAATACAGAGAGAAGACTAGTGGTAGTTTAAAATCTGCCCCAAATGTGTAAAGCATAGATGTCCAGTGCTAGCACTAAACATCCTCCCTGGAAGGCCATTCTTAATGTGTCACATGACTTCCTAACATAGACAGCCACCACTTCTAGCTACTTCTTATGCTAAAGTCATTGCATTTTGTGTTTCAGATGACTAGATTACATTTTTTTTTTCTCCTCAAACATTGCAAATGCTGTGCTGTTCAATCCTCAGAGTGCAATTAGAAACCCAAACTCCGAGACGCAGGTCATACCTGATTGAGAACATGTCCAAGTGCCAAGCCAGAAGCCTGGGATGTCACACTTGACTGTAGGAGACCCACTACCGTGGACGTGGGATTAATAGCTGTGTATGCTTGAAGCTCAGAATAGCAATCAATCATCATCCAGAGACTAATGGCGCTGAAAAGGGCATGTAACATGGCAACTGGATCCAGTCAAAACAACCAAAACTCTGACTAGCACGCGAGACAAGTACTAACAGGTATCAAGCAGAGCAATCTAAAGGTTCTCCATGTTTCTCATTTTATTGCTCTCCTTATTTCTTTGGAGCCACGGCATGGAGAGGCTGGAGGGAAATTGGAGAAATCCTTAAAAAATATCATCAAACCCACATGTTCAGAAAAACAAAACAAAACAAAACAAAACAAAAACATTGTTTACACTAAATACACAATGCAGGAAACTGTTCTATCAGATAAGATGTTCCTCACCTGATTATGATTTGAAGGCAATAAATAGAAAGAACTAGTCATCAAATAAATGTGAACTGAAAACACATGCATTTAGGTCTTAGGCTCCAGAATAAATCAAGTACAAATGTAGATTTTTCATATATCTGCCAGAAGTCAAATATGTTTTGTTATTTTAGCCTATTTAACAGGTTCCTTGTATGAGAACTTAAAAAAATTTTTTTTGAAATATTGTGAAAGAGCTTTAAAGATTTTGTTACCAATACAGTTAATATGAAAGGGTCTTTTCTGCTTTTCTGTACCTGCACAGCTACCATAAATGCCAATTAAGATTCCGTATACATGCTAATGGTAAAAAGGGTCCCTAAGGTCTATTACATCATTAGGTCTGTTTACTTCTTTAAGTCTTCCGCTGTTAATAAAGACTGTTCTTAGTAGTTTATGTTTATATTATATATATGTATATAAAACTATATATAAAACTAAAAATAAATATAAATATATACATATTATTAATATATACGATATATGGATATATGGATTATTATATATTTATATATAATATATATATTTAAACTATGTATAGTTATATTTATTTAATTAAACTTTTTTTTTTTTAATATTAGAATTTAATGGGTCACATTCAAAACTAAATAGTTGAATTCAATTCACAGGTAATACAAAGTGGCTGCTAACATTTAAAGAAATTTTCTTGATCCAGCCATTGGGCAATTTTGATGACAGCCCTGAACTCCATAAACTAATGTTCAAGTCATTTTCCTCTAATGTCGTTCCCCTGAGATAGGGTCAGATCTCTTTAAATTACATATTTCAAAAGCACTTAGACACCAAAGTCAATTAAATCAATTTCAGTGAAAGTTAGGTGCTTTGTCAATGTAGGACTTAGTCTCCTTGTTTTTCAGCTTCTGATTTGTTGTACAGAAATTCCCAAACATCACCAGCTGTTCAAATGTCACTCTGAACAGTAAATTTTCACATCAGAAAGGGCAAACGAAGCCAGGAGACTGCTGAGCACCAGCAGACATAGATATTAAGTAGTTTATGTTCTACAGTTTTTCCAAGTCGTTGTCATTTTACTTGAAGAACAGCTCTATGATTATCTTGAGACCTTAAAGAAGCAGAAAACTCTGATGTTTGGAGCTCACTGTCATTCAATGGGACATGTCACCTTCCCTCAGAAGTATCATTTAACTCTCCTACGTACTCCTCTATATACTCTTTCCTATGTCTAGTTTTATCAGCACTTCTGAAACACCATAAAGGAATTAAGGCTGCATAGGCAAGTGTTATTCTGTGGGTGTGACACACTGCTTTTTCATAATCTTTAACTACTTTATCATTAGAATTAAAACATTAGGATTACGATGGTATTTAGGAGTCACACTCATGTTACACAAAACCTCACAGCAGTAGTGAGTCCCTGCTGTGAAGACTGTAGGCTCTCAGTAGGTATGAGAGACCAAAATAAATAAATAAATAAATAAATAAATATATCTTTCCTGTTTAAGCAGTAAGTGGCAGCATTGCAATAGCCTTTGCTTCCTGATCTTTGTTGTCTTTCAAGGCAATGTCTTTCAAAACATTGTTTTCTAATTTTTTATTTTTATTTTTTTCAGAAATTCATTCTCTGCCATTCGTTTCTATGTCTTTAAAATCTAATTTTACACTGGAGAATTATATGATATATTTAGAATACTTTTATATGTGATAAAATCATGATAAAAAGGAATTTGCACATTTTGTGTCTTTGGTAAATGGAGTCTGTATAGCTCAAATCCAATCAATCTGTTTCTATACTCAGTCAGAGGGTGTTCTGGATCCTTATTAACATTTCTATATTGTGTGTCCTGAACAAATTAAAACAAGTATAAGGACAGCTGGAGTCTTTTTCTTTCTGCTCCTGAAGCAGAGGATGTAAATGGGGTATCTATAATTTAGATCCTTATTCTTGAGCTTTCTATTTGATAGCCTCCAAAAAGTAAGCCTGAAAAATCAGCATCAGATCATTTCATGTTAATTGCCTTGCCAGTGATACGAGATTGGATTTATTCTGTTTTCAAGTGCTTTTGGAACAACAGCTGTGATTTTTCCTGGCTCGTAATCATCAGCAGCCATAAGGAAACTGCAATCAGAATGGAGGAGACAGATCTGCTGATGAAGCACAAGCCTGCCTCCTATCTCACTCCCTCTCACAGTCTTCTTTGTTGGCTTTGCACTGCTAAAAGGAGCAACATGCACCAAGAATTGTGTACCGTCATTTGCATAGGCCTAAATAGGAATTACACCCTATTCAAAATCTACAGAAGTCAACAGCAAATTTCCAGTTGTGGAGTAGGACTAAAGAATGGAACTGTTCAGCAAGAAAGGGATTTCCGGGATAATCACTTTCCCAGGTAGACATATAGTGATTAGTTTGTGTAGACTTTAGTTCTTAAGCTGTTTTCACACTATCTGGCTGCCTGCATACCATGATGCTGGATGTCAGTTCTCAAAGGTTATTGCTTCACTGCTGTGCCATTTATGCTACTGACCCTTGCAAAGAAATGAAAAGTGCATGCTCTGTCTCTTGTGGAAGTGTGTCTTTATAAAGATCCAGTTTCCTTGTAAGAGCACAGAAAATTGTGTAAATCAGCTTTTCATTGAGAAATGCTGCTTGTCACTTGTCAAGGTTAAGAGGTGAATGAGAAGACTCATTTATTCTTCAGGGAAAAAATTGAACATTTCCAGTGACAGACACTCTGGAAACACTTGCAACAGAAAGGAAATTGTTTCATAATAGCTTGCACGATGCCTTTCTCAAAAAATCACCGGTTTTGTGACATTTCTGAGTCCCCATCATATTAACTCAGGTCTGACTTGGTGCCTGGGCTCCTTTTGTCATCCTTAGGAGAACCAATCATAATAGTATTTTAGTGGGAACTTAAAAAGAAAAATAGTTAAAATGATGATACACTGTGTAGTCTGGCAAATTATTCAAAATTGTTTCACTGATTTATAAATGTTTTTCTGCAACAATCCATCCGAAGTACAAATGTTTCTATTCATCATGTTTTAATGTACTTTAGAATATTCGGAGTAAAAGTGCTTTATATATATAAACCATTACTATTAATTATTACTACAGAATTTTTCCTTCATCATCTTGTGACCTTTAAGAAACATTAATGAGAAAGTTTACTTGTGAGAGTGAGCTGTTTTTAATGGATGTCTTTCACTGAGACTATATGACTGCTAAGATGAAAGCTCTCAAATGCTAATGCACTTGAGGTTTATAATGTCTAATGTTAATGTCATAGGACATAGGTCAGAGAAGGGAACTGGGAATGATTGTGCATAATAAACCATCTGCATGTTATTTTGCAGCAACAAAACAGGGCAAACAAAGTCCCAGGACACATCTACTGAGTTATGAAGTTATTGCAGGACTTCATCTAGCATTAATGAGGCCTCATTTGAACAAATGGGAAATTCTTGAAATAGGATATCACAGAACCAACTTGTAAGGGGCTCAAGGGAATGAATCTTAAGAAAGGTCTAACTAGATTTGGCCTTTAATGATGCATAGGGAAAAGGAGGAGAGGAACTTCTCACATTTCATACTCCAGTGCTAGGCTACAGAAACTGCCCAGTGTCCCCTTGAGAAATAAAAAAGATGATTTTTTTTTTCTTCAGAATATTCTTTTACCTTTGCTTTCCTCTCATTCCTTCCATGTCATTGTAGAGTTCAAGATTGGAGATTACATGTTCACACAAAGAACGATGTAAAAAAACTTTAAGCTAGATGTGTACATCACAACAATAAAATGATTTTATTTTTTTTTCTAATGTGACTGCTCCTGCTGTGCTCAAAACTACATTGTGCCTGTTAGTATCCAGCTATAAATGATGGGTTTCAGGCTAAGTTCCTATGTTCCTAGATAGTGACTTTCATGTGCTTTTATATTAGGGTCTGGTTTACATTCTACTCAATTTTGTACAGTCTTGTGATGGGGGACAAAAACTGTACATAGGGTGGAGCAAGACTGGAGAAACTAAATGTCTCTTTAAAATTTTATTTCTTTGAAAATGAATTTAATTTTGAGCTGCACTACTTAAAAGTGTCTAAGTCTGCAAATGTTTTGAGACCACTAGTTTAAAGTGTTAAATTGCTTTTTATTGCTACAAGTTACAGCTTTAGAGTATATAATGGAAGCTGCCCTTAAAATGGTAATGTGGAATGTGCAAGGGTTATATTATCCAATTAAAGGCATGTGTATCCTGCTAGCATTTAAGAGAGGAAGAACACAACCAGTTCTCTTAGAAGAGATGCATTTATTTCTCCCAGCTCCCTCAAGCTCACAGAAGCAAAGGTTACATCAATTTTCCACGCAGTTTCTTATGCTCTTCCTGTGGGATAGCTAAATCCTTACACTACAAAGTGACAAACCCACCCAGACCCAGAACTGTTCTTGAAGGATTCCCAGGAGGCTGGTTGATGGGAGTGAATGGGGTTAATGCCAACAGAGAGTTTGAACTGTTTGTTCTTAAGTGGGAAAACAGCATCAGCAACCATTGTCATAAGTCTCTTTTGTAAGCTTTATAAGAAATTAGAGATATGTAAATAAGGTACAGGAAATAATTTCCCTTTCCAGGGAATTATGCTGCTTGATTACAGCATGCCTTGGTTATTTAGCAACATCTGGAGACGCAATTTCAACTGCCTTTGAGATAAAAAATCAGATAAAATCTTGGAACATACCATTCAAGTGTTAGAAAGACATTGAAACATTGCTGTCTATGAAGTATGGAAATAAATAAATCCATATATTCAAGTAATGTGGCAGTGCGTAACATTCATTTTTCCAGAACTTTTTTTTTTTTTTTAATTATGTCAGTCATTCCTGACAAGCAGTTTCTTTAGAACATGTTGCTCCTTGCTACAGGAGAGGACGTTAATCAGCAAGTAAGGTATTTTTGGCAACTGCCTAAGTTCTATCATCTAATAATAGAAATGCTAACTAAAAAAACTTTCAGGGTGCAATAGCTTTCTACTGGGCATATGTGGGAGACTTGGACAAACATTATTTTTCTTGATTCTGTTCAGGGAAGGTATAAAGTTTGTGAAAATGACACACTCATGTCATCAGTCTTTAAATACAGATAGATGCCCCCCAGTCCCTGGGCTGAACAGGTCGCCCATAGATAGAAAGAAACATGAAAGAGCACATTCCTTTGAGTTAGTATGGAGGTCTCTTCTGGGATGAGATGAATTACACCCAAGGATGAAGGGCAACTTGGCTCTGGTGAGGCCGCACCTCGAGTACTGTGTTCAGTTTTGGGCCCCTCACTACAAGAAGGACATCGAGGTGCTTGAGCGAGTCCAGAGAAGGGTGACGAAGATGGTGAGGGGTCTGGAGAACAAGTCCTAAGAGGAGTGGCTGAGGGAGCTGGGCTTGTTCAGCCTGGAGAAGAGGAGGCTCAGGGGCAACCTTATTGCTCTCTACAGGTACCTTATAGGAGGCTGTAGTGAGGTGGGGGTTGGTCTGTTCTCCCATGTGCCTGGTGACAGGACGAGGGGGAATGGGCTAAAGTTGTGCCAGGGGTGTTTTAGGTTGGATGTTAGGAAGAACTTATTTACCAAAAGAGTTGTTAGGCATTGGAACGGGCTGCCCAAAGAATTGGTGGAGTCACCATCCCTGGAGGTCTTTAAAAGACATTTAGATGTAGAGTTTAGGGATATGGTTTAGTGGAGGACTTGTTAGTGTTAGGTCAGAGGTTGGACTCGATGATCTTGAGGTCTCTTCCAACCTAGAAATTCTGTGATTCTGTGAGTGACTAATATAAACATTTACCTTGTAGACATCCTACTTAAGGCCAATGAATCCAGTATCACAGAACATTGGAAGCAAAGTGGAACTGAAGGAAGGGAATCCAGAGTTCATTGGTGAGGTTAGGTCCATCCTCAGCAAAGCAGACACCCTAGGTAGCAGACATTTGCCCACGTAGGTTGTGTATGCAACCAGTTGTCAAGGAAAAAAAAAATCATCAGTCATCAAATTTTGTGGTACAGTGAAAAAAAGTCCAAAGACTAATTCCGTAAAATAGGATGAGAACTAAATGCTTCTCGGTTTTCGGTTTTTAGTCATATAAAGAGCTTGCTGCAGGATCCTAAAAACAAACAAAACAACAACAACAAAACAGCCCCAGACATTGTCCCAGATTGGAGAAAATTAATCATTTTTGGTGGAAGAGTCTGCTAACTAACATGTGAGCTTGGAGGAAGCCAGGTGGTGTGGCCAGCTTGCCTCTGAGCTTGTGTTTTGTCTTGTAATCAGTGTGATGATTCTAGGACACTTCTGTTTACTCCTACAATCAATATCAGGGAAAGTGGAGTTAGAATCATTGAAATCACATCTGTGTTTTACACTTTTGAGACTCTTACACTTTATTTTTAATAAAATAATTCAATATAGCTTTTGAGCTTATGAACCTGAGATAGAGTAAAATATTTTTATTATTTTTGTGGGACCTACTGGCAGAATTCTGATTTTGCCTGTAATTTTTATTGTCATGCAATAGAGGTACCATACTAACATTTGCTCACTATGTAGTATTTCTTATAAATTATATAAATTATGAATATCCAAACTATATAATAAAGGTGAATTCTATAATCAGAAAAAAAAATAGGTAGTGTAGCTTGTAGATGACATTCTGTGAAAGACAGAAAGAAAAAGAAAAAAATTCTGCAGAACCCAAGCTGTAAGCGCTTTCCAAGTCTAACATTGCCAGATGAGCTGCATTAGAAATAGTAACTGAGTTGAATGATCTTAAATGACTATCCCCTTTACACAGCTGTGACTAGAAACACATGCCTAGCAGAGTGAATTATTTTAATTTACATAGGAACAGCAATAATTTTCTGTGTTTTGATGTCGTAATTTCCTTTGCATCAGGTCACTCTTGCTTATCTGATTATTTAAGTGACCAGAGACCTAAACCATCTGCACTCAATTAACAATGTCATTCCCTCTAAAAAGTGAGCTTGTATTATTTGTGAAGATATTCATAAGATTCTTATTAGTTTGAAGAGATGTTATGCTGATTTAACTAACCATCCATGGGAAAGGGAAAGCTGGCATTTGCTGTGGGTACTATGGCTGCTCTTACACATTCTCTTTCTTTCTACATGGGAAATATTTTGAAACAGACATTTTTAAAGAGCTTTTGTGACCATTTGCTGTGACACTGAAAAGCAAAATGGCTCACAGCATGTATTAGTTTAGTTGTCTGCTTATAAAGAACAACTTCAGTGAGAGCCATCTCATTTAACTTTGGATACCTGCAAAGTATACATTTACATCCAGGTTAGTCAGCCTTAGTTTCTTCTGCAGGCAACAAAGTGAATGAATTGGGTCTAGTGCAGGAATCACCTTAGTATACACATTTACAATATTATATCCTATCAAACTGTAGAAGTGTTGATTTTTCTTCAGTAATGATAAAGGGAACTAACCTTGGCTATCTGAGCACAGAAGCTCACATTATAGATTGCTAAAGTGAAGTAGAACAAATCCAAGCAGGTCCCGGCTGTTCTTTGAGAATCAGAATTGTCTGTCACCTTCCCTTTGTTTTGCAGTGATTTTATTGTTTAGGTATAGACTATAATACATCATTTCAGAAGGTTGGTCGCTTCCCAGGAAATATGCAAAAAGATGGAATATCTTTACAATGCAATAGAAAGGAAAACAAGCAATGAAAGAAGTTACAAATTATGTAAATTACAGACTAGGTTACATATTGCACCTCTGGCTTCCCACGAATTAGCATGCCATTGCTTTTGTCAAACTCCTCTGTCCTGCATCCATCACCTTCTGTGTTACTACAGCAGAGCAGAATACCCTCTCCCTTCTGCCTCTTGATTGCAGGCAGCAAGTGCTCTGCATCAACAGGTGCAAAGCTCCAGCTTGTAAATGTAATGTAATTTGAGTCCCTATTTTTGCTCAGATACTCTTTAGGGGCTTAATATTTTCTGTGGCTGCACATCTGAGTCAGATGTATAAGCTAGCTCTTTTTAGGTTTCCTTCTCTGTCTCATTGATTGTTCAAATCAGGTATGTAGAAAAGACCTGTTAAATTAAAATTTTCAGCATTTCTCTTTCAACAGAAATTACTATAAATGCCAGAAACACTCAGTAGTGGAAGACTGTAAGATCTGAAGTGTTGTTTTTTTTTTGTTGTTTGTTTGTTTTTCCACTCTGAATCTAAAAAGATTTCACACTGAAACATACATAAATTTCATGATTCTTTTTCATTCATTCATTTTAATCCTTAAAACCAAGCTTTCTACTTTTCATATTCATATGAATATTAAAAACAAACAAACAAACACAAAACCAAAAACAAAGCAAATGAACAAACAAAACAAAAAAACAGATAGTCTTTCCTTTCCTTTTTAAGACATTCTGGATTTTTTCTTTTCTTTCTTACACTTTGCATTGTCCAGGGAGATATACCCACGTGTCTCTCATAAGGATGCTGTTCAAGAAATTTCCTCAGAGCAGTTTAAGAAATTTCTTCCCATAGACAGTTGTGTGAATGATTTGCTCCAGGAAATGAGCCATGCTTGAGCAGCAAATTGGCTGAAGGGGTGTCTCAGTAGTGTCCCAGCAATGGCTAGTTTGCTAATTGCTAACTATTACTCGGTTCCTTAGAGTCCATCCTATTGATAAAGGCCGAACTTTCCAGGGTCTTTTCTGAACATTGATCAGCACCCAATGTAAGGTAGTTATGCTATTTCATCATGTAACTGTGCTCAGTGTGGAGCCTTCTTTCTATGGAGTTTTGTTTCTGTTATAACTGAAATTTTAACCTTTTTTTTTTTTTTTTTTTTTTTTTTTTCTTCTCCTGTTTATGAATTCTTTTGAGGTATGGCAGTTTTCCAAAATAGCACTTATATGTAACAATATCAAGAGTACTTCATATTTTCCATGTATGTCACATTAAGTGAACTGGAGTTAAACATTCACATTGATTAAAGCATGACATATATTCTTGTGCTGGCACAACTACACAGTCTAAATCACAGATTTCTGTCACAAAACAAAACACAATCTCTGAGTAAATTCCTTTGCATAATTACCTTTATAAAGGCTGTGACAGTGCCAGGTTTGCAACGATTCCATATCTGCTAGATTTAAAAAAATGCTGTGCAAGTGAAATGCTTCATTCACTGCTTAACAAGTTATTCCACACTTCTTAGTAATTTTGTATGCTGAAAAACTCAAAGTCATGCTGAGACACAGAAGCTGATGATTGCCTTATAACAGCACCTTCCAGTAATTCAGAGCTCACTCCTCAAGGATTATGTGAGGCTGAAGGACTGCAATGCAGTAACTTCCATTCAGGGTGATTAGTTATCTCCCCCTTTCTTCAGCAGCAGAGTACGGAGACAAAGTAGGAGAGCAGCTGTTATTTTCCTGTGTTCAATAAATAATTGAAAGCTCCCCTTTGCCTGCATTATCACTCTATTCACGCTAAGATTTTGCAAGCTTTCCAAAGATCTCCCAACTCGAGCAGGGATCTTAAAGGAAAGCCAGTACAGGTGACTAAACAAGCCAGTCCTTTCTTTGAAAGGGATATAATTTTTAGTGAAAACACAACAAACAGACAAACAGAATTAAACATTTGCTGTTGTTGAGTCTCCCAAGAGACTATAACTCTGTTTAAAATGACCATTTTGTCATTTTGGAAGAATAAACATTATGTTTATTTTCATAAACATACATATATATTTTAATACCTTTTTGATGGGGTAAGAGAGGATAGGCTCATGACTTTTTGGTTCTGAAAAGCTAAGGGGAAAGTGTATGAAGCAGATATGCTGATTGCTGTATCCTCAAACAGTTCACAAAAATCCATTCACAAAATAAATGTCTGCAGATGTGGATTACCAGTGGTTTATGAGGTTTCATGCCCAGTTAAGCCAAGATATTAAAGGAGTCTTTAAAATGACATGCGTCTAAGGTCACCTATTTAGGGTCCAGACTCCCACTGCACTCTGTTAACATCTACTGCTTTTTAATCCAGGTTTTTCTCTCCACCCTCATCCTTGCAGATAGGACTTCAGTTAGTAAATAGCAACCCTTCTATTAATATTTCTATACTACATTGATCTCTCTTTGCTACTCATTCATTTTCATGTGGTACTTCTACACACTATTACACACAGAAGTGCTGGGAAGGTTTGAAGGAGGAACATCAGCCTTCAGCAAAATTTCATTTAGCATTTTGCCTTCTGAGGAGCTGAGATTCAGGCACTAGACCTTGAGCCTTTGTGTCTCATCTTAACTGGGTTAATAATACAAAATCTCAGTTTCTGAACTCCATTTATTTGCAGGAAGCACATCTGGACACAATATTGTCCAAACAGAGTTTCTGGACCAACAACCTACACTTGCTCTCAGGCTGCTAGCCTGTGAAAAAGAGTTTTGTGACTAAAAATAAACTTAAATTCATTTCTTTGCAAAACTGATTCGTGTCCAGGGAAACTTATGAGTTTGTTTATTTCACTTACACTATCTTTTAAAATTTTATTATTATTATTATTATTTGGTCAAACACATGTCCTAAACAAGAATCTCCATTAAAATTCCTTTGAGATGTGACTACAAATATATAATGAAGTTGAATATGGATAAAATTCAGGAGTTTTGTTTGTGGATGCTATAACTAGCTCCTTTGAAATTATTACACCCATATTTCAGATCTAATACAAGTTCTTTTCCCTTAATATTTGGGACTTGATAAATTTAAAGAGTCTGCTTTTCAGGGTGTGGAGGCTACCTCCTTAAGAAAATGATGCTTATTGCAATTGGGCAGCTTTTGAAGATATTCATTTTAGTCCTTGTGTATTTTATCACAATTATCAACAAGGCAGATGAAATCTAATTTTGCATCTTTCCATATTCACTATAAATACACTTGTTTGCTGAGAAACATCCTGTGAGAACAAAGCAACAGAGAGTTCTCTGCATGAGAGCTCAAAAGATTAGGCCAATTGCAAAGTCTTTTCCTGAAAGAAAGCTTAGCCCAGGAAAACACTGTAGTTTGCCCCAGGGTTAAGAAACCAGAAGAATCAAATCTTCTGCCAGACGTCTTAGCTATGGGTTAACGTTGCTTCACAGCAAATCACAGAGATCTACATTTTCTGGCTCAAAAAATGCACTCACATTCTTGCACAGGGGTCAATGGCACATAGGTGAAACCCATCCTGGGTACAATGGGAGAGAAAGAAAAAAAGTTTGTATAATTAAGTTGGAGACAAAAAGTTAACCAGCGTTCTGTATTGTGGGGTGGAGAATGCCCCTGAGAAAATCCATCAGTTTCCATACACTTCTCTGGTTTTGTTACTCATCCTCCCACATTTCTCTTTCCTTCCTCATTTCCGTCACAGCTGCACTTCAAACAGTCCGGGTTGATTTTGGTTTTCATTGCCCATTTCACTGCAGTCCATTGGGGCTAGGACTTGTTTTGTTTCTTTACTTCAGGTAACAGTAATGTTATATCCAGGGACAGGAAGGTAGAATTTGAGTGACATAGAGTCTGCATACAGAAGTTCTTTCCAGTTTTGCAGTAGGTATGGATGAGACATCACGTAGACAACACTGTTAACTGATTTGTGAGATCTTTTTTTTCCAGGTATACTACTTAGATATTACATTGGTGGGTGATGCAGTTAGGAGTCAAGTTAATTACATCAATTTCAACCCTAAAATTAGTATCCTGTATCATAGAATGACAGAATGGCTTGGGTTGGAAGGGACCTTAAAAATCATCCAGTTCCAGGCCCTCTGCCATTGGCAGCGATGTCACCCACTAGAACAGGTTGTCCAGGGCCTCAACCAACCTGGCCTTGAACACCTCCAGGGATGGGGCATCCACAACATCTCTGGGCAACCTGTTCCAGTGCCTCACCACCCTTTGAGTGAAGAATTTCCTCCTAATATCTAATCTAAATCTCCCCTCTTTTAGTTTAAAACCATTCCCCCTTGTCCTGTCATAATTTAACTGAGCAAAAAGTTGCTCTCCATCTTTTTTATAAACCCTCTTTAAGTGATGAAAAGCTAAAATAAGGTCACTCTGGAGCCTTCTCTTCTCCAGGCTGAACATCCCCAGCTCCCCCACCTTTTCTTCAAAGAAGAGGTGCTCCAGCCCTCTGGTCATCTTCATGGCCCTCATTTGTATGTGCTCTAACAGCTCCACATTCTTCTTGTGCAGGGGGCCGCTGACCTGGACGCAGAGCAGAGAGGCACAATCCCCTCCCTGGCCTGCTGGTCACACCTCTGTTGATGTAGCCCAGGATGCAGTTGGTCTTCTGGGCTGCAAGCGCTCACTGCTGGCTCATGTCAAGCTTTTCATCTACCAGAACCTCCAAGTCCTACTCTGCAGGGCTGTTCTCCATGAATTCTTCCAGTCTGTACTCCTGTCTGGGATTTCCCTGACCCAGATGTAGCACCTTGCACTCATCCTGTATCTGTGATATACATAATGTATAGATACATACATAATCACAGAATGGCTTGGGTTGGAAGGGACCTTAAAGATCATCTAACTCTATCTCCCAATGCTGTATAGTTACATTATGTATCTATGGTATCTTGGGGCATTCTTTCTATTTTGAGTGAGTAGTATCCAAAATCATCTCTAAGGAACAGAATGGATGAGCTTTTGGAAGACACTCAAATCTACAGCATTCAACACTTAGGTCTACAGCTTTTGAATTTCTAATAAATAATGAATCACACATGTAATGTAAACAAAACTAATGCATATTACATATGCCAGATCTGGCCCAGGTAACCTGAGTTACCTACTGTGAAGAAGATGAGTTAAAATTTAACTATGTGTTAAGGCTGACTATTGACTATTAATTACTGTGTGTTACAAAGAATTCCAGCGATGTATGTTTCCATTTTTTATTTACAATTCTTCCTGCCTTTGCCTTACTTGAGTGAACAGGCTGATAAGCAGTCCAGAATCATTGTATCAGTTTCATGTTAAAAGAGAACATAGGAAAAAGACAGGCATCTTCAAGCATTCCAACTTTTATCTAAGTGAGAACAATGATGAAAAACAGCTTTTTCCTTGAAGTAAATTTAGAATTTATGGTATCTTGCTAAGAAAATAATAAAAAATTCTCTAAAATCTCATTGTTCTGCTAAGGTTGTCAGGTTCTTACAATTTTGTCAGTAATCCATAAGGAAATGCAGAACACAGACAAAGTTTAACTGGATTTTTGTTCCTCTCAGTTCCCTCTGTGCCAATAGGCAGGCAAGGTGACAGAAGCTCAGTGAGAACTGAAGAGGATGAGCTCCTTCAGCTCCCCAGCCCTCTGTGGAGCCCCCATAGTGACTGCTTTCATGGTTGGGAATCATTGGGGAGGTAATGCAGGAAGCTGGCTGTCTTCCTTTGGGATAGAGTTAAGAAACTGTATCAGTTACATCCTTAAATCTTGAGTTGTATGGAAGATGCATTTCATGTATTGCTTAGGTATCCTACACTGTATTCTCAGGCTGCCATATGCTGATCTTTCTTCTTCTAAACCAGAAACTAACTGAGATCTGAAAGCACTTTCATTGTGTAAGTGTGAACTTCCTTCCAGAGATGATTGTCAGAGAGGCCTGGACCCAACAACTTGCAGTCCCCTTAAAACAGATAACCATCAGCAATCATCTCAAGCCTGCACTAAAGACTATCATCTACCTTCCCAAAGCACCCTTAATGGACAATTTTCCCTCCCTCACAAGCACTGATTATTCATACAAATCAAGGAAGACTGTAATGAAGAAAGCATATGCAGTATCTACATAAGAAAACACAGCAATTATAGACTTAACTAACACCAATAGGTCTTTTTCAAATCAATTCTCTGTTTGGTATGGTAACCCAAGAACTAAATGCTAAGAGCTAAATTGTTACATTATCCCACTCTTCTTCACAACTCAAGCCTTGCTAATATTTTGATGTTAGTCAAAATCTCATCTCCAGGTGTAACAGGACAGGTTGGCCAACTGTCAGTGTGTCAGTGTCTCAGGAAGTTGTTCCTGTAAAAAAAAAAAAAATAATAAAAAAAAAAGTTGTTCCCTTCCTCTTGTTCCTGTCCCATAACTCCAATGAGGGCAGGTGATCACTGGGGTCATGCAGCCCTTTGGGGTATCCTGGCAAAAGGTCACCTGTGCTAGTTTTCAGCAACCTTTCCGGAGTGGAGGCCAAAGAATTTATTTCTCTTAGGAAGGACCTGCACCCAAAGGAGCCCTTATCTCCATTTTGACTCTCGTGGTGCTACAAGCCAGTGATTTCTAAAACTATAAGCAGCAAAGATTTTTGAGGCAGCATCCAGTTCTCCATCTTCAGTGCACAGAAGTGCTCTCGAGTACAGGGATCGCTTAATGTACATGATCCATCCAGGTCAGGAGACCTGGAGCCTCTGTCCAGATGGAGCCCTGGGTAAATGCACTGTAAATACACAAAACCAGCAGATTTCCCGCTGATAACCAGTAGATGGGAGCAGAGAGCTCCTTCCTCTGCAGAGCACTGAAACACTGTTTACATAACATACTTAATCAGTTTTTTTTTTTCAAATGTGTCATACAGAAGTTTTACAGTGCTGCTTGTCTCAAAACTTCTTCCTTTCAAGGTAAGAAAAGGGGCTGCTCTTGAGTCTAATCCAATTTATCGTTCCAACTCAAGACAGATTATGTTGCTGAATTGAGCAGAGCTCTGTTTATGCTATAATGTTTATAACGATTTGTGTGTTTTAAAGGTACATACAGGTATGGTCTCATATATTCAGGCATTCAAAATGACCAATGACGTGAATTTATGAAAAAGAGGACTGAAATATCTTTTTGTTGTTACACTTGAGGTACCCTGAGATTGTACAATATGTACAGAGTTTGTATACTCTCTTTGTGTTACGTATAAAATGGAGGCTCAGTCAAAATGAGAAAGGCAGCAAATTAAAAACACATTGTGAAAGACTGCTACATAATTATGACAAACAACGTGATTTTGAATAGTATATGACATAAATCACAGAAGTTATTCCTAAACTAAATCAACAAGACCTTTAAAGAGTTTTCCATTTGGCCCTCTCTTTCTCAGGTTATTCAAGGAAAATACACATTGAATTAAGTGCCACTGATTCAATGTACAAAGCAGAAAAGGCCAAAAATAATGTTAGCAGGAAATCCTTCAACTTCACACACAACATTTTATACTGCCAAGCTACTCTGTTTTCTTTTGCATCCTGGAGATTTTAGCATAAATAATTATTTTAAAATTGTCAGCTGTTAACTCTCCTACTGTTCAATCCACTTTAATGAATTTAATTTGAGATTGAATTATATAAAATCATTCTCCAAATAGCAAGCTATTAGCAGTGACTTCTGATTCTGTATAAATACAGGAGACACTGGACATATTCTTTGTTACACCTACAAATCGTATGCCAGGGTCAAACAAATTTAACATTGCAGGGAAACTCAGGGGATCACTTCAAATATTGTGAATTAAGATACCATGATAGTTGCACAAAGACAAGAACAACAGATCATGACTGAAGGAGTTGTTTAGCATTAGTTGACTAGAAGTCTGGAAATAGGATATTCACATTCAAAGAAGGATAGACAATACCTTTAGACAGCAAAAGTTTGACCCGTCATTAAGACCTGCCTAGAATTAAGTTCAGAGAAAGGAATTCCTATGAATTAGCTTCTTAAACAAGTGTTTATTAAGTTATTTATTTTTAATTACATATTAAATGTCACTGCAACAAGTTTAAAGTAGTAATAATAATTTTAAAAATGATTTTATTTTAATGGAAGGAAGGAAGAGTGTGAAGAGGTACATTAGAGCCCCATAGAGCTACTGCACTTCGACACTTCTGTCATGTTTCTGCTCTTTACATTCCTTTCCAGAACAATTTCTAAGTATTAAGACAGAGCCTGCTATACCATACTTCTTGCTTATTTTGTAAGGGTGTGACAAGATAGTTACAAATACTCCACAGGCTGACAGGAGGGCTATTTGCAACACTCAGCTTTATACATTCATCTTGGCTGATTAAGTTAAAAGGGTGTTATGCCTTGAGCTCCTTGTGTAAACTGTAGGGAAAACAGCTCCTTTGAGGGAGACTGAGAGCAAGACTTACGTCATGTGGATGGAACGGAACAAGCTGAGGGCAACCAGCTGGAAACCAGATGGGTCCATGATGACCATGAGATAGCATAATGCTGTGGCAGCGAAGACTAACATCTTCCTGAGCTATTTTAGGTGGAGCATTGCCAGGAGGTCAAGGGAGGTGACCCTTCCCCTCTACTCAGCACTGGTGAGACCTATCTACAGTGCTGGGTCCACCTCTGAGCCCCTCCAGAGTGCTGGGTCCACCTTTGAGCGCCTCAGGACAAAAGAGAAATGGACATACTAGAACAAATCCAGGAAAGGGTCATGAAGATGCATGAAGAGATGCATGAAGAAAATCTCCTCTGTCGTGAGGAGAAGCTGAGAGAGCTGGGTTTATTCAGCCTGGAGGAGAGAAGGCTCAGGAGAACCTCAGTCAATGTATATAAAATTGTTCTTATTCCTCTTTGAAATTTTTTCTTGCTTCTCAAAATTGAAGTTATATCACCATTATCATTTTCACATGAGTAAATCACTTTTAAGTGATCCTAATAGCATTACGTGATGACAGGATTTTTGAGGGAACTAAGGGAATCTAATTTACACATCACCCTCATGCTTTTGTTCAAAGGCTTTTTGTTTAGTCTGTTCGCATACCAGCCCTACATATAAAGCCATTTGTGATGAAGCTAAGTTATACTATTTTAAATATATATTCACAGATAGAAAGGCCAGCAAGTTAGAGCCAGATCTCTGTCCTGAGCTGCATATTACAATGTGCAGTACAAAACTTTGCAATTCTACTCTGTGCATGTAATTCTTATACAGTAAGAGTTTTTACTTTCAAGAAGTTACCTTCCTATCAAAAAATGCACTAAACAAGGCATGACAATAACCAGTACTAACAACTGAATGCAAAAGTCGTTGAGCCATAAAGTGAGTCATAAATAGAAAACACATTTCAGTAAACATCTTGATAATAATGTTACAACTGTCTGGTAGAATCACACATCAGGCTCATTTTACTGCCATCTTTCATACTAATTTTACTGTCTCTACCCCAGACAGCGGGCTAAGTATAGGTATCACTAACATATATGAAACCAGATGGCAGCCAGTATTCTTGCATAGCTTCCAGCTCAGCTGTCATCCCGTCTGATTCTCAGTGGGCTCAGATATAATCCATTGAAGATGTCATTCCCACAGGAAGCTGGGGATCAGTTCACACAGGACTTTGTGTTTGTTTGCATATGTGTATTCACTGTAGTTAATGTCATTTTACTGACTGCACTTAAAAATTCCTCTCCCTGCCCTGTACCATGTGAAATGAGATTATCCCTCAAACCATGAGACTGTTTCTGACAAAACATATGCGAATGACACCACAGAATGTCTCCCACATCCATGAGAACTACCGGTTTCAGAAAACAAAACCAACTTATATAGCTTCAAATCCTATATTGTCTGCATTACTCCTACTAGGAATGATGGATTGGTCACCTTTTTAAGCTTATGGTCCGGAATGATTGCAAAGTGATTATAAACAAAACTTTTAAATCTCATACAGAGCTCAAATTTTTCATACAGGATGTCATTCACTAACTTTGCTATGTCATATTATCTTCCCAGGATATTTTGAAAAAAAAATGAAACGGTTTTGACTCAAATGAAAATCATTGTAAGGATAAAAATGCAAAGAAAAACAGTAAAAGCAGGACTAAACATCTATTAATGAAAAAGTTACAATTTCTCCCACAATATAAAGAGATTTTAGTAAGACAATCCAAAATCTTAATTTAAAAGATCATTTAATTTAAAAGTTCATTTCTAGCTTGAATTATAGGAGATGTATGTTATGGCACTGAGCAGCAAGTGGCCAAGGACTGTTCCAAAATGACCTTAAGCTCATTCTTCCAAATCAGTTCAAACTTTTTTCCCATAGGCATCGCCTACCAGACCATTTTCCACTACAAATTCTATGGACTCATAAAAATTATCCACCCTGGAAAAAAAAAAAAAAAAGGAGATAAAAGGAAATCTGCATTTGGTATGATTGACTATGATAAAGAAACTGGGAAATGTGCTATTGTACATATGTGCTCGTCTGTATGTACATATGTGTCTTTATGGAGGGCAAAAGTATAATGGGGCTACATTGAAAAAACTAATGTTAGCCACTGAAATTAAGCTGAACGAAGAACAAAGTATATTTTATAGAATTGTGTAATCTCAAAACACCAAAGTCAAAGTGAGAATTTGTGGTACATCTGTTAACAGTTTCTAACTGGCTGTGGAAAGGCTAGACACAATTTCAAGAAAAATCTTAATGCACCTTTTAGCCAGTTGAATCCATTGAAATAAATGGAGGTCCATTGGGACCTAGTGATTAGTAACTATAATAATTATATAATAATCCTATGGGGTCCCACCACTGACTAGAAATGCACAGTTGTAAGGATATGTGGAGAAAAATTGTACGTTCCACAGAAGATTTATGCAAATAAGAAAGAGAAAAGCAGGAATCCATATGTTTCCAGCTAGGATAATAAACATGCAAAAATAACAATCTCTTGAGGTTTTTTTACCCTTGGAGTTCTGAAATGTGTAGGTCTTTCTGTTCCATAGTTTCTTGCTCATATTTTAAGGTATTGGGTACCCTAATATGTGGCTTCTTATAAGCCACAGCACCCAACTACAGCAAAGGCAGCCGACACCCACTCACCAGTTTGATGCATTAAGTGCTATGTGTTATCGCAGCTGAGACTGACCACCAGTTTGCACTGTCTGGATAACCCGGTACTGTACACTGATATTGTAGGACAAACCTTTCCAAATCCTTTAGCAACACTGACAATACAAATATTGTCCTGTGCTAGTACGCTGTGCCAGTACACTGCCAAGAGCCACAGCAGCCTCAGAAAAGAAGTGAATGGTATGGTAATTGAGAAGCACAAACTTGAGTGCATGGAAGACAGGTTGGAAAAGATGAGTAAAAAAATGAGTACATTACTTAAGGAGGAGGACTGGAAACATCCCTTCTTTCCCCATAAGATGTCCCTCTCCCAGTCATCAGCCTTTGAAATGCTGTTTGGGGCACTCTTTTGGGAATTCCTTTCAACTCCTTCCAACCAAGCCTCTGTTCAACAGGCAAACTTCTGATAAAGGCAGAATGGTATTCTACTTTAAGATGCCAGTGTTGTTTTAACACCTAAATTCTGGGATTCACCCAAAAATTCTATCAGAACCCAATCTTTGTTTCAAGAGATGACTCCAATCCTGAAATGTATTTAATTAAGTATACTTAATTCTCCTGGGGAATACCATCAAAGTTGGTGTATAAAGACTTCGGTATATCAGATCTACATTCCTTACTGCTTCCTGTTTTATTTCCATTAGTTTTTTTTGTTTGTTTGTTTGTTTTTTGTTTTTTAAATGTTAGTGCAAACAATTTTTAATAGGTACCAGAAAAAAATAATAATAATAAAAAAAAAAAATTAATATTCAGGCACAGTTTGGAGTAATACATTTTTTCCAAGGAAATTTGCAAGATAATATGGAAACAAAAGTCATCTTTGGCAAGAATCCAGCCAGCCAGTTAATAAAAGAACTTTAGCTGTGGAAAAGCATGATAACTTCAGAACATAACATAACAAAATCTCTGATAAACATCCTGACTGCAACACTCCCAGAAAAAAACCCCTTCTGCATAGTGACTACTGTTGCTGTGTGATAATCTTCTCTTGCATGTCCCTGTGAAAAACTAGTACTCCTGGCTTTTTTTGCTTTTGATCACTGATCTTCTGTTTCAGTGGAAGTTAGCCTTTGACTTCTACGGAAGCTGGGTCAAGATCCAGAACAAACAGTGACAAAGATTGCTATTTTGAGTTGTATGAACTGGTGAAAAATACATGTTTAAGTGTAAGGGAAGGGGATAGTTAAATGAACTCATTTAATAGTGGGGAAGATTCTTTACCTGGGTCACCAAACAATACATTCTGAATCAATATTATAGGCCCATATTTCTCACACTATATCTAAGCATAAGCATACAAATAAAGATAGTTGGTCCAACTTGGCAAACTTGTCTGTTGTTTTAGTGGACAAGCCAAGGATTGACTAGACACTAGATCAGAGCTGGCAAAAGTCCTTGTGGTTGTATTAGATTGATTTATGCTGACTGACGATCTAACAATACATCGTCCTCTAATAAAGTAAGCCATACAGGAGGCAATGTGCTAAAACTTTTGACAGTTTTGTCTGCACTGAATCTATATTACTAACAGAAGACTTCAAAATTAATTCTGGCAACATTCAAAAACATTTACTTGCACAACATTTGGAGTCAAGCCATTCTGGCAGTAGATACTTGGAGCAGATTTGAAAGGTATTATCCATGGCAATCTTTTATTGAGAAAAAAAAAAAAAGATTTCTTGCCAAGAAGTCTGCACAAAAATTTTACACTATAGACCGGCAGAAATGCAAGTTCTTTTCATTAGGTATAAACCAAATTTTAATAATTAGATGTAAAAAGAAAAGAACTTGCTATGTAAAAGATTTCTATGTATAAATTCAGTGAGATTATTTCTGATGTGGATTTAACTTACACCTGAAGCTGATCCCAAAATAGTTTTGCTCTTCATTTATCATAAAAATACTGTATAATGTCGGTGGAAGTGTTGCTTCACACAGAGTTACTCTTCTGACATCTCTAAGCAGAAACATGTCTGTTATTGTAAATAACATTAGTATAATTGTGTTAATGTAAGTCATAGCATGTCCTCTGTGGCTCTACAATTTGTTAATATTAAAATTCCAACACAGTGATTCAACCAAAAGTTTCAAATCTGAAATCAAACAAGTAGGAAGAAAAATAGCAGATAGCCAAACATGTGCAGGTGTCTTTGCAAATATGCAGGTGTCTTTGTTTCCCAGCTCCTTAGGCTGTTGTGTTATGAGGAAATCTCTGCTGCTGGTTGTTTGGCTTCACAATTTTTAAATTTGACTTAATACAAGATTTTTAATATAAATTATTATGTCTGTTTTGGTCTTCTTTTTATGGGGCACCTGTTCTTAATGTCATTTCTTTAATACGTGAAGAAAAAAAAATGGAACCAGTTCTTTTCACAGATCCCAGGATGGTGTTTTTTTGTTTGTTTGTTTCTATTTAACTATTTACTGCATTCACTTTTTTTTTTTTTTGACATCACAAAAAGTAAGAGACATACAATATTTAAAATATATGGTTCAGATCACCAGCAGGTTCAGACTTTACTTCAATGAAAATATCAACATTAAGAATCCTTTTGCAATGTTACTTTGGTTCTACAGTCCTTGTGTCCAAGAACTCAAGAACTCATAACTGGATTTTTCTGCTCATTTCCCTCCACTGGATGAGATGCATCAGGGAGACAGGAAAGCAGGGACGAGCAGGGACATTCCTGAATGAAGCTGTTTGCACAAGCAAAAGTGTTTGATGCTCAGTGACTGCTTTGCCAAGCCTCACATTCGACTGAATAATGAAGCTTTAACTGGTGATTCTCCAAATGTTATTCCTATTCATGCTGCTACTATGCACACAGTTACTGTTTTCACAGAATAGCATTTTACCTATTCAGTTGACTCCATGAAAGGTGCATGGACCTGTTCTTGATTTGAGATAGACTATTTATCTTCTTCAGAAATGTTTTTCAGGCAACAATTGTTTGTGGATATAAGGATATCCATGGATGTCCATGGATGTCCACCATAGTAAATTTGTCTTAATCAAATTCCTGATAAAATGATACGATGTCAAATGCCTTGCTGAGGAAAAAAAATGTTAGGACATTAAAAATCCTATTGAAGAGCAAATTCATTATCCATTGACTTCTGTGCAATTATCACTGGGTTACTTCTATTGCATCTTTATGTTATTAAAAAGCTTATCGCCACGCTTCATGATTTCCGAACTCTGAAAGTTGTTTTGTGTCTTCAAAAATCTCCAGAAATATTTACTGAGAAATTTACGAGTACACTCCTGATCGTCATACCTGATCCTTAGTGAATGGAAGTAGTCCCAGTAACATCAATGTGCATCAGTTCATATATTTGTTACAAATCATTAGAGAATATATCATACACCAATGTGAAATATTACATTATATGACCTATTCAGGAAATTAATAGGGAAATCTGCCTGATCTGTGTTAATAATCATACAGTGTAAATATTCAATGAATACAAAGGAGTATAAAACATTTTTTTTACAACAAAACTGTTATGAAACATTCACAGGAACAGCCAAACCTCTCTTCTATTCTCTCAGACTAATACACAGGCAAATACCCCTCAATATTCAGGCTATTCTTTGGTATAGAGTAGTCACATGGACAATTAAAACTTCCACACTTTCAGACTGAGGCCAAGCAAGGCTTCACTGGAAACCTTTAGCTGCCAGATTAGCAGAGTCCCAGAACTTTCACAAATTTTTCTTGCATCCTTCTGCAATAAAATCAGTGCCAAGGTTAACTGTCAGATATTTGTAAAGAGCAGTAAATCTCACAGTGAGAAAGGTATTTCCCATTTTTAGTTAAAAAGAAAAAAAAAGAAAAAGAAAAAAAAGACCATCCAGTTGGAATATGTCTGAGGGGGAAAGACAAACTGTGCTTTGAAGCTGGAGCCTTTTTCAGGACTGAACATTTTGAGCCTTTGCACCAAAAAAACATTTGCAAAGAATTAATGTCTGAATGGGAGCTAGCAGTTCAGCAGTCATTATGGAGTAAATTACAGATTGCAGTCTGAGACTTTCCAGGGCACAGCCAGTTTTATATATTAAACATTCAAACCTATTAACTTAATTTCTCCTGGTCTGCCTATGACTATAGCTCACAGTTAGTTTGTATTTTCTTCTGTGTGGTTGTTCCTATTTTTCCAAATATCTAAATAAGATTCCTTCAGGAGTGTTTTTTTGGCCAACATCACTCCTGTTCTTTTATATGGAACACTTCCAATTTGGATTGCTTATGATATTTTCTTATTGCAAGCTAGAATCAGTCAGAAACACCTGCAATTCTTTCAGCATCTTGGTATTTATAGGGCAGATCTGATATTTACACTGAAAAAGCTGTAATCCTTCTGGTTCTGTAGAAGAAGAATATAAAACACAACAAAAACATGGGCAATACCATTTATGAGCAGGATAACAATGTAATGGAAATAGACAAAGTCTCAAGACGTTCAGATTCCTCCGCAGAGTAAAATAAGCAGAAAAATATATTATTTTTCCTACACATCCATTGTTTCCCAACCTAGGGGATGAGATGGAGTTTCCTATTCTGTTCCAGCTGTAGTGATGGAGCTGTTAGAACTAAGTTCTTATACTTACCTCAATTTGGCAAATTCCCCAAACAACGCTTTACTTTCTTCACTAGAAACAGTTTCAATTTTTATGCAGCCTGTGATTCCTAGGTTAGAAATCATCCATGTTATCTGAACTTAGGTAATAATATGGTGATAGAGAGCGCACATGTTCACAGTCATCTTCTTATTACTTGTTGCAATGGGCCACCGGAAAAAAATAAACACCAAATTGTGCATAAGATTTCATTCAGATTCTTCTCTGTGCAGTCAACCATTGTTTAGAGCTACAGAAAAAAAAAAAAAAAAAAAGCTTTCTTTTACTGTTTTCACACCTCTTTTATGATACAGATAGTACAGCTGAGAAAAAAAAAATAAATGCGAATATTTCTACATCAATAGCAGTTAACAGCAGTGCTCATTGATCAAAAATAGGGAAGCAGAAAAAAAAAAAAAAGAACTATATATAGATATATATGCTATGTGACAATACAACTGTCATGAAGTCAACAACAAAGAGTTGACTGTAATGGAGACAGGGCAGAGCTCTACATCAAATATTAAGGAAGCCCAAATAATTAAAGAGACATATTAATCTTCCCTAAAGATGTAAACTGGAAACAGAAGAAATTCTTTCTAAACTTGGTTTCATAGTAAATACCAGTAGAACATCAACAGTGATCTGGGCTCTGTTTTCTTCCCTACCTGCAGACAGAATAGATATGAAATGGAATAATTGATTCAGTGGAATCAACCTAATCAGTGATTGGAATGTTAAAATTAGTGCTATATAACCTATATAGGAAACATTATGTGGCAAAATTGACAGTTTTCACCTAAAATAGGCTTAAACATGTAAGGATCTATTCCTTAGAAGGTACAGGACAAGCTGGACTATTACTTGTGCTTTGAACATTTCCAACTTATTCTATAAAAAAGAGTGAGTTCTGTAAAAATCTGCTTAATGAATGAGGGAAATTAATTTATTATATGAGAAAATTAATTCATTATATGAGGAAAAGAGTATGAATGACGTGAAAATGTGTACTTAACCATCCTTGGAATTTCGGAATATGTTACACAGCCCTTCTCTGATTCAGTGATTAGGATCACTCAGCAAGGTGATATCTCATTTTGAGAGATAAAGAGGAATTGATTATATAAATAAAAATTAATGGTGGTATAAGTACAAAAAATAAGTTTGATTACCCTTGCTACATTAAGCACAATAAAGTCTGAGGAGGCAATGTAGGTAATTAGAGACTTGAAATTAAACATTTCCCAAAGCTGAAAAGGATTTTGAGCTGGTAGAAGGAATTAGAAATTTTAGCAGGCAAGATAGTTGGGAATAAATTATGAACATTTTGGTCTATGCCTGGAAAATCATAATCCTAAAAGCAAGAGGACAATAAAAAAATAAAGGACAATAAGAAAAAAAAAATAGTATATAGAAATTAAAACTGTAACAGTCTGTTATTCTGTAGAAATGATACATCCTTAAAATGATACAGAAAAGGTAAAAAGAAATGGTCAGTATTATTTGTATTTGGAAGGAAGCACAATAATGCCTCAGAATGGACAGGCATAATGCCATCAGAATGATAGTTCTAAAATCATTGTCCCATTCTTTGTCTCAGAATTTTAAAATCAAATGAGATCAATCAGCATCTATTTTTCCAGTGATTTATCTAGAAAATATATATATATATATAAAGTGCAATTCATATTTCCCCTCACCCATCATTTTATCCATCCATTTGTGCTATTTTTCTCCTATGAATATTTGAATACTTTAATTTTGCATGCAGCTCATCTTTGCTATCTGTGTCTCAGGTGTCATCCTCAGTGTCTAAAGCAAAAGGATTTTGGCTGCATCTGCATTAACAAATAAAGCAGTGACAGGGAACATTCCTGGGGTCTAGAAGTTGAATGTGTTAAATTCTGAGAAGAAAAAAAAAAAAATCCCTGGCACCATTTCTCCCTAGGCCAACAGTTGCTCTACCAAACAATTTGGAGGCATGGACCAAGAATGCAGGACAGGGACTGGTCTCAAGGGATGGTCACCCAAAGTGGTTTGGTGACTAAGATGAGAATGATTCTTTCCCATGCCATTTGGCCCTAGTGCTGAAGTATAGTCCCAGGCACACAACTTCTTAATAAATGCATAGCCTTTTGTGTCAGGTCAAATAAAGACAAATTCAGAATTAATTCCTCAGATCCAGAGCCAATGTCCTGTCATATTTTTAACCATGACTTTTAACTGTTCCCAGGCCAAAGTAATTTTATTTGACTATTTTCAAGCTATGCTTTGGACTGAATTATCCTGATACTCTACTACTATAAGACCCAGTTTTCTGCCCACCTTTCCATATCAGGATCAGAGGGCCTTGAATGTTTTTCAGTCTTTTTTTTTTTGTTGTTGTTTCCTGTGTGACTTTGTTTAGCACTGCAAAGCAAATGTAACAGCTTCCTAAAGGAGAATAAGGAGAAACCTTGAAATGTGTATGTTTCATATTGTCTTTCAATCTTAGAATGGTGGAGACTGATGATTTCCTAATGATGGTTCCCATTTAATAACAGTTGTGTTGGTATGGAATGAACATTTCAAGAACGATGGCACAGCCTACCTGAATACCTTCAAATATAATATTTGTGAACCTGAAGTCTGCCTGTCTAAAATTAGTGCCTAAGTTCCTTGCTTTGACTATGAGACTTCCCTGTAAAGTAAAGGAGAGTATAAAGTAAAGTGAAGGAGAGCCTTTCTGCACAGCAAAAGCACCTTCTGTGGCTCCAGTGACATACCCAAAGCCCACCTGTACCCTAAGACTCAGAGTAATTCAGAAGTCTGTCTGCCTTTAAAAGTACACAGAGCAAGGATGCATCTGATCTTTATCTTTCTCTTGATAAGGCCAGCAACTGTGTTCAGTGTACACTTATCTTTGGCCTAACAGATTAAAATGACTAGAGCACTCAAGCACCAAAGAAGAAATCTGAGTTCTTGGGTCCGTTTTGTTCAAAAGAGAAATCTTTAAACACACAAACATGGAATAGCTGGGTAGAAGCTCCTTGCCTACCATTCCCTTTTGAAGGCAAAATGCTGAGCACTGAAGTATGCTTGAGTTTGTAATGGAGCTTGTGCCAGAGCTAAGCAGATGGCACCACTTTCCTATCCTGTTGCTCCAGTAGGCAGGTGAGACAAAGCAGAGACAGAGATCTGGTGCCTGCTTGCAATAAAGTTTTATTTGTTATATTAGTTGTCTAAGATAAAACATGTACACCTTCCAGGAAACATATGTTGGAAACCAAAATCAACCCACCACCGGCCTCTCAGCAGCACTGAGGTGCCTGTGCCCTACTGGTTTTCACACAAAGCAGCTTGTATACTGAAGTGTGCAGTGGATTTTATGTGAAATGAGGAATGTTTTCCTCCATGTTCATGGCTTATGAATTAAGGAAACGTCCAATGAGGGGACTTCAATATCTTTGCATTGAAACCAGTGCATCCCACTTTAAGAATT
Source organism: Anas platyrhynchos (assembly GCF_047663525.1). Taxonomy (NCBI): domain Eukaryota; kingdom Metazoa; phylum Chordata; class Aves; order Anseriformes; family Anatidae; genus Anas; species Anas platyrhynchos. The sequence goes on from NC_092589.1 coordinate 101,330,828, forward strand.
AGTGCTTTAACCACAAGGGTATCATACAAGAAAAAAAGTGCTACTGATGTCTGTTGAAACAGACAAAAGCAAGCCTCTGCACAGAATGGCCCCTCTGCACATGAATGTAAAATGTCTGAGAAGTGTCATGTGAGCTTCCAAGCTAAATTAAGATGTGACAAATTAATATTGATGCCCAAAATCTTAGGACATCTTGAAGTTAAAATTGAAAGTTTCCTTTCTGAAACTTAGAAGAGATTTTGGATTTCAAATTCTAAGTTAAGAAGGGAGACCTTAGGAGTACATCTGTACTACTAAGATAAAAATATTCAGGAGCTGCATTTGGCACTGAGGCAACCTGGCATGAAACAGCCCGTGTCATTAATAATAAATGGTCTTACCACTCCAAAGCAGGGTAGCTTCATCCAAACTGCCTTTCTGGAATGATTCTAGTACTGTTTAATTTACTGCAATAGATGTTTTAGGTGGAATGGATCTCATCCAAACTTAGCACAGTTCCATATCTGAAACAATATTCAACAAAGTACTGTATTTTACCAGCTGTTTTTCTTCTCTGCTTTCACCCAGAAAAGCATACACTGCTGATACATTTGATTAGTGGAGCCCGTGCTTCTTAACTGGTTCTAGGATTATATTTGTTAGAATGGGAAAGATTTATGTTACTCACTACACTTATTTCCAATATTTCTTGTACAGAAGCAGTCATCTTAAAACGCATACAATCTTCTATTACCTTGGATCTTCATTTGCAGCTGTTATTGCTGCAAGTGGGAGTTGGATATGAGAATTAAAAACAAGCTATTTCCTTTGGGGACTGATGCTAATACTTCTGTTTAACAACACTGAGTCATCACATTTACTCTAATACTGTTCACTTACCGTGTACTAAACACAGAAACACATATCTTCCTTTCTTTCTAGTCCACAATTTTAGCAGAATTTCTCTCTGCTTTTTATTTTGTTTACAGTGCATTAATTCTATCAACTTGAATTTACTCTGCTTTGTGAAATATTCCCATATGTTTTATGGGCTGTGAAGAGCAAATATATTTTGACAGGATTCAGACATGACATTACTGAAGCCAAATCAGTTAGCTGTTTTCCAAAAAGTATTGTACCTGTGTATGAATAATTAAATTGTCCAGAGGATAGAAAACATGTGGAGAAGTTTTCTTTGATATATAAGTCAGCATCTAACTGCTAGAGGAGAAGGAACTTCCCCACAGGTAATATGTGCCTCTTACTCCGAGTTGAAACATTTGCTTCCAGACATATTGGCCTGAAAGATGCACATACCTTTATGAAAATAATTTATATATTTTTGTTCCTTTCACCATTATTAACAGTCTTCACAAATGTTTTAATTATTCATAGTTTTAACATAGTAAATTTGCCCATGTCATAGCCACTGCTTACTACCGCCTTTCATCATAACTGTTTGCACAAATGACTACATATGAAGAAAAAAAAAAGCAGAAAACACATGGGTAAACAAGTGGGTGTATGCATTTAAGTCAGGAAGTCAATGATAAGAAATGAGTTTAGCCAACGGGGGAAAAAATAAATAAATAAATCCAGTCATGCAAACTTTGCAAGTAAAGCAACAGGGGTTAGGTTTCTCTGGTTTATTGCCAAATGAAAAAGAGTCAAATAGTAAAATATCCAGTCCTGTCCCTGAGTTACACAACTAATTTTTAATGACATTTTTACTACTTTCCTCAGAACTCAGTATTTCCTCAGTTCTGTACATATTTTTTTAAAGTTTTTTTTTTTTTTCTATTGAACAGACTGTGCTTATTCATAGGATCTCTGAGGGCTTTTTCTCCCCTTACACTACTACCCAATACAAAGCTGTTGATTCAAAAGTCAATATGCATTAAAAAAAAAAAAAAAAAAGTTTTTGAAGTTAGAGAAAATTCAGCCTTTTACTTGAATGAGAAATAGAAAAATTAATAGAAATTTTACCTTTAGATCTATATAAATATGAAGGAAAGTTACAAATTCACTTGGTGTATGGACTTAATTGTGTGTGATCATTCAAAATGTACGGAGAACCCATTGAAGCTGAAATACTAAAAATTTCCAGGAAAACTGGAATCCCACTCTGTTTTCTCAGAGAGGTCTTACAGCAAAGCAGATTGGACGCATGCACATGATTAATGACAATGACCTGCCAAGAGAATCCACACCACCGTGATCCAAAAATGCAAGCAGAAAGGACAGCAAAGCTACAAAACAGCCTGTGAAAAAAAAATCTGAAGAAAGGCAGAAGTGAATAGGGAGCCAGAAAATTAGCTGTCAGGCTGTAGAAAACAAGACAGGAAAAGGAGTAGCTCAATAGGAGACAGAACGTTCAAGGGCTCAAGCTGTCATAATAGAACAGCTGGAACAGAAGAACCTTTTCCTATGGTGGCTATTTCTTCACATTTCTATTTTATGCTGGGATCTTGGGAGAAAAAACAGACTCCATTTGTGCTTTCCCTTTTCTTTGTTCATAAATTCTTTGGAATATGGGAAATCAAATGGTGTGAATGACTTTTAAGACAAAGAAAATAGGAGAAGTTACTTCAGAGGAAAGCTTTCTAACATGATCTAGCAAGCTAACCATGTCTTGTCTGACTGTGAACATGCACAGTTTTCACCTAGTTTTGAATATCTATTGCAACTGACAGCAGTTAGAACACGAGCTCTCCTGACAGGAAACAGGCAAAGATGTCCAAAGCTTTAAACACTGGTCTGGGAGGAACATATTTTGTTCCCAATTCTGCATGTGCTCTTTTTCTATTTCTGTCAAGTTTGTCAATTCATGGCTGACAATAATAGTGACATGTAAGAAATAAATACACCATAAACTTTATAAGCAGCCTTGATTTTAAAAGTATATATATATATTATTTTAATTAAGGGTGAATTAAGTGAATTTCAGTTGTTGCCATGGACATTTTTTTTTCTTAGTTAAAAAAAGCAAACAGATTCAGTTACTGGTGCCTCCTACCCTTCTCTTATTTTCTTCTGTCCATCTGTATCTAATTAAAAATGATGTGAAAATGAAAGCAATATTAAATGAAAAAACAATATTGCTTTGGTTTGAGGACATGCATATTGTTTAGAGACTAATAATTTTGGTTAGTAGGTAATCCTGGAGGCCATCTAGTCCATCTGTTTTCCAGGTTGCTTAGGGCTTGAGTTTTGACAGCTTCAAGGATGAAGATGCCCACAGCCTTTCTGGGCAATTCCTCCAGTGCTTGGTCACTGTCACAATGAAAATTTTATATTCATACAGAGCTGGAATTTACCTTGCTCCAGCTGTTGCTTCCTTTCATTGACTATATCTAAAATGACTTTAAAACTCTGATCTGTGATTTAAACTAAGATTCTGTGATTCTGTGATTCTGTGACTTTAAAACTCTCTTTCCCCTTTGGGTGGCTGAGAACCACATTTAGTTCCCTTTTCCTTTTCTTCACTGGGATGGACAAGCCCTACGCTCTTAGCCTCTTACATACTTTATGTGCTCTGGACCACTTTCTACCTTGGTGAATGTCTGTTGGACTTGCTCCATTTTGTTAATATTTATTGCCTTGCTAGTATCAAACAAAACAGCATCTACTGAAGCAAAGAGAAGTAATTTTTGTGCCAGATGAGCCTCAGCAATTTTTCTGCAGCATCCTGGTTCCAGGCCTCTGGCAAGCAGTGAAGCTCCCAAGGGAGCTCCCAGGCTAAGCAGATAGGTGCTGCCATTCCCCTCACAATGCAACCTCTGACCACTGACACCCATTGCTTCCCTTTTGCAACACAAGTGGTACTCTCAAACCAGGCATGGCCAGCCTCCCCCAGGTAGTCTGGAACATTTTTTTTATGGAAGAAGAATTCTTACTGGCCTGTAATAAAACAGTGTTACTATGATCACCATGCTTTCCCTTGGGTAAGTATATATATATATATATATATATTTTTTTTTTTCCTTCAGTTTTAAGGGATGTGACAAAAGGGTTTGAAAACAGGTTAAGATAATTTATTATCTTAAGCTAAGATATTATTATCTTAAGCTTAGCTTAAGATAATAAATTATCTTAAATATTTTATTAATAATATTTAAAATAAAGCTATTTATTATCTTAGTTTAAGATAATAAATTTTAAGCTATTTATTATATAAGCTTATTTATTATCTAATAAATAGCTATTAAGCTATTTATTATCTTAAAGCTAAGCTTTAAGTTAATCTCTTTATATGACCCATGCACATGCCAGACACTTAGATACTACTGTCCAATCTGGGGATGTTCTGAAGCTAGTGATCAGGAGTAAAATATTTCCATAATGAGTCTAAAGAACTGGATGAATGCATTGGATTTATGTGGATAGGGCTTGGTAGCAGGTGGGCTGCAGGTGAAGCCTCTATGAGGAGAGCCCAGCAGCTCCTCCATGTCAGATCAGAGCCAGCTCCAGCCAGCTCCAAAAGGGACTCCTGTAGGCCAGAGCCGAGGCAGGGAGAGGTGTTGGTTGTGCTTCTGGGAGAACAGATTGAAGGGGGAAAAAAACACTGGTGCAGCAGCTGAGAGAGAGGAGTGAGAAGTGTGACAGAGCCAGCCTTGCAGATCCTAAGGTCAGTGCAGGAGGGCAGGAGGTGCTCCAGGAATGCAGCAGCAGTTCCCCTGCAGCCTGTGGAGAGGAGCCCACACAGGAGCAGGGGGTCTGGGGGGAGCTGCCACCCACATGTGGGGGACCCGTGCTGAGCAGTTTACTCCTGACGGATGAACCCTGTGGTGGTACGGATCCATGTGGGAACAGTTCTTGAAGAGCTGCTGCCTGTGGGCAGCCTCCACAGGCTCAGTTTGGGAAGGACGGCATCCCATGGGAGGGACCCCATGTGGAGCAGGGGCAGGGAGTGATCGTGAAGGAGCAGCGGAGGTGAAGCGTTAGGGACTGACTGCAGCCCCATTTCCTGTTCTCCTGTGCTATTCTGGGGGATGAGGTAGGAGAGGGTGGATGGGGGGGGGAAGGTGTTTTTCATTTGCTTTTAATTTTTCACTGTGCTAGTCTGCTAGTAATAGGCAATAAATTATATTAGTCTCTACACTGAACCTGTTTTGCCCATCATGATAGCTAGTGGGTGATCTCCCTGTCCTTATTTCATCCCTTGAGCCCTTTTTGTCACATTTTCTCCCTCTTTCGTTTGATTAGGGGAATGAGAGAGCAATTGTGGTAGAGTTCATCTGTGTAGCAGAATAAAACCACCACAGTGAACAAGTAATTATATGAAAGAGACATCCTGAAAGTACACCTGGAATGTACTATAGGTTCCTCACAAGGGGAGCAGAGGAGCATGTGCCGATCTCTGCTCTCTGGTGACAGCGACAGAACCTGAGGGAATGGCATGGAGCTGCGATAGGGGTGGCTCAGGCTAGGTATCAGGAAAAGGTTTTTTACCCACCGAGAGGGTGGTCAGGCATTGGAACAAGTTCCCCAGCAAGTTGGTCATGGCACTGAGCCTGCCAGAGTTCATGAAGTATTTGGACATCGCTATCAGACATATAGTTTAATTTTTAGGTAGTCCTGTGTGGAGCCTTGAGTTGTTTCGATGATCTTTCTCAGTCCATTCCAACTTGGGATATTCTATTATTCTGTGATTCTATGATTGTAATAAGTAGAATAGTATGAGGTGTAGAGCTGTAGCCCTGAAACTGAAATACTGAAAGGTTTTTGTTTACTTGTTTGTTTTGAGATAATAATGATCCAGAAATGGATTCCATATGTTTTTCTCATTAAGAATGAGAAGTAAACTCAAGGACTACAATCTGTAAGTACGACAGTACTACTCCTTTGTGAGGAAAGGAAATTCTATTTTTGCAGCATTTCTCTGGGAAAAAAAAATATACAAAAGAGATACTGAAAAAAAACCAACAAATTCAATTTAGAAGTTTGTAAAACATTTGATTTTAGCATTCCTGGAGTTTTCTAGCAAGTGAAAACCTCATTAATCACATTATAAAAGATCATTGCACTTGAAGGAAAATTCCCAGTCATTGTTTAGACTTTGACAAGTAACTCAGCTAAGCTGAGATTGGTTATCCCTCCTCAAATACGTGCGATCAGCTTGAACTTCTAAATGCTGCTCACAAGGAAATTCAATATAACATTCATTGTGAATTTTAATTCTTCTCCATAACATGAAGAAAGTCTACTACCTAAAACAGCATATCCTAGGATTTGGGTGAAATCCCTACCTTTTTCTTTCTAATCCCAGTGTCCCATTTTCTCTTTTCAAAGAAGGGATGAATGATGAGGAAATCCTTTACGTTGCACTTATGTGAAGATTTAAAATATATATATTTTTTTCCTCTCAACAATGGATTTCCTCCTCCTGCTAGGATATATTCAGGACTTAAATTTGTAATTATGACACCTAAGCATCTATCAGCATGGCAGGCTACATTCCAATTACACTGTATAGTGTGTGCAGTCAGTGAAGACTGAAGAATATTTCTGTTCCCCCTCCATTAAATGTACAGGGCTTGATTCAGTTTATAGGAAGGATCTGGTGCCATTTGAAAGGTCTATGATCTCCTATGACATCCTGCTACTATACAGAAAGGCACAGACTTCATGGAGTTTCTGTATCCCCTCTGTCATTCCACTGTGCATGTCTGGGTCAGTCTAGGGCATCTCGAGTAGCCCTCAAGAGCCACTGTGCCGATGGGTTGGTTAAGCAAATAATCTTCAAACATTCAGAAATCACATGAAACGAAAGTTTAATTTCTTGCAGTGGAAGTTTAGACATTTAACATACATGTAGATATCTGTCCCCAAGTATCTAAATGTAGGTGTCTTTAGTGCCATCAGTGTCCAGGCTACCCTAATGCAGAGTGGCAGAAGTGACACTGCAAACATTACGTATAATAACGAGGCATCAGTGACAGTGGCTTTAGCCACTTTCTGCTAAGAGTGGTTCTAAAAATAGGCTTACAGCAGAATCACTGAGCAATTTTAGAGAAATTGTCTGGGAAAGAATACAATGCAATTCAGCAAGAATGAATGTCAAGTTCTGCACATAAGTAAGAGCAATCAGCTGTGTAATGACAGGATGAGTAATTATGATCTCTGGTGCTACAGAAAAGGGTCTGTGAGTGAGTCACAAGTTGAAAAATTTTCAACCCTAGGCTGCTACAAAAAGAAAAAGAAGAAAAAAAAGAACATACCATATTGGGATAGATAAACAATAGTTTTGTCTGCAAAACACATGAAGTAACTCCTTCAGTTTACTTGTCAGTAGTATGACCTCAGCTGGAGTTGTGTGTCCATTTTTGGGCACTGCAGATCAAGAAGAATGTGGGTCAGTCCAGACAAGCAACCAGAATGACTGAAGGTCTTAAAAATTTGGCCCATAAAGAAAGGTTGAATGAATTAGGATTGGGTAATCTAGACAGAGCTGAGAAGAGAAAACAAATTGCAACCATATATGTGAAACTTATCCACAGAAAGAAAGAAAATAAAGTCTTCCATATGCCCATGATTCATTGAGCAGTACTGGAACTGGTAGTGGAACTGATAATGATAAATCTCATTTTAGCCATTGGTTTAGATTAGCAACAGATTAGTACAAACAGGGATCATTCTGACAACCTTCTGATTCTCTCCTATGTCTATCTCCTATGTTTTTTTGTTTGCATACAATTCTAGATTGCATGTAGGATTGTATAGACAAAGACAATATTGATGCATATTTGGCAAAGAAGGAATTGAGAGGACGGTGTGTGTGTGCATAAATGAATTCCTCAGCATGTATTTAACAGCTCTATTTGAGAGTAAGAGGAGACTTATAATTTTGTCTATCTCTAACTTTTAATTCTGTGAAAATTCAGATACTTGCTCACACATGGTTTGGCTTAAAATAAAGGACAGCTCATTCTCAATAAACACCTGTGTGGTGACTTTTCCTATTCCCTTTAGGTTCCTTAAATATGGAAAGAAGACACCTGAATTAGGTTGGAGTTTGGTATAGTCAAGTAATAGATGGAGTGAGACAGGAGTGCACCTCTAGCTTGGCTTTCATTGATATATATGGAGCATTTTGGAGAAAGTTTCACAAGGTGCATATTGAGGTAGATTTCTGCAGTGTTACAGAACAAGGACTGTATGGCATTGGGCATATGTCTTTCCTCCAAGCAAAGATAACACTGACTTTCTATGGGAGAGAAACATTTTGTATTGTAAAGATTTATTTTTATTTTTTCCAGAAGTTCTCTGAGATATAAGAGCATGTGTGTGTTCTGGCCTACAAATTAAATTTTGGCTCAGAATTGGCATAGTTACATACACATCAACAGATAAAAATTCACATTAATTTTCTAAGATGTATTAACAATATAAGTAGTTTATACCATTAGCAGCACAGAGTACTTGAGAGTAGGCGGATAATGCAGCAGTTTCATTGGTCACTCATAAACACTGAGTAGGACCTGACCTGATGATATTTGGCATGACTTCACTTTTTCTGCCTCCAAGAGTAACAATGAAGAGAGAAAGGAGCAAGGGTTTTTCTTGTGCTGATTCCTGGTAAAGACTTTTGGCCTATGTGATTTTTCCTCCCCTCTGTGTGCATCACGATTGGGTTCCATACAAACAGCCCATCACAACTGCTTAGCTCACCCTCAAGAGCAAGACTTTTGGCAGGAGAAGGCTCTCTGAAAATGTGGAGCTACTGCCAAATACTGAGGATTGTCCAAATCTAGTCATGTCTTTTTACCCTATACTGGGTATCAACCTCCATTTGTACGAAGACTGTTTACACCACATAAAAGGGCTGACTGAGTTAGAAGCAGAGGCAAGCTACAAAAATCATTTAATGAAGAAGCTTGACCATCTCTGTTTCTTTAAAGGCAGAACCAGATGAAGTTTCAACAGTGCTGCAGAGTTGTACAAAAAATGTGCTACTATTTAAAAATAAACAAGTAAGACCACTGATAAAAATCTGCTATCAGGGAGCAGCAAGGGCCAGCTGCTGCCTAAAGGCATGCAAGTTGAAGGTGATCCAGCTGAAGCCATGCCCTCACCAACAGAGTACAGTCTCACATGGGTTGAGTAACAAGGCCGATCTGTGGGCTGGTTGCAAGGCCCATCAACAGCCCCAGATGTAGGTCCAAGGTCCATCCGGACTATCCCATCAAGAAAGAAAGGGGGATGGGGCCAGAAAAATGGCTGCAAACAGGCACAGCTGCAAAATTATTCAGGCAGGGATTGAAGGTCCCAGGCTGAGCTAAAATCAGGATCCAGGGCCCATGGGCAGGGATGGGGAGAAGCACACAGGGAGGCTGGGCAGGACCAGTAAGGCCCACTAGTGCTTTTGTGGCCCTGACAAAGTGGAAAATTTCAAAGGAACAAAAATATTGCTACTCTTGATTTAACACACACCTGGCTGATTTTAAGGACATTTGTATTTAAAATTAGTTAACTCCACATAGCACTTCTAAGTCCTAAAGATAAAATATAAAATTAAATAAATGCAATGATGTATTCACTAGTATTGAATTCAAATATAATCAGGTCCAACAACAGTAAAATGTAAAACATGTTTGCCAGTAAAGATGGGCTGAGGGGCAATGTTTTGGTTTTGGCTGAAGCTTGAAGGTTTAAATTTACCAGAATTTTAGTTTGGGTTGGTGGCAAACAACCATTGGCAGCTATGCCAACATCTTTTTTTAAGTTATGTGAGTTTTGGCATTAAGCTCATGAAATCTCCTGAGAATTGTTGGGTTTTGAGAATGTGGCTGCATCTTAAATGGGAAACAGGCTCTTCCATCTTTGGGACCTTACTGGAAGCCATAAGCATAAGATGATGATGAAACTGGGAATTCATATGTTTCCCCTCCCTTCTTGGCCATGGATAAGATGAGTTGGATGTGACATCCTTGTTTCAGCCCATCTGTTCTTTCAGGCACTATCAGATGCATAGCTCATTTAGCTGACAGCAAATTCTCAGAATAATTTGTATTACTTGTGTTCTGTGATAGCCTCAGTGATCTCTTCTCCTTCCTCACTTCACCCACAGATACAGACATAGCTATTCATCATGTGTTCCTCACCTCATTGTACTATGAGACAGCTGTGCTCTCATGGACTGCTTTACACCATTTGGCTGCAAAAAGCTGGCTGGCAATCCTGTACAGCTGTAACCTTGGCCTGCTAACTTTCTAATGAAAGCCATGCCACCGTGGGTACCAAAGGGAAAACAAATACCCTTTTGTCTATGGAAAGTCTGGCAGGGAAGCAGATTCACTTTGGTTTCAATAGCAATTTTTCTTTGACTGCAGCCCTCCCTCAGTCATGCCTTTGATTTTTTTCACAGTTAGTCAAGTTGACTGAATAGCTGAGGGCAGGAGAAGATCTACAGTACTTCAGGCTACAGCTGCCGGTTATTTGAAACAAAAATCTATGAACAATTAGCAAAGAAACTCTGCTAAAAGAATTCTTAGAGTACTGCCTTACTGGGAGGTGGCTTCATTCCTCGAACTGGTTTCTTTTTTGTATGCACATGCAGTCAACAGCAAAGCCTTGAGCGGTGAGGAATGTCTGGCATTTCTGCTGTCAGTGTGCATGTACATTGGAGTGCGATATTTTTAGAAGCCCATCACATCCAACTATGCATGAATTCTCACGTAACCTCATAGTGCGAACAGCTCACAGAGTCAGGGCTGCGAGGGCTTATCAGATTAAGCACACAACTTGGTTCCTGCTGAATGTCCAGAAAATACTGAAGATGTGAAGATCTCCACAAACAAGCATGCCACACATTACAGTCCAGCAAAATATAAGAAGCAAATGGAGAAGACAAGCAGAAAAGGCTATGGGTATGGCATAGCTCTGCAGCACAGAACAAAAATTCATTAGACTGCATGCGGAAGCCTGGATATTAATACTCAGTAGACAGCCATGTCTTTTGTGTTATTAAGATGGGAAATTTTCTGTAAATAGAAGATTTCTGCTGGGCCTACTGTAGTGTCCTGACTCATGCCCAGAAATTAAGCCTTACTCCTGGCCTGACCATCTGACAAACAGCATTGAAGCAACTTCACAGAAGAAAATAACACAGGGTCAGCTTTATGAAGAATGCCCAGGGAATACCAGCTTCAGAAAATGTCTAGTTTGAGACCGAGCTATTCACATGAAAAGGTGAACTTCAGAAAAACGGTCAAGTTTGGGAACATTTCTGGAGGTTTTTCAATTTCACTTTATTTCCAAAAGGGTAAGAATGCCACCCATCCCAATGGTGGGAGTAGATTTTACTAGTTGAGCCATGGAACAATTACACTGGTTACTAGTTTCCACTTAAAGAGGGCACTGTTTTAAAGATAAGGTAAGACTCTCTTATCTCCAGCGTGTTTTTAGATCTCTGAAATTTTGTAGGCCAAACAGCGGACAGTTTTAAGAGCCTTGCATCTTTATCCTAGCAATGAAACATCCAAACTCACTTGACATGTAAATAATTAGGTGCGCTGAAAAATAAACAGGACTATAATCCACCAGAGTACATTTGAATTTTTTTATTTTTGTTTTTTGTTTTTTTTTTTTTTTCCCCCAGTAAAACAAGGCAGAAATAAATGTGAACTACAGGTCAATTTTATTATTATTATTATTATTATCTTAAATTTTTTTCATTAAAGTGCTTAATCAGACTTTAAGTACATAATTTAATCACCAAAGCTTGGGCCTGAAGCCATTTGCTGAGTGAAATCCAAGTTTGGAACATAAATACAACATTCCTGCATAAAGTAGCTTTGATCTAACGACTAATAACAAGGAAAGATTCTTGTTCTATTACTCCCAGAACACAAATGAAATGGCCTTTGTGTTAACTTTCTGTAATCTTGACTATATCTATATGTCTTGTAGGTCTAAGAGGGCAAGACAAAAATAACTACAAATCTGTTAGCTTAAGGTTAATCTCTGCTTTTTGATCCAGAGATTTTTAGGTTTAAAGTCACTTTAAAAAAAAAAAAAAGTTTATTTGAAAAGACAGAATGAATAAATGGAAAAAAAATGAGCTAATGAGATGGCCAATGCTACTTATTGCTTCCTGTGAACTTGTTCAGCATTTGGAATATTTTTTTCTTAAGAGAGGAGATAAAGTCTTACACAAATAAAGATAACATGGTGTCACGCTACTGTAATTGTGCAGGCTCATAGAGCAGCCTGTGAAAACACTGTGGAAGAATATGCTGAAAGTCTTCTGGTCCCTATGGTAACCACTGGAGTAATAAGTTGTTCTCAGGACAAGTGGAAAATAATGTTATGAGAAAAACAGACCCTTCCTGACTACAGCAAGGAAAAGGCATGATCTCTGCAGCCTCCTAGCAATAACGTACACTGTGATTATAACTTTAAGTATGCAAACAGAGATCCAAGTGTCACAAAGGGGATGAAAAGTAAAGAGCTGGCCCAAGGCTCTGTGGTTTTATGATGGAGCTTAAGGTACAGAGGTAATTTTCAGCCTGTAATTAATATTTCCATGCCTCTGCCAAGGTTTCCCCAGACTAATCTCTCCTCTTTCAGGGTTCCTAATTGGATATCCTCAGAACAAAGTCCCATGGCTCTAAGTAATGCAATGATCACAATAAAATTACCACGTAGTAGCAGTTCTCCAAATACTTCCTAAGCACTGTAGGTGGCTCTGCTGCTGTTCCTTCTTTCCTGCATTCTCACTTTCTCCCTTGACTGTCTATTCGTTTTGCTCAGCAGTCAACATCAATCACCTTCAGTGGTGCATCCAAGCCACTACTAGGCATGAGTGGGATTTCCTTACTCCAGGGCAGCAATACCTATTACCATCAGTGTAATGTAACTGCAGCACTCACTCCTAACAGAGGTCACTAAGCTGGATTTCTTGTCGCAGCAATATCTTATGTGAATTTTCACAAGTGAAAAATGTGAATTGCTCATAATTGAATGTATAAAAGATCAGCTTGGCATGCTGAAGCTAGGTAACCGTGTTGTTTCTGATGTAGAGAGCACAGAGAGCAGGAAGGAAATGTTACTGAGCTACACAGGGGAAAGGAAGATGATCTGGTGCATGAATTTTCAGTAGAGAATTGGAGGAACTAGCTGGGGAAGGTGAACACCTGGCATAGTAATTGAAGTTCATAACATGATTTTGCATGTGAACACTGTATCTGTACCAAGCACTTAAAACTACGTATATGGAGTGCAGTTTCTAAAAACATACAGCAATACTCTGAAACATAAAAATACCATGCAGCAATATATAATAATATTAATAACTGCAATTATGAATAGCTTTGCAAGAAACTGTAGCACAGGAATCAGTGTGGTCACAGGACATATTCATCAGGGATATGTCAGATGGCAAAGCAACTAGTAAGGCAAAGTGTTAGAGAATATACCTGCAGTTCATACTCAGATAAGTATTTTTATATTTTAATTATTTTAATTAATTTTAATAATTGCCCAAATAACTAACTGGGCATTCCCATGATGCTCAAATTAGCAAAATGTTATTTTCTACCAAATAGATGATTGCTTAAAAATATTTTCTTGCATCTTACTCTAATAGAGCATCTTACTCTAATACTCAGAGCTCTCTCCTGCAGCTTGCCAGACTGCCACTGAATGATGTTTTTCTTGGTAAATCTAGGAAAACTGTTGTTATAAATACACACTTATAAATTCTTCACTTTGTTGTTCTCGGTAGCCATTGCCCCTTGAAATACCTCTCCCCCTTAACTTGAAAAGGAGGAAGAAAAAACCCAACACATTAATTTTGTTAAATAAAGAAAACATATTCTTCCTTCCTCTTACCACTTCCAAAATATCAGCAACAGTTGTAACTCAACTAGCAAAGCTTCTGAGACCTGAAGGGTGGCAAATTCATTTCCTCTTGCCCCAGGTAAAGTAAACTGAAGTCTAGGCAGTTTTTAACTGGCATTTCCTAGGCAGGAATAGGTACACATGCTCTACAGAGCACAAATAGAATGAGCTGAACACAGATCTGGGACACATGGAACCCACTGCATAAGTGATCCACAGACTTACTTCTATAAGCAGAAGCATATATTTGCAATTTATAGCCCATCCAAAAATGAACAGTATGCGCAATACAGCTAATAGCGCAGTTCCAATGCACATAATACACTACTAGCCTGCATTGTAGTGGCTAAAGTTAGTGGCTAACATAGGACAAATCTTCCTCACAAATTCTTTTCAGATAAAATTTTCAGGTGAAAAAGGGGACATACCCATCCATGTCCACCCAGTTAAGAACTCTTCTTCTAGGGAATATGAACATCAAGTATGAATTTACTTTTGAAATCCAGGATTTATTTTTTCATCTCTTAGGAATACCAGATTCCCCATCCTACATATCACAAAGCAGAAAAGTTTAGTCATTTTTGTTATTATCATTCTTATCTTGGTGCAGCGAACCCAAATCTCCCCTAGAATCACAGAATGATTAAGAAAGTCATCTAGTCCAACTCAGGGGAGCTGGCTCAAGCAGGAACACCGAGGGCAGGTTGCCCAGGACCACATCCAGGTAGCTTGTGAAGATTTCGCAGGAGGAGACTCCACAACATCTCTGGGCACTGTCACAGTAAAGGAGTTTTTCCTGATATTCAGACAGAACTTCTGTTCTAGTTCATCGCCATTGCCTCTTGTGCTGTCACTGATCACCACTGAAACAAGCCTGGCTCTGCCTGCATTGTATCCTCCATATAGATATTTATAGACATTGATAAGCCTTCTCTTCTCCAGTCTGAACAGTCGCAGCTCTCTCAGCCTCTCCCCAGGAGATGTGGTCCAGTCCCTTGATCATTGCCCTCCATTGGATTCTTTCCATCTTTTTCTGCAAAATGAAGAAATTTTTCCCAATTACAGGACCTTGCACTCCTCTTTCTTGCACTCCTCTTTGCTGAACTTCATGAGATTCTTGTCAGGTCATCTCTTAATTCTTGACAGCCTACTGCTTAATTCTTGTTTGCATGCTGTGCTTAATTTTGCTCTATTTATGTACTTGTCAACACCCGTTCTCTCTCAGAAAGCAAGACACAAGTCTCAGAAAGGTCATGGCCATGAAAGAACACTGTTAGCAGCATCAGGAAGAAGGTGAATAGAAGATCCATTTTTGACAAATCGAAGCAAGGACGTATGCACTTCTTTTTACCTCTTCTTCTCCTTTTCCTTTTATCAAAACCCTCCTCTTGCTACTCTTGGTGGGTTGCATCCCAAATGACATGAGGTTTGTCAGTATACATTATAAAATCAGTACAAGTCCCTGGATTTGCAGACTCATAAGGGAATGAATGGTGCCATTATACTCAAATGAACACATAATTAATTAGACAGTAAAATAGTCTTGGGCTCACAGAGTTGTACTCTTTCTCCAGACAGTTCCAGCAACTGGGAGAGTATAACAAAAGAAGAGAAAGAGTAAGATCTCTGGAATAGACAAACTCACTATTAAATTATATGAGGACTGCAAATATATATACCATTTTGTACTGTGCACCCAATTTAGGTATCTAAGGGAAGGGCTGTTTTTCACTCCTTCGTGTGCTGAGGGAGAGCCTTAAGAAAATTGTCCAAAGGTAGACTGAAGATCATTGCTTTCCCCTGCCACACACTTCCTGGCCAAAAATAGGAGGGGAACTAATGAAGAATATAAATAAAGGAAAAGAAATACAGAAACACTGAAAAGATGTTACAATAAAAAAAGAAATTGAAAACAGACATAAGTTAAAATCTAGAAACAGTCTAAATAGAGACAGGCTGGCATCAGTTCAAGCTATGGGACCTAAAATAATTTAGACAGTCACCTTTAAAAAGAAGTCATAAAAATGCCTTGGCTGTATCAACAGCTTAAGCCCTACTATTCAGTAAAATTTCTATTTCTCTTTATTTCTTCTCCCTGTTTTCTCATGCATCTTGTCATTTCTCTCAGGTCCTATCCTTTTTAGAAAATTTTCCTCATGTTCAGAAAGGTATTATTCAGATTTCTTAAAAACATTTTTTTTTAATTACACTGTAACCAACAGTATTGTTCTGGTAACTTTGTGGTAACTTTGACAGGAGGAGAGACTTTAAATACTAAATGAATACAACCTATTTATTTGATACAATTATTTTACAATATTATGGCTCAATTAAAAGGCAAAAGTATAGACACTTCAGAAGAGACAAAAATGTCTGAACATTGCCATTTTAAGGGTAAACAAATTTTAAAAAGTAACATAAAAAATTGATATTACCATAATTAAACAGCGTAGTATCTCTAAGGGGATTTCTTAGAGATCTAAGGGATCTCTAACTTTTGTTGTTGTTGTTGTTTAAACAATTAAAAACTTTTATAAAATTCCCTGTCAAAGGAAACATGAGTGATGTTGGCAAGCAGAAAACAGCTAAAATATCCACCATGAGATCACGATTTCCCAGGACCTCCTTGAAAGTCTGAAGTGTGTCACAAGGGGGATTTTCCCAATGAAATAATGTATAAATAGCTTCAATAAAGTAAGCAAGGGAGTTAATTCTGGCAGAAGGGATCTGCTTTGAGTTGTTAAGAACTTACTCTCTCCTCATGTATCTTTTGCTGACAAGTTTAATCAATGGGTACTACAACTCAAACCACCAGAGAAGAGTAAAAGCTGGGACTGGTAAGTCATTACCTCATTCGCAATCATAGAACTGCAGCTGCCAGAAACCACCTCTGTCCCTTCTTGGCTCAGGACAGGACACTGTTCAACCTATCTGTCTGCCCTGTTGCCTTCCTATCTCTTTACACACATACACACAGAGAGGAAAATGTAGCTACAGCTAGCTAGTTTAGAAAAGATAATTTGTTCCAAGCTGTTATGTTTCTCAAGTGAGTATCAGATGAATTCATAATTGTGGGAACTCTTGAAACATTTCCAGCTTTATACAACGTGTTTGTTTTAAGGCTCCGGTGACGTCTGTAATGTGTAGGTCTACTGAGATTTGGAACAGATGCATTATTTTCCTCAGCCACCTGGAAGAAAGTAAAATATGGAGAAAAGCTGTTTTTTAAAGACTCCCTGGTGTCCACAAACTGGTCTGGTTAATAAGACAGAAAATATTTCTGATTTTTTTTTTTTCAATTGCAAAACAAATGGCTAAACATATAATTGCTGTTTTCTCTCAAGGAAATCAAAATGTCAAGAGACTAGCAAGGCTTAAACTTAACACACAGTAGCTTGCCTGGTGTCCTGTTTGGGGGGATATTAAGGATTCGTGAATGTATTTTTCAGTCTTATGCTGCAATAGAGAAACTGAAGAGAGCAAAACCTTGTGTGCAAAACCTTGTGTACAGTGTAAACTAGACAGCTTTAGCAGGAGTTAGAAGAAATTCAGGAGGCTGTTTTAAGTTCTTAAATTCTTTTACTAGGGAAAAGATACACTTGAATTATGCACCTGAGGTTGAGAGCAAAAGATCTATGTAAAAACTGGCCAAATGAAATGGCAGCCCAGAGAATGGGATTTGATTCAGTTAGTGGGATGTTTGGCTTGTTGCAGATTTCCTTGAAATTAACAGGCAAACTATTTCACATACACAAACAGAACTAGCTGTATAATTTGCTGAAGTCCCCCTTTGCTTCCCTTCAATACAATTAAATGTGGCCAAATAGTTTGTGTTCCCCATTCCCTCATTTGAAAGACAGGCATCTGACTCCTTCTTTAGGCTGAAAAACGAAACAGATGTCCAGAACCCTTGAGCCCATGAGCAGACTGAGTGAACTTCACCTACTGATGGCAAGGTTGTAGTTGGAGCAGAGCTTCAGACAGGGAGCACTGGAACTGCAGATGGTTCACAGCTTGACTTGCTGCTCTGCTCAGATGGAATTACATGGCCTCAAAGGGTCAGTGGTGGTCTCCAAATGAAGAAATGCCAAAGTTGGCTCAAGATGGAGATTCTCAACTGTAGCTGTTATTTCACAGTGACTGTGCACACTGAGCCTTCCTATGTGCAGAGGCCATGAGTTGTTACAGGCCAAGCTACAGAAAGTGGATATTTAGTTCAAGCCTTTAAAGCACTCTTTTGATGCCCCTCTGTTCTGCCCCTGCTATAGCACATATCAAATACATGTCTTATTTCTTTGTCTCTCTCCTCTTATTCCTCTGTCTTTGAGTAAATCATGATTAAAGAAAAGGACTTTCAATCACAGAATCACAGAATCACAGAATCACAGAATTTCTAGGTTGGAAGAGACCTCAAGATCATCGAGTCCAACCTCTGACCTAACACTAACAGTCCCCACTAAACCATATCCACATCTAAACGTCTTTTGAAGACTTCCAGGGATGGTGACTCCACCACCTCCCTGAGCAGCCTGTTCCAGTGCCTAACAACCCTTTCAGTAAAGAAGTTCTTCCTAACATCTAACCTAAAACTCCCTTGGCGCAACTTTAGCCCATTCCCCCTCGTCCTGTCACCAGGCATGTGGGAGAACAGACCAACCCCCACCTCACTACAGCCTCCTATAAGGTACTTGCAGAGAGCAATAAGGTTGCCCCTGAGCCTCCTCTTCTCTAGGCTGAACAAGCCCAGCTCCTTCAGCCGCTCCTCTTAGGACTTGTTCTCCAGGTCCCTCACCAGCTTCGTCGCCCTTCTCTGGACTCACTCAAGCACCTCGATGTCCTTCTTGTAGTGAGGGGCCCAAAACTGAACACAGTACTCGAGGTGCGGCCTCACCAGAGCCGAGTACAGGGGGACGATCACCTCCCTAGCCCTGCTGGCCACACTGTTTCTTATGCAAGCCAGGATGCCGTTGGCCTTCTTGGCCACCTGAGCACACTGCTGGCTCATATTCAGCCGACTGTCCACCATCACTCCCAGGTCCTTCTCTGCCTGGCAGCTCTCCAACCACTCATCTCCCAGCCTGTAGCTCTGCTTCGGGTTATTGCGCCCCAGGTGCAGGACCCGGCACTTGGCCTTGTTGAACTTCATACAGTTGACCTCAGCCCATCGGTGCAGCCTATCCAGATCCTCCTGCAGAGCCTTCCTACCCTCGAGCAGATTGACACATGCACCTAACTTGGTGTATCCCATGCACAGTACCCCAGAGGATTGAGGCTGGACATGCACAGCTATAATATTTTCTTTCATTCAAGCAAACTATCCTAGTCTATGGAATAGAGAAAGGAAAGAACCTGCTGGCTAGCCTACTTTTTCGTTTTGCGTTGACAAGATATGAACAGCCAAGTTACTGCATTGCATCCCCAGAATATCTGATTAACAATCAGGTGAGAGGAACTGTTTGACTTCTCTTTGCCTTCTCTTCTGTTGCTGAAAATTACAAACACAAATACTTTCATCTAGGTAACTTCAGGGTTTCTCATGTGGTCAAGCAGAATCTTTTTTTTTTTTTTTCCACAGGCTGACCAGACCTTTCCCACATTAAGATTATAAATATATTGCCTGAATTTATTTTACAAGCTGACCTGAAATGTCATCGCTGTTAGGTAAATGAGGTAAGGTGTTTCTTAACTACTGCTGGGAATAGGGAGGAGTAGCATGTACAGAAAAAAAACACTGGTCAAAGACAAGAGATTTTGTCCAAGATATGCACATTTCATCAGTAAATGTAAAAACCAGTTGCCTCTTCAAACATCCTAAACTGCTGGCCTAAAAATTGATATATTAGTAGGTAGACAGTGTTCCAAAAGGGACAAATTTCTGACCAGATGTGCATGCTTGCAGGCTTCACAGTCCTGAATCACACTATTCCTTTACGTACTGCAGCTCAGCTCCAAGACATATACACAGAGATTTCCAAAGAACAATGTTTTAGTCCTATATTCTGCACTGAAATTTCAAAGAAAATAATCTAAAGCTATTGTCAAGAAAATACAGTTTAACTGAAGTCTTCTTTTGCATCTCCATATTAGAAACCAAAAGAAAATTATTAAAACACTCTTTTGTAACAAATTTTTATACATCACTAATAAAATTTGTGCATTGTTCTCGTGTGCTGCCATTGCATAAGATCAACTCTTTACCACAGTCAGTTCATCTCATGTTTGAAATATTGTGACATTTACATTTATGTGACAAGTGTCATGTAAAGGAATAGTAAGAGAAGTAGCTGCTACTTCTTAAAAAAATTAAACTGAATAAAAGGCTTTGCTTTCAAGCCTACCCTCTCCAAAATAAGATAGAAAGTTATAATCCTAAGAAAGTAAAATATGGAATACATTCCCTTCCCCTCACCCACCCTCAAAATCTAAATCTTCATTATCTAGCAGTGTAAAATTAGCAACATCTGCAAAACTGCGTTGCTGCATTTGAAAATCCCAAAAGTCCTAGTGCAATTTCTAACAGATGTATTGCTGCTCTTACACAAAGAGGAATAATGGTTCGATCAGCTCTTCAGCCCTCTAACCACAAGAAATATATCAAGTTATATATCCAACATCTGGTGATGATATCATGTCCCTGTTTGTTTTTCAGCATCTTACATGAACCTAGAATAGGTCTCGCTGTGTAGCTCAGCAGAGAATTGCACTACGGTTCACTTCTTATTGCCTTTTCAGAAATGCTATGAAACATTTCATTGAAATGATAATGTATTTATGAAGACTATTATTTAGTGAGCCATTTGTCATCCCTGTAACATGGAAATAATCCAGGTATCAGGTTTACAGGAAATGTCTGCTTATGTTAGACTCAGAATTGCTCTTCTGGGGCTTGTTGACATGCTTGATTCTTCCAGCTAAGCCCAACTTGGAGCCAAAGTGGGAGTGATGCGAGCAGACTTGGATAAAAAGATAAAAAGTTGATGGGAGTAGAAGGATTAAGATGAGAGGTTAAGGATGCAAGGAGGGGAAAAAAAAAAAAGAAAAAAAAAAAAAGATATGAAGCAAAAAAGAAAAGAACAACAAAAAAAAAGTCAACCAAGGTGGCCATGCACTAGAAAAGGCATCAGATCAGAGAAGTGCCAGCAGAGCACAGGAACCTGCAGGATTTGCAGCTGTTAGAAAAAAAAAATTGCCTTGAATTTTGACAGTCTGTATCTCAAGCACCTGTCAATCTTTAGCAATTAATAAACAGTTCTGGAGAAAATGGACTAACATGGTAGGGGCTAGGTTATCTGAGAACATTTATTATACTTTATTCATTCACTGGAATATGTTGAATTTTCCTTTTATATTTTTCTTTAACAGAGTGATATAAATAGATCCCCCCTCCGTTTTATGGACTACATACAAGTAGGGATACTGAGCCAAACACTACATAGAACTGCAGTGTTCAAGCAGCTCAGGTAATTGCCAGTTATCCCAGGGACTGCCTAGTCCACTGGTTCCTCAAAGTCTGTAGATGTCTAAAAACTGCTACCCTTTAAAACCAATTGGCTTGATTGTGGTAACGTTTTAGAAAGTGATAGTTGGCATGAGCTGAAAATGTGCAAGATCTGTGCAAGAAATGTGCAGAATGTGACCCTCACTATCCACGAGGAAATGGTTGGCGACCTGCTACGGCACTAGGATGTGTGCAAGTCAATGGGGCCGGATGGGATCCACGCAAGGATACTGAGAGAACTGTCAGAGGAGCTGGACGAGCCACTTACCATCATTTATCAGCAGTCCTGGCTATCAGGGGAGGTCCCAGTTGACTGGCGGCTAGCAAATGTGACACACATCTACAAGAAGGGCCGGAGGGCAGAACTGGGGAACTATAGGCCTGTCAGTTTGACCTCAGTGCCAGGGAAGCTCATGGAGCAGATTATCTTGAGAGTCATCACACAGCACTTGCAGGGCAAGCAGGCGATCAGGCCCAGTCAGCATGGATTTATGGAAGGCAGGTCCTGCTTGACGAAGCTGATCTCCTTCTATGACAAAGTGACGCGCTTGGTGAATGAGGGAAAAGCTGTGGATGTGGTCTACCTTGACTTCGGAAAGGCTTTTGACACCCTTTCCCACAGCATTCTCCTCAAGAAACTGGCTGCAATTGGCTTGGACTGGCATATGCTTCGTTGGGTTAGAAACTGTCTGGATAGCTGGGCCCAAAGAGTCGTGGTGAATGGAGTCAAATCCAGTTGGAGGCCGGTCACTAGTGGCATTCCCCAGGGCTCAGTACTGGGGCCAGTCCTCTTTAATATCTTTATCGATGATCTGGATGAGGGGATCGACTGTACCCTCAGTAAGTTCGCAGATGACACCAAGTTAGGTGCGTGTGTCGATCTGCTCGAGGGTAGGAAGGCTCTGCAGGAGGATCTGGATAGGCTGCACCGATGGGCTGAGGTCAACTGTATGAAGTTCAACAAGGCCAAGTGCCGGGTCCTGCACCTGGGGTGCAATAACCCCAAGCAGAGCTACAGGCTGGGAGATGAGTGGTTGGAAAGCCGCCTGGCGGTGAAGGACCTGGGAGTATTGGTTGATAGTTGGCTGAATATGAGCCAGCACTATGCTCAGGTGGCCAAGAAGGCCAACAGCATCCTGGCTTGTATAAGAAGCAGTGTGGTCAGCAGGGCTAGGGAAGCGATAGAGTGATAGTCCCCCTGTACTCGGCTCTGGTGAGGCCGCACCTCGAGTACTGTGTTCAGTTTTGGGCCCCTCGCTACAAGAAGGACATTGAGGTGCTTGAGTGAGTCCAGAGAAGGGCGATGAAGCTGGTGAGGAGTCTGGAGAACAAGTCCTAAGAGGAGCGGCTGAGGGAGCTGGGCTTGTTCAGCCTAGAGAAGAGGAGGCTCAGGGGCAACCTTATTGCTCTCTACAGGTACCTTATAGGAGGCTGTAGCGAGGTGGGGGTTGGCCTGTTCTCCCATGTGCCTGGTGACAGGATGAGGGCGAATAGGCTAAAGTTGCGCCAGGGGAGTTTTAGGTTGGATGTTAGGAAGAACTTCTTTACTGAGAGGGTTGTTAAGCATTGGAATGGGCTGCCCAGGGAAGTGGTGGAGTCACCATCCCTGGAGGTCTTTAAAAGACATTTAGATGTAGAGCTTAGGGATATGGTTTAGTGGAGGACTTGTTAGTGTTAGGTCAGAGGTTGGATTCGATGATCTTGAGGTCTCTTCCAACCTAGAAATTCTGTGATTCTGTGATCTTTCTAAGAAAGCACTAAAGTTTGCAGGCGTGGAGACAGACATTATTTTATTTACTGTCATACAAAGCTTCATTATCCCAATCCCTTGGAGTCAGCTGCATGGCAGCACGACTGCCCTGGCTTACGATCAGTTGTAAGAACAGCCGAGCCTTGGTATAAAGTTGTTCTAAAGACATTACAGGATTTTGCTGTGAATTTTCTCTGTGTTCATTCCATGAGCATTTAACATTAGACAACACCTAGTTCTCAGCCTCTCAAGCACTCCTCTGTCACTTTACAAGTCATCAAATTACTGTAAAAGCACTGAAAAAAATAAGGTCTCAGCAGAGTTTTAAATTAAGTGTTAGCATGTAACTGAAAATTAACAGTAGCATGTCTTTTCTCAGTTATATATGAAGGAAAATGTGAATTCACAGAAGCGATTGTTTTAAAGACTGACTAAAACATATGCCCACTGCTGGCCCTTGGAACGAGGAATGGTCCTTTGGACTCCATTGTAAATGGAATATAAAGTCCAGACAGGGGTGATATTTAGTAAACAACCTTATCTTAAGGGTGTCCCTTTAGGTTAGTGTAGGGTGCTAACTGTTCAGCTTTTATTTTTGTCTATACATTCCATTTTCAGTTTCTTAATTCTCCTAACACATTATATTAAACTTAATATCCAACACTTACATTTCAGATTATTATTATTTGCAAAAACTTTATACTTAAAAGATAAATATATTTTTAAGGGAGTTATTCAATTTTAAGAATCTTATTTTGAATATTTTTAAATAATTGACCAGCTAGTGTGCCAACTTCAGTAGATTCCCAGAACCTTCACAGTTGCAGTTCGTACCACTTATATACCACAGCCAAGAAATCACAGTGCACTATGACTAATCAAATTGGGCATAAATGCTGGACCATGCGTGAATCCTGTTTAACATCGTGATGTGGATGATGGGGCAGAGTGCACCTTCTGAGAGCTTGCAAATGACACAAAACTGTGAGGAGTGTCTAACATGTCAGAGGGCTGTGCTGCCATCCAGAGGGACCCTAACAGGCTGGAGAAATGGAGAAATGGTCTGTGAGGAACCTCATGAAGTTCAAGAAGAAGAAATACAAAGTCCTGAACCTGAGGAGGAACAACTCCAGGCACCAGGACATGCTGGGGGCCACCCAGATGGAAAACAGATTTCCAGGAAAGGCCATTGGGGTCCTAGTAGACACCAAGTTGAGCATGAGTAAGCAGTGTGCCTTTGCAGCTATGAAGGCTAACAGTATTTGTGGCTGTATTAGGCAAAGTACTGCGATAAGATTGATGGAGGTGATCCTTCCACTCTACTTAGCATTGTTGAGGCTACACTGGGGTTTTGTGTCCAGTTCTGGACTCCCCAGCAAAAGATAGACATGGACCTTGCGGAGAGAGTCCGACAGAGGTCTACAATGATAATTGCAACAATAAAGTGCATCTGATTCTGCACTATATCAAGACCAATGGGGACTACTCCACAGCTAATGCAAATTTGGGCACAAAAATACAGATTTCATTTAAGAATTACTTGTAAAAAGATATGCTTTAATGTGGAAATATGAACTGTGGAAATGCAGTTACTTGATATGTATTTCAGCCATTAGGAAAAACACAGTAATAATTCAAAACGATTTAAAAGTTGGACTATTTGTACTTCGTACATGCCTTTATAATAATAGCATGCTTAGTTCACCACAGGGCACTTAAATTTAAAACGTCCACCAAGCAAGACTGGAATGCCACTCCAAGACTTTTGTATACTATTAGTTATGTGTTTTAAAACAAATTTAATCTAAAGAAAAATAAAACAAAACAACCCCATCTTTACCTGGTCTCCTGCAATGTAGAGTCATGTTCCTTGGACTATGAGCATAGGGTCCTGTAAAGACTATCTGTGGTGTTAATAGAAAGACCAATAGAAAGCCCCGTCTGTGGGATGGGGCTACCAGAATCATGATATTTGTAATCAAAATCTAATTCTGAAGTGAATTCTAAAAGAACAAGAGGGTAATGCTTTATCCCTAGTTAGCAGTAAATTCATGAGATGCCAAAAATAATGTCATTATAAAATTTCTATATGTTGTTAATTTTCATATCACAGTAAAAACAATGTTAATGTGTATAGGCTCTCTGACAGGAGTGAGACGTGCATAATTATATATGGCCTCACTGTTGTTAATTCTCCACATACCTAATTCTGTGTATTTGAAAGGAATGAAGAAAGGACAGAGAATGTCACTTGTAACCTTTAATGTCCCCATCAGAGCAGCTGATGGGAATGTGCAGGCACTGCAATGGCATTATCAGCCACTTTCAGACATGGAAAACTTCTAACAGGCCATCTAGAACTCAACTTCCCCTTCTGGTTTCAGGTTCATGTAAGTGTTGTCTTCACTTGGTCAAACAAATTCCTATTCAAAACAAAGGCAGTGACAGTAAAAATGAAAAGTAAAGAGGAATGGGAAATAACACAGGAAGAAGGAATAACAGTAGGTTTTCTCTGAGACAAAAAAGACCACATTTGGTCAAAAAAGACCAGCTTCAGTAGATTTAAAAGACTTCAGGCCTGCATTATTGTGCCTTTTTTTTTTTTTTTTTTTTTTTTTTCCACAGATGAGAGGCTTAAATGTTGAGAGATCAAATGATTTCCCCAAGCATGCCAAAAGCTAATCCAAGAATAAAACCATCCTGTTTCTTGTCTTCAAGGCCACCCCTCCTTCAATTAACTGTTCAAGATTTAGCCAGACAATGGTTAAGAGATGCTTTCCCCTCTGTGGCTTGCTCCAGAATACTTTTTAAGATCAAGATGACACAAAGGGTCAACGTAGAATCCAGCATTGTTGGAGACAGGAGGGCCAGCAGCTCTGTTAGCCGTGCATCCTCCCTAACCATCCATCAGTCCAGATGGTTTCTTTAGAGTACTTCAGATAAACAATCTTTACAAGCATGTTGCAGACAAATCCTTTTAACTTTGCCATTGAAAATACAATCCTTTTTGATGTTTTTAACTGCAAAAACTCCTCCTCTAAATTCCATTTAACTTCTTGAGCTAACTCACATCTTCACTGGAATAGCTGAAAACCAATTTCTCTCTTTCTTATTCTAGTTTGAACAATTAACGCTACCTGTGACATTTACTTCAAAATAAATTTGATAGTAGTTACATCATTTACATGAACATATAAAAAAAAAAGTAGAGGATATTCTATACAGAATGTAGAGTACTCCAAAATAGCTTTTTTACACCACTTGGTTAGTACACAGATCCATGTACTTCAGGTCAGGGGAACAGAATTTTAATAGAAGAGAAAAAATCCAATTACTAAATAGTCAACTAAAATCAGAATCAATATGTAAAGTACTAAATACATGTATCAGATACTGAGAGCTAGACTCCTGATCAGGATAATATTAATATTGTTAGCAAACGAGTATACAATGACAAAAATACGAGTAACACAGTGACAATAAAATAAAATAAAATAAAATAAAATAAAATAAAATAAAATAAAATAAAATAAAATAAAATACTGCAGATACTGTTTACACGATGGTATTCCTTTCATATAGGATGGAATTTTCTAGATATTGATGAAATCAGCATAAAAATGAAAAGTAGATATGATGTGTTTAGATATGCTACAATTCTTGATAATAAAGATTATATTATGCAGTTTACTATCTTTTTGCACTCTGTACTTAATATTTTGTGAAAATTTTACCAAGAATTAAACAGATGAAACTCTTGAGCTTATTTCAGTGATTATTCCAGTCTGAGGAATTGTAGAGAATTACTCAATGTTCGGTAACATTTTTTCTTCAAAACTGCATTCTCTTAAAATTTTCTTAATCCTTTCCTTCCATATGCTTTTTTCTAAATATGTCCTTCAAAATAATTGTGAATTTTTTGGTCCCTTCCTGATGGTTGTTTGGCAAAAGCTCATTTGACTTTCCCCATGAAATCAGTCCCTATGGTACCAGAAATGTTCCTTTCACAGATCTTTACCTTTACAGAATACTTCAGACTAGATCATTGTTTAGGTACAGGGTCACTAGTGTCATATAAGAGAGAGGTATGTGGACTACAGGTGTTATTGGATGGGCCTAAGAAATGTCATATGCATCTGTGAAGTACGTACAGGAGTGTCTATATATGTAGTGACTACAGTCAAAAAAAACTATCTCAAATATAATTATATGAAATGTTTCATAAATAAAATGAATATATATATATATATATATATATATATATAATAAAAGAGTATTATATTCAGTGGAAGTTGCCTTCCTGCTTACAGCTGGAAATTCATCTATTCCATAGAGATGTTTTAACTAATTGGCTCTCAAGTTTACAAGACAAAAGGGAAGTATGTTTTTTCTGCCTGATTGCCAGAATTTTTGTTCAGGGCCCGAGAGAAAAATGTATTAATGTAAGTAATGATCCTGTGCATGCTTCCTTGGGGTGCATTGCCAAGACTGATGTAACAACTTTGGGAATCTTCACTGAAGACTGAAATGTGCTAACTGAGATCTGAGATAGCAGCCGTCATCTTGACAGTTTGGCAAGCTGCCTGGGATAATTTGGTATCTGTTCTGGGAGGATTAAGGGTAATCTCTAAAGAGCAAACGATTTCCTGAAATCTGGCCAAAATCCTGTAAGTTAACATGGATTTCAATTTTACTTTCATCTAGGTACTCACAGGGATGGTCCCTGTGTAACAGAGATGACCTAGGAAAAGTGTAAAAATATTTTCTAGGATAATGTTGCCAAGATTTTTATTCTAAAATGACAAACCTGATGGTCTCCAATAGAAGACATAGCTTTAGTGGAATCTTGCCCTTAAACTGTAGTCACATGCTATCATTATAGTATATATGCATATACTAATGTAATTAGGAAAGATTTGTAAGGAAATTTGATATAAATGTTGCTTGGGCTACTTCTGTTTTCAGGAACTGCAATTGTTAACATTTTTGTGTATTCAATTCTGTTGTGTATTAACACGTAAGAGTCAGGTCTGGGATGTTACAAATAGGATTTTTTTAGGAATACAATTTTAATGTTCAGCACTGTCACACTGACTTCTAGTAGACTGGCATTATTGAAACTGATCTCTTGTATCCTAGACACCAAATTTTTAATCCCTCTTAAGACACAAAATCCAGAAACACAGGAATATTCTTAGAATATCTGGGGTGAAATATCCTGGCCCAACCAGGGTCCATCCCAGGCGCATAGTGTGGGAAGGACCACATTTGCTTATTACAGACAAAACTCAAGCCCCACCTTTTATCTCTTGTTAACAAATTGTAATGGGTTTTCAGAAGGACAAGAAGTCAACTGACTAGATGAAGATAGGGCAGGCAAACTTGAAAAGTAACGGTCCATTTAAGGAAGTAATTTCTATAGCACTTCCACAAGGTCATACTTTATTTTTTTTTTTTTCTTTTCTGTAATTTCATAGGAAAATTAAAGTATATGATTTTAATACAGCTGAAATGAGCTGGCCCAGTTATTGCCATCAGATTTTGTCAAACCAGATTTAGTATTACTATCTTGTTTGCTTTGTAAGTATCAGGGAATGTAGAACTGTATTATCTTCTATGAAGTCCGGGATTAACATGTTAGTTTATAATCCAGTAATTAGCAGTCTACATTTCAATACTTGTTTTATAAGCTAAGTGTGATTGTTGTGCTGTCTGCATTTTCTTTTTCTATTTTAAGACAACCTTGGCCATTCAAAGCAGTAATTAAAAAAAAAGAAAATACTCTACAAGCAACTTTTCCGTGAACATATACTCTAATATACTATATAATACATATTTTGGGTTTTAAGGTGGCCAGAGTCATCATTTACTGATGGCTCCTGTCAGTGCCTCTAGAATATGGATAAGGCAGTGTGCAGTTTTCTAATGTACAAGCAAAAACATTACCAGTAATTCAGCACAGAACAGAGTTACTCCTTTCTACTCCCTTTTAAACAAGTAATTGTCACATAGCCCAGCAGGTACTTACCACTGCAGGTACTTACCCACAGTGCTAGTCTCAGTGGAGAAACCAAGACCAAGGCCTGAATGAACTCAGGTCTTCATCTGTGTCTGAAATTTCCAAAGCTGTGGTGAAGCTCACTGGCACTGGGAAGCTCTCACATCTGCGAACCATGGCTGTTCAGTAGGCCAACAAGGCATTTTATTTTCCAGTGGTGCAAATCCAATACTAAAATATGCAAAATTCCTGACCGCAGCTATAGCTTAATGTAGCCCAAACTCTTTAAACTTGTAATATAAACATTTTCCCCAACCATATTTTTCTGCTCTTTCATAAGGGCTATTCTTACTTAAATTTAATTTAAATTAAAGACAGAACCATAGGCAGTAATACAGACAAGCTTGTGGCCTGAAAGGGAAAGGAGAGACAAGAGTATCACTAGGAACACAAAAACTCCACAGTATGTTACTGCAGCTTGAATCCTGACATTTCTATCAAAGCCCCTCTCTCTAAGCTATCATACTTTTCAGTAATGTATTATGAATCAAGTAAAGAGCAGCAGATGGGGAAAAACAAGGGTGGCTGTCATCAGCATTTTTTCCTTTGTGAACAATTTCTCATTATAGAAAGGAAGCAGGATCTCTCTTTACTCCTTTACTTTCTTGGTCTCTCAAGTGTGATCAGTCACTGTTAGCTGATCTTGGTGCAAGGAATGTAAGAGAGGGATAAACCTGTAGCAGCATCAGAATTACTTTAGATTTATTAGATTTATTACTTTTAGATTACTTTTATTTAGATTTATTACTTTTAGATTTTATTAAACAATCTTAACCCATAAGTAAACAATTTTAATGAAATTTAAAGTAATTATAGACAGATCCAGATTGTTTTCTAGACTGAACGCATTCAATCAGTATAACATAGTTAAATGCAAAACCATGCATGGGGGAATAAAGAATGTGAATTCTACTTTCAAAACTGGGAGCTACAAAAGAGCTAATAGCAGTTTTAGAATCTTGCTGAATCTGAATTCTTGGTATGATTTAGTGAGTCAGATTGATCTTAAACTACAAGCGTGTATGCATAAAATCTTGTAATGGAAAAAAAAATAAGAGGAGGAGGAGCACAATCTACTTTGCATATAAAAGTGAAACAAAAGTGTCAGGATGAGCAGCTCAGCAGCCAAATACCCATACAGAGACACTCTTGAATGTTCTTTTTGAGAGTAGGTAACCCCCTATTTAAATATATATTATGATGATGCAGAAGTAACATTTTAAAATTTTCAATCAAGACTGCATGTCTTTTTAAGATTCTGTTGAAACACAGGATATTGTTTTAATGTGAGAAACACTGCATGAATTCAGTTTAATGTGCTGTGCAGATGCTAGGCAAGACTAGACTGACTTCCCCTGGTTTTAAGAGTCTACTAATCTAAAGCAATAGAGGAGTTATGCCCCTTTTTATCATTCCCAATGTGCAAAGTCCTTGATCTTAAACAAGTCAGGCAACATGTTTTCTGAGTACATCTAAAGTTCAAATGGAAAATATTGCTGCTTGAGAGGTAAGATTTGTGGTAATAATAGCATTCCACCAGAGAAAAAAAGAAAGGAACATAAGACAACAGTTTTAAAATCCACATCAGCATTTGCCTGCACCAGAAACAATCTGTCGTGGTCTGACCTCAAGGCAGCTATTGTTTGTTATTGCTTGAATTGATTGTTGATATAAAAGAAAATCCAAATAATCCCATGGCAATCTTTAAATACCCTCACTAGAAGAGAATAGCCTGGCAACAAATAACGCTATATGCAACCATGTCGAGCCAGGTCAGCTGAAAGAAAACATTTATTCCATTCCTACAATGTCTCCAATCTGTTTCACTGCATACAAGAAGGCCCTTCCTACAAAGCATAATGAAAAAAAAATATACATTAAAATAAAATAAAAACTACAACTAAAAAAAAAAAAAGCTTACTAGAAAGTAAGTGGAATTGTTCTCCATATTATGAAAGCTGTCACATTTGCCTCCCATTTGTAGCAAGATGATTGCTTTCTACAGTAAAAGTGATTTAGGAAAGAGCAAGCCCTCTGCTCAGTATCTTTTCTCAAGAGTTCCTGGGAATTTTGAAATCCAAATCATGGAAATTCATAATCGACCATGCTGAATCTAGTGTGCAAGTACAGGAAAAGTACAGGAACCCCCCTGTACCCCTTTTTCTGACTAGCTGGCTCTGAATCCTTCTCCAGAGCAACCCATTCAGGCTTCATTCACCAGCTAAGACATGCCATTCTGAGGGGCTGGGCTGGTGATTTGCCAAAATAAACTTTTTGGCCTTGTCTTGAGTTCTTCTTTAAGTCCCTCAGTTGTAAAAGTATGGGGTAGAAAAAAGAAATGGTGATTTTCAATGAAAAAGAAGCAATGCTTTGTGGTGGGGAATTCCCATTGCTTGGGGATGCTATATTGCAATATAGCATAAATTCTACTATGACATATGTAATATGTTCCTATATTCTTAATGAACTGTCAGATTCTGCCTGAAAAAACATTAAGAGTACTAGCTGATTTATTTATTTTTCTCCCCACCAGAACAAAGCAATAGTTCCTTTTCCTTTCTTGGGACTACTTCTGATTTTTTATTCTTTTTCCCCCTCAGGGTACTTTTTTTCATGCTAATCTCTATAAAAAGAGACAAGAAGTGCTTACTGGGCTTATCCTAGGACTGGCTGTGAGCCAGGTTAACAACAGACAACATGTCATAAAGATATTAGTAGGTAATGTGATTTGTTTTGGCAACACAGCAACATTTTTAAAGCATGTGACGTATGGGATTGTAAAGTTGTATTACTGAGGGATGCTTCAAACAGATACAAACATCTTTACTGAATGCAACAATTAGGTTTATTCCTTTATCGCAGGAGTTTCTGTTCTGTTCCATCTCTGAGTGTAAACAGATATATTAAATTCATAGTTTTTCTGCTAAGCACAACTGTTCAGATTCTTTGTAACTTATATCTGATCTGTACTCAGCTCTGTCTGTTATGGGGCTGGAATGCTAACACTGAGGGTGGATAGCAAATATGTTGGGCAGAAAACAGAAGGAAAACTACGTTGGAGGTGGAGAGGTTTCCTTGCTATGTCACATCAGGCTAAGAGTGAAAAAAGGAAAGAAAGGTGACAGGACGAGGGGGAATGGGCTTAAGTTGCACCAGGGGAGTTTTAGGTTAGATGTTAGGAAGAATTTCTTTACTGAAAGGGGTGTTAGACACTGGAACAGGCTGCCCAAGGAAGTGGTGGAGTCACCATCCCAGGAAGTCTTTAAAAGACGTTTAGATGTAGAGCTTAGGGATATGGTTTAGTGGGGACTGTTAGCGTTAGGTCAGAGGTTGGACTCGATGATCTTGAGGTCTCTTCCAACCTAGAAATTATGTGATTCTGTGTGTGAAAGCAACCACAGCATGAAACTAGGCATCCAGGAGAGTTGTAAAACAAAAGCTTAATATTGCTAGGTTGTCTGCTTTAAAATATGGTATTAGCAGACAACAATGCTGACATATGAGGAGCGGCTGAGGTCACTGGGCCTGTTCAGCCTGGAGAAGAGGAGGCTGAGGAGGGACTTCATCACAGTCTACAATTTCCTCGTGCTTTGTGGAAGGTGACCAATTCTCTGTAAATACCAGTGATAGGATCCTTGGGAATGGTGTTAAGCTGAGGCAGGGGAAGGTTAGGCTTGACATCAGGAAGAGGTTCTTCACTGAGAGGGTGGTTGCACACTGGAACAGGCTCCCCAGTGAAGCAGTCACTGCACCAAGCCTGTCTGAATTTAAGAAGTGATTGGACTGTGCACATGGTCTAAACTTTTGGGTTTAGACTTGTGCGGTGCCAGGAGTTGGATTTGATGGTCCTTGTTGGTCCCTTCCAACTCAGGATATTCTATGATTCTATGATTCTTTTCATGACTCAGCACAATCTCCTCTTTAGGTACATCATAATGCAAAGCTGATTACAGCAATATTAACATCTAGTAATCTAAAATCTAGTAACATGTTTACTAGTTTACTGTTTCTCTTTAGTTTTATTATGTATAACATTGTTGCTTTCCACCGGGAACCTAACACAAACTCACGATCTTTCAGTGTTAAGAGATATGTGTGTATGGTCATATGTTGTTCACGTATTCCATCTAATAAGCTTTTGTCACATACCAGGTCTTATTTTTCTTGTACATAATAAAAATCAGTGTAGTGAATTCAGAAGTATACTAAGCTAAACCCCACATTGTAGATGAGAGAGACCATAAGAAAGCAGTAGTCTTTCTTCATGATGGTAATTTTCTAATCGTACTATACTGCATATGCACAATGCTTAATGTATTTCCAGAAAAGTACAATACAATAATGTGTAAGTTTTGATAAAACTACTCAAATATACCAGCTTTTGATACTTCATTTTAATTTCCAACACAAAGCCAAGGAACAGCCCCAGAATGTCTAAAACTCTCACTGTGAAGATTACTGATTTGACAAATGCTACAGGGGGATCAGAAAGAAAACACAAGGAAAAAGATTTTAGATCATATAACAACTTGCACTATGGCAGCAGAATATTATTTTACAAAACAAAGTTACTGAGTATGGGAGGTCATTCCCTGTAATGAAAACTTTAATCATATTGCAACCAAATGATTCTTACTTGAATTCAACCTAAAGGAATAAAGTGAATTTACTCAGAGTATTTCAAGTCTCTGAATCTTTCTCAAAATATATCAGTAGCAGATCAAGAGTTTAATTCTAATGACTAAAAAAAATAATCTATTGTACAGGAGACTAATTTCAGGGCTGCACCAAGCACATGTGTTTCATGACTGTCTTTACCCTCTCAGCATCCTGGAATCTTCAGCAGTTAATCTAAACAATATATCTATCAAGAAGAAATCATGTTTACTTGGAAATGTGGCCCATTTTATTTTAACTGAAAAGCATTCATTATACAGTGCAAACAGTTCTTTGGTAAATTTACTGATTAAAATAAAAACAACAAAGACTTTGCTTTAGGTAACATTAAAAAAAGAAAATAAATATGTAAATTTTGCAACATATTACAGCAATATTCTCACAGTGGATACTGAGAAAATGGTCATCTAGCCATTGGCCACTGTTTCAGAAATGTTAAAATTAATGCTGATTCTGCAGACATGACAATAAAACAAGCACAATCCATGACTGATTACACTTTAAACTGTGCATAAAGACGTGTTTTTCCTGAATGGTTTATAATCAGGTGGACAGTGGAAAATAACTCAAAATTACACTTATTTAAGCATATCCAGACTCCTAAGCCCATTTTATATACCATATGTATAAACAGTGAACATCGAAGAAAACCTCCCTCTTTATTCTGGAGGCCGAAGAAAATGAACAATCGGATATATGTTACTATTTTATAATGTATAAATGGAAACTCTTTTCTCCAATACGTGGAAATTTTGAGAAAGTTTATTTAATATAAAATTGGAATAAAAGAATGTAAGTAGTAACCAGCTGGATGTATTACTGATTTATATATCTGTTTAGACAGTTAAATTATATTTGGTTCAGCTCCGCAATCCTTCCTCTTTGAGGAATTCCTGCTATAGGTCAATGGGAGTTCCATCTGAGTTGGACTTACAGGACGAGACATGTGGTTTGGACTCTCAGTAAAAGTCAACAAAATACCAGAGTACCAAAGAAATACAGGAATGACAGCCTCTAGATATGATACTCAAACATGCTCGCCACACACAATTTCTGAAAGTATTAAAATAGAAAATTACATAAGTCAAAACATTGTATATAAAATCAATTAAAATATTCTAAAAAATATAAATTGCAGTTCTATGTGTACCTTCTACCACACATCTTTAACACACCACTCACATGTACATATTGTTCTTACTATAGTATGAAATGATTTTCTTTAGCAAGCTTTAAAGATACACCAGAGATTGAATGTGTGGCATGGTATCTGATTATCAAATTTGAAATTATTAATGTTAGTAATCAGAGAAATTATGTGCCAAAATATAATACTGGAACTTACTTTGTTGTGCTAGGTTAGTTATTAGACAGGTATTTGACTTACCATGCAATAATTAAGTATTCAGTTTGTTTGCATAATCTGAAATATTTAAGATGAGAATGTTAAATTTTGTGCAGAGTTCTTTGATTCCAGACCTCTGCTCCCTCAGTTTGAACAACAAATTCAGAAGTCAGTGAAAACCTGAAGAGCTTGGTTCATGTTAATCCTAACTTGGGAATTAAGGACAGAGCCATAAATTCTAAAATATTAAGTAATTAGGGAAAGAATAATTTCTGAATAAACAAAAAACAAACAAACAAACAAAAAACTGTAAAATGAGGTATGATAGTTGTCCTTCACTGAATATAATATATAAGTCCTGGTCAAAAATATGCAGTTTGTATTCTAAAAAGTATACAACTTTGAAATGCTAGTGTAGACATATACTCTATTATGTTAAACATTTATTAAATGGGAACTAAAGTCCATTGGCAGACCATTTTTAACATGAATGATAAAAATATGAGGTAAAAATATATATGCATTAGATGAAATTGAACAAAAAAATAAAAATCAAATACCTTGTCAGAAAAAGTAGTCAATCCACAATTAATCATGATGCTTGATTTAGATTCTTTTTTTTTTTTTTTTTCAACAAACAGTGCCACAATATAATCAGGAACATATGTCTATTGACAATATGCACAGAAAGTCAGTAGGTATTTTTGTATATAAAATGGCATGTGACGTGGTTTCACATTCTCAAAACAGGGCCATACAAATATGTGAGCTGATCTGAGATTAAGAGAAGCATGCTTAGAAACGGGACTGGATGGTCATGTTACAATGATTTAAAATAGATGAAACAAAAACAAGTTGCCAAGCAATTACATATGTTTTGACATAAAGATTATGCTCATGTTAAGATCAAATGCTACTCTGCCATGTGTGTTTTCCTAAAATGAGGAACACTGTCAATTATACCTGTAATATACATTCAATTGCTTTTTCTATCTTTCAATTACATTTACTCATGTTCCCCTAGTAATTCCAGCCTTTCTAGTTCAAAAATATTGAATAATTTTGCTCAGTGAACAAGAGAATGTTGAAAGGTGCACTCTGTTTTTCTCTATTTTCTTGATGGTCCGTATGTAGAAATGATAGTGTGATTCAACAGCATTTCCATGCATATGTGGTTTGCAGAAACTGGTCCTCTATCGCATTGGTTTGGGCACAGTGAGTGACCTTTTGCTTTCCCATCATTTACTAAGTAATAATAAAGAGCTAAATTTCAAGTCAGACTGGAACTGAAAATGGAACTTTCAACATTACTAATCATAGATGGGGGAAAAAAGTGTTCATTTTAGCCTAAGTCTGAAGCCCAGTCATTTTGGATACCTAAAACTACCTGACAGTGTTCTCTTAAAGTAGCACCAGTTTTTAGTTTGTCTAACCTGAGAAGCTTAACACACAATTAACTTTGACCTGTTTGCTAGTTTCCCTTTCATTAATTTTTGCATTGTGATTACCTTCATGGGCAGAAAATACAATGATACATTATGTTATACTGTTACAGCACCATTAGAATGTTGTAATCTTGATTTCTTGCTGTTTTAAGCCTGTAGTTTTTGCCATCAGCAGGCATTGATACAAAGAGTATGCACCCTAAAATCTAAAAAAAAGAAGACTTATGGCTTCTTTTTATTAATACTTTCTTTTAAGCAGACTGGACAACAAGCTCCTTTAATCTTCACAGGAGCTTCACAGTCAGCTGGCGGGCACGACTCCACAAAACAGGTAATCTGACCAACCTGTGTCGGGAAAACAAGGAAAGAAACCAGACCATACTTAGCTACATTTTCCAATCAAGAAGTATCTTTTTTCCCATTATTGAAGCATGTGTTTTCGTTCATCCTCTCTAAGATCTTGGTTATTAAAAAAAAATTCATATAGTTTACTTCAGTATCAATTGATATTGAGAAGGCTTTTTGTATTATACCTTCTTATTATGCCTTATAATACCTTCTACATTATACCTGAACAGTATGTCATCTTATTTAACATTCAGGCATGAAACTAGGATGCCAAGTACCCCCCGCCCCCATATTTCTTTGACTACATTTTTAAAATGCTAACATAGTAAAAGAAAATGAAAATTTAGCAATAAGCTAGATATGCTTTTATTGTTTTTCAAGGATTTTAATAGACTTTTTCAAGAAGTGCAATTAATTTTGTAGCTAATTTTACCAGTACCATCCATAAAAATGGAAATATAATAAATATTAAAATATTTAATATTTAGTAAAATGGAAATATAATAAATGTAAACAAGAAGTGGATTTAAAAACATTGTAATGGGCAGGGATATGAGAGCAGAATCTCTTTTTGCACCAAATAACTGAAGTACATACTTACTTTGCATTCACACACAGTACAAGGGTCCCTTTTCCAGGTTTCATTGCTGGAATATGATTTACCCTTTTCATCAGTGCAATCAGTTTTACTGAGGCGTGATTCAAGTTTTTTTATCTGTAAGTATTAAAAAAAATGAGTAAAAGCAAAGTTTTTATTTGTGCAAGGTATTCTGTCTTCTCTCTTATGCTATGCCATGCATGATAAATACTTGTCTGGGTTTTTCTTTTGACTATCTACTTTGCATAATGCTAAAAACCTGGAAATGTGTAATGAATATGTAAGCAGACTTTCAAAGGAAAACTAACAAAGGATACATCTTTCCTACCATTGGAATATACATCTTGAACATACAAAGACATGCAAACTACATCTAACATATATATATACTAAGGCAAATATAAACTTTCCAAAAAGTCTGAATGAGAAGGAGCTAAAAAACCCCATAACCTTAATTAAAAAAGTTATCTTGGATCTTTGACTGTATTTTTTTTCTTAATGATGAAAAATAGGGGTTATATGATTAGTATAGCTAGCTGGTTGTGTGCCATTTGAGAACAGTAAAGGAACCATCTTTAAAAATCCCTTGGTCCTTTTGACATCCAAAAAAGACAGAAAAACAGAATGAAATGTAATAAGACTTAACTTGGCCTACCAAAGCACTTCCACTGTCAGAGCGCTCATTGATGATGAGTGTAACAAAGATTAAATAATGCCATCAAAGATGGAAGCAATCTGCTATGTAAATAAATACATGATGTATATTTATGAATTACATTGAAAAGCTGAAGCTTACTTTTCTAGGCAAAATCTTTGGCCTATTTTTGTCTGTCCTATACAGTATCCATTTTTGAAACCAAGTTCTTATATTATTTTGATATTGAGTCATTATGTCTGAGTTATTCCGAATAAGGAAGCTATGCTGCATCGTAAAAGTAAGTGATCTAGATTTTAACTATGTTCATGGCAATCTGGCATATGATTTCTTATGGACTCCACATTTTAATCATAGTTTTACTTATATTCTATTCCCTGAGCATAGACTTAGATTTAGAGTATAGACTTAGAGCACTGATTCTATGCACTATGCATTGCATTTCAGATAAGAAAAAGAGATTTTTTTTCAACTACACACAAATTTTTAGGGCAAGATTAACCTCATGTTTAGAATTCAATGGTTACAGAAAGCTTCAGCTTCAAAAGTCAAAAAGATCTATAGAATAGATCAAATTATATTTTAATATGATTTCAGAAGAATATAGAAATAAAGAATAATCACACACCATGTTCTGTGTTGTGTTTTGTTTGAGATACTATGTGGTGGTTTTTGGCTGCAGTGGATGTCTAAATATTAAAAACATAAGACAAGTGATGTTAGGAGAACATTATAAATTAAATCTAGAGTTAGAAACTGTTCTGTATAGCACCTTACCTGGTTTCTGAGGCTTGAAATAGTTTTTTGCATTTCCAAAACAAATTCTTTGAAGTCATTCACTATGGGCATGTTTGCATTTTCATCAGATGCTGAGGTGGCATTACGAAAATATTTACTCTGTTTCATAGAACTGCAAGAAATTGATGCCATGTCAATTCACCTAGCTTATTTCTATCTGTCTTGATATTTTAGAACACTTAGCACAAATGTAAAGAGGAACCAACAAGTGTAGGCAGTTGGCCACACTGAACACCAGTGAGCCACAACAGTATACCAGACCCACCAGTGCTGATGACAGCATCAGGTCAGGTGAGTTATGGATTACTGTTGATGTCACTAGTGACAATGAATTTCTTCTGCTGAGAAGAATAATGTATGTATACAATGCATGGGGAAACACTAAGTTGTCATTTGTGACACTGCAGAGCATCACCTTAAATCGTTGGGAAAAGAGCCTTAGAATCTCTTGAGCCTTAAATAGGAAAGCAGACTAAACTGAAAGAACTTTAAAAAGTGTTACTTCAAAACATGAAATTCACCTTTCACATTACGATTCATAGTTTTTTTCCTATTTACTCATTAGCAAACAATGTATTTAAAGAAATGTCTTTAAAAAGAAGTTGGTTTTTGCAAACAGGTGGGAAAAAGCGCTTTTAGATGTAGACACGTTCCTGTGTCCAACGTAATTAACATTTGAAATGAATGCTGTTTATCATAGACTATCAAGTCTAGAGTATTCTGACTATAGTACTTCTAGCATTTTCCTGGTAAGTGTCATACAACACTAACCTGTGTTACTTGATTCTCTCTGTTGATGGGAAAAATGTATACAGTTATGAAAGGAACTGTCTATAATATATAATACATTATTTGGCAAGATTTAAAAAAACTAATGTATTCAAAACCAGGAAAACACTAATTACACTTATTACATTAAGATCTCTGAATCCATACAAGCATTTCTATTCTGTTAGCATGTCTTCCCCAGAGCTAAGGGATACCCAAAGAATGAACAGGCAAAGTACTCTTTTCTATATTAGGACTCATGATTTATCTTCCTGTATAAATTAAAACTGCACTTATTGGCAGGTGTTCAAGCTACTTAGTTTCCCATACTTTTTCATCTAAATTAAAGAAAAAGAACTCAA
The DNA here is from genome assembly GCF_047663525.1 of Anas platyrhynchos. Taxonomy (NCBI): domain Eukaryota; kingdom Metazoa; phylum Chordata; class Aves; order Anseriformes; family Anatidae; genus Anas; species Anas platyrhynchos. The sequence goes on from NC_092589.1 coordinate 101,370,951, forward strand.
AACAACATAACATGCCAAAGTTCAAGTAAACCAGCTGCTATTTTATAACTAAATGTTTAATCTTCCCCACCTGCTTATGTTACTGAAAATGAGGAGGAAAAAAAGAAAAAAAGATCTCACCAGAAACATAATTTAAATACAATGAGCATAAGAATTGACAAGAATGTTAAAAGAATGGTGTTGCTCTAGCTTTTTTTATGCTTTAAATAAAGTATTGTAACTTTACAATTTTGTAGTCCTAATTAACGCTTTGACTGTTGTAGATCTATGAACTTCATTTCTGAAAAAGTCAACAGCGTGTTAACAAAAACAAGCTGTTTCTCAGATACATGTTTATATTTTCTTGCTTACGTTTTTATGCAATTTAACCCTTCTGCAGCTTTATATAATTATGGGACTAATTTTTTTAAAAAATGAATTACATTAATTTGTAAATTCAATGGCTTCTAACTGTTCACTTGCATAACCACATGAAACATCCTCATTCGAGGGTTCCTTCCAATGAGTCTTTCTTTTCTTCTTCTATTGTCTCTAAGTAAGCTTAGACTTAGCCACTGCCTTTTCTTGTTTAAGATTAGAAACCTTTTACCCTTAACATCTAAGGGCTCTGTTTCTTCAGAACAACTTCCTACCAATTAAGTGAACTATAATGCTGGTGTATCTTCAGTACATTCACTTGAATATTTGAAACTGCTGAAATAAACATAACTTTCTAAATATCTATCCAGATACTTTCCTTGCCTTGAGTGGGTAGATTCTGGCTGAATATGAACCAATGTTCTTCTCAGTCAAGCAGATAATTTTATTTGCTAAAAGAACACATATATATGGAAACAATGAAGAATGTTCGGTTAAATAAGAGAGTGAAGGATCTCCATTTATTTTCTTTATAAAGTGTCCAAGCAGAACTCCATTTCATCACACTAAATCAAAGATAAGTTTTGGTTCCTAGGAAACTGTAGGGACACTATGTAGATTATTTGTGACATTGTGGTTTACTTCCTTGCTTGAGGATTGAATTTTGAATTTTGAGGACCTTGCTTGAATTTTGAGGACCATAGAGTTATAAACAGCATTGTCTCTCTGCAGCACCCCTGCCCTCCACTGCTTCTTTGAGGTACTAGAAGCAATCTCTATTAATTCTATTAATCTCTATAATAAATGTTTATGTTGGTGTTATCTACACTTGGTTTCCTCTTACTGTAGGAGGACCTGGCAGCTCTGAGCAGAAAAGGAAACAATATAGTTTGGTTGCTACAGGCACAGCAGGGCTGTGGGATTCCAAATCCCTCAAATTACACTTAATACTAGCTTTTTTTCCTGTACAGCACAGGAGGAAGTACTACACTGTGTCACACACAAAGAGACTTAAATAATTTTGAGCTTGTAGTGGCTATGCGTGCATAAGTCTCAGAACGAAATACATCAATGATAAACTGAAGAAAGCAGAGACTGGAAAAAAAGTGGTATGCACTTATAAAGAAATACATCAGTTTCATTCTATTTTGAAAACAAATGCTTTCTCTTACTTTAAAAACAAAACAAAACAAAGCAAAAACCTTACTCACCTTACTGTTTTGGAAATTTTCATTTTCTTCAAGGGCTTGTCCTCTTGAAAGCTGTAGTCAAGAGAACGTCTTCCCCGAAAGTGATATGAAAATGCATTAAACTGTCCTCTAGTTCTACAGTCTGAAATTAAGCAAGAAATTAAACATTACAAACCATACTATCACCAATTAATATATTTTCACAGTATCTTCTGAATTGGCAAAGGCATATCCCTATGGAATCAGCTTGAAGGCAACTGAATATCTCTGAGGGATGCAATACTTAAGTCAGCTGGAAGTAGAAAATTTTATTATTCACAGACCAGCTTTTTTTGATATGAAACAAAGGAATAAAGATTATTTTTTTTTTCCACAAATGTATCACTACTACTTTAACTGTCCTTTTCATATCCAAAATTTCCACTCTTTTGGCTTTTAACTATTTTCTTCTTTTGGAATGAGATAATTACATATGGAGGAAAACAATAATAGAAAAAACAGCCTGTTGCTTTCTCATCTATTCCAGGTTTGTTATATTTGGCATTTGAAAGAGAATATTTAATTAAATCCTGAAGAACATTTGCATTCTTTATTGGTTGACCAGCCCTATGTACAAAGTTAAGAGATTTGAAGGTATCACCAGTCACTAAGAACTAAAACACTTTATTCAGTAGAGTAGAAGTCTCAAGCCTGAGAACAATTATAACAGAAATTTTCTCCTAAGATCCAAAATGGATGACTTCACAGGATGAAGTATGTCTTTCCAGTTATTATTTAGCCTTCCAAAAACAGTGAGTATTTGAAATGAGTCCCATTTAAAAAAATAAAATAAATAAATAAATGGAACAGCGCTTTGGAGAGGAGAGAATTAGAAAATAGAAGTTTTCTTATTTCTGTTTGCAGAAGCTTTAAAAACAAAAAGTCATCGCAAGCCAGGATGTTTCACAAACCAACAGCACGTTCAACTATTAGAACCAAAGAGTATGCTAACAAAACAAAATGGAAAGCTGAATAACAGGATCCCATGGATGTATTATCCCAGTTAAGTCTGGTATTAGCAGAATGAGCAATGAAAGCAACTGAATAGGGGAAGAAGGTATTTGCTCTGATGTTTCTCTTAACATGCTGCAGAACAAGTTTATTCAAAAAGGCAGTAACATCTTAGCAAATATTCTTTTGGAATTTAGCAGTACCTATACCAAATACTTAAAGTATTAACACAAATCATTGCACAAGTTTCAAGCCAAGAAAGAGTCTCAAAACACTGTTGAACTGAGCAATGTGAAAAACAAATGTAAAATTCTTGTTCCATGTAAATTAAAGAAATCATAGAATCATAGAATATCCCGAGTTGGAAGGGACCCTTAAGGATCATCAAGTCCAACTCCTGGCACCGCACAGGTCTACCCAAAAGTTAGACCGTGTGACTAAGTGCACGGTCCAATCGCTTCTTAAATTCAGACAGGCTTGGTGCAGTGACTACGTCCCTGGGGAGCCTGTTCCAGTGTGCAACCACCCTCTCGGTGAAGAACCTCTTCCTGATGTCCAGCCTAAACTTCCCCTGCCTCAGCTGGACCTTTTCTGCAGGTCCTATCACTGGTAATATATTGGTTGCTCTGTGCTTATATGAAAATATGTATCTTAGATTATTTTTATTGTTTTTTCATATATTTAAATAAGACATAATCTCTCTGTTACTTTAAAAAAGTTTGTTCATGGTTTGATATTAATGAAGATGGGGAAAAAAAAAGCCCTGATTAATTTTCAATTTGAAAGCAGTACCTGCAAATCATTCTTGAACAGTTTATCCAGTTTATCAGTTCTCCTTCTCTTTTCCTTCCTTTCAGCGTGTTCCCTCCTTGATTAAATTTATTCCCTTCCTCCTATAATAAACGCAGGCCTAAAGAACTACATGATACTGGCTGCCAACATATTGTTCATTCTTCTTGTGTGTTCTGCTGCTTCTCACACAAACGTCTTGCTGCTCACTCAGAAACTAAGCTCTTTCAGATGGGAACAGACTGCTGTGTCTGTAAGATACTTGCCATGAAGACATTTTTGATTACCCCTAGATACTTCTATATTTAGTGTGATGAGAAAAGGGTCACTTTGAAGGGTCACTGGAAAAAGAACTAGTTTTGGTCAGAGGAAATTTTTTCTTAAAGCAATCTGTTGCTTAAATTTTTCCTGAATGCCATAGAAATTTTAGCTTCTTTTGGAAGTCATTTCTGAAAAAAAAAAAAAAAAAAAAAAAATCACCTTTCTTTAATAGTTGCTAAGGTCTTCTCTAGATTTTTCTTTGGTACAAAAGCACAATTGCCTATTCTTCATTTCTAATCCTAAACTGGTGTTTACAATCAAAGCACCAAAATCCTGGGAAGGATTTAGCACCTTACACTGATAAATATGAGAAACATATGTTCAGGGCACCTTCAAGTACCCGGACCTGTACATTTCTGTAGTTTTTAAGGACTTAAAAGTGTCAAGTTGCCAAATGAACAACTCTAGTTCTTGGTTTCCATTTCAGAGGAATAAGGGAGAAAATTGTCATTGCTGAGAGGTGCAGGACAAAATGCTTTAGCTTTCAGAAAGCCTTAAACGAGAAGTTTTTGTGTGTGTGTGTGTATATATATATATATATATATGTATTATATATGTATATGAACATCTTATCAGTACTGGCAAATTAGAAAAATCAGCCTAAAAATCAGCCTAAAGTTCTGCTTTTTTTTTTTTTCAGTCTACCTAAAATTTGCCCAAATTAGCTATAAGCAGACCAATTCATTTTCTGTACAAAAAATGAACAGGAAAATAAAGGAGAACCTTAGGTTATTGAAATAAGGAAAAAAAAAAAAAAGCAAATACAATCTTCTCAGAAGAAAAATAATAAAAAAAATAGTTTTAGAAAGTTATGCAGATTAAAACCACATATCTTTGGACTACAAAGAACAATCAGAAAAGGTGGATTCAGACAGACAGGTAATACATGGACTAAATAGAAATTTGCAAAATAAGAAATTTGCCAATAACTGATCTGTACATAAGACTGTGATGGTATGTGTCTGAGAAAGATAGTAACAGTTCACAAATAAAGAGACTCAGACTGCCTTGTTTTGTTACAAATCACTGAGACACCTACATTAAGATGCTTTACTACAAATGCTTCTTTTACAGTGAATGGGCAGAGACAAAGGCAAAGTAAAAAGGAGATTGCAGCCTGAATTGTCCTGTAGAAACACCTCTTTCTATACTGCCTGCAGTAGACTTCAAGAGCCTGGGGTCTTACCTCTGGGGTTCTGGAGTGTTTAAATGGAATAAATGTCAGCCTACTGCTTCCCCTTGCTTTTCACTAGCTACAGGAACTACTGGCATGAGAATCCTGCTAGCAAAGATGCAGTACTGTCAGAGGACAGAACTGTGGAACTGTATGCTACTCACCATAGGTAGAAAAAATAATTTTCTTGATTGGATGAAATATTAAAAAAATATATACATTGATTCTCTTAATAAAATGTGTTATCATGCAGATATGATGGACTATAATAAACAAAATTCTGTTCAAAGAAAAAATAAGGTTTTTAAATGGTCTTAAAAGGTCTTTAAATCTCAGACCATGGAACTTCGTTTTAGTAGTCTGATATACTTAGAAGTTTTCTGAGGCTAATAGACACTGTCTTTAAATGTACATTTAAATGTAAGAAGATACATTTAACCATAGAAGACACATATAAATAAGATATGACAAAAGCAAACCTCAAAATCTCTGCGAAAAGAAAACATGGCCAGGCATGAATTGTATTTTGATATTTTGAAGATCTCTTGGTAAGCAATTTTCAATGTTACAAAAGAACTTGCATTCTCACCTTGAGATTGCTGTTAACATTTCAAAATTTGTAAAGTCTTCCACAACATTTAGTGCCTAGCCCAGTGTTACTTGGTATTTTCATTGAGGACAAAAGGGCATAATAAGAAGAACGTAATAAGATATAATATTAGAAGTAAAAGTCAGACAAGCTGTAGCTTGCAATAAAGCACAATAGTTAAAACAAATAGTTGATGCCTTCCATGAAAGACATTAAAGAGATGAATGTGGTCAATGCAAACATAAACTATGACATAATTCATTGTCTGGTTTTAAAATGCAAGAATCCATTAGGTCTATCCCACTGGAAGACCACATATAAATGGCCTCAGAGGAAGTATGTGTCTTAACCGGTGGGATTTAAATATGTTTAGTCCTAATTTTTATAACAGTGTCTTCCAGAATTAATCCAAAAAGAGCATTATCTGATTCAGAAGATATGTTGGTTGCTAACTGACAAACTGCTAAGGAAAATTGTCTTCCTAAACCAGTTTATACTTAGGGGGGTAAATTGTGCCTTGACTGAATCACTTCCTACTGGGTTATTATTTGACATAAAAAAAAAAAAGAAAAGAAAAAAAAAAAAGATTAAAGATATTTTTCATTATGATTTATACAAATTGTGCAAAACTTTTAAAGACTCACAATGGACAACATTTCCACTTTACATATTTTGAGTAAAACCATGTTTCCATTTGAGCCACTCTGTTTGCACATAATCTCCATTCTTTTTTTTTCATGTAAGTCATCTCAGAAACATTTGTCATGTTCAGAATAATATGCTCATCTTTGAGGGAAGAGATAAAAAAAGTGGAAATAAAAAGTCAGTAACAGTAATCACAGAAACTATACTGAGTACTTTTTAAAAAGTCCTTTTTACACTAAGCCTGAAATAAAGCACTAGAAGTGCTTCTTTGGAAAATCTGAAGTTTGGATGCTCTTTGCTGAAACAAAGAGCTGCAATAATTCTTCAGTAACTTCTGTCTCCAACAGTATTTTCCAACAACATAAAGAAAGATAGAAAGTGAAGGAAACCAGAAGAAAGTCTTGTGTACTTCAGTGGAATTCATGTGTTTTTTTTTCCACACCATAAACTAGCAATTCTGTTGTATGATTTGTTAACTGAAATGTAAAGGTAATCTGGTATTGTTATTATAAAAAGGAATAATGTTCTGCTTTATAAGAAACAAACACTGGCTTTACTCAAGAAATCTAAGAAGTAGCTTTTTGTAACTAAGAAGTTCTATTCTTCATGTGGAAAAGTATTTTGACATTAACAAAACAGGAAGGATAACAAAAACAGATGTTTTTTAACCAAACTAACACAGCTGAACATATGGGTCACTTATTAAACATACATAAAGTGCAATGATATAGTATTCTGTATTCTACTTTTTAACTCAGTACACTCTAGAAGAATTTTAACTATAAAATGAGTAGTATTTTAAATATGGAAAATGAATATGGTTTAATTTTTTTCTTCTAAATAAACAAACAATAGTAATAAAATCAAAGAAACAGTACTGGACAATCATCAGTTTAAAAGCCAAACTGTGCAACATTAAATCTTTTTGCTGGTTCGTTTATTTTACACTTTTAATGACACAAGTTTGTTGTCATGGTAAAGACATAATAGAACAATTCTTCATTAGTAACTGTGTCTGTAATAGGTTGAAGGGACATCCTCCATCAGTTTACATTTTACAGTTAAACTGTAAAATTCTTGAATTCTGAGATACATCACTAAAAGACTCTCTGTTCCTCAGGATAATTACTTTTTTTTTTTTTTTTTTTTTTTTTCTCCCTCAAAGGAATTAAACATTCACTACTGTGTGACTGTGTGACTGCTGTGAGTGTGACTGCTTTCTCAGAAGTACAGTCCACTGGTTCTTCATCCATGCACATCTTTTCACTGAATTTCACTAGCTTATTCAGCAGCAGTAAATCCAAAACATTCAGCAGAAGAAAAGATGAATATCTCAGATCAGAATATCTCAGATCCAGGTACCTCTCATCAGTGTTTCCACATACTACTTGAATTGAAAGTGAGGTTTTTACTCAGTAAATTTTAAGATACTAATAATCATCAACAGATAATACCATTATCCTTTGTAAAAAACTTTTTTTTTTTTTTTACAGTTTGTAATTTGTTTGATGGTAATTTCTAGATGAGCAGAGTTCCACAGAAAACTTCCTGACAGGTGTTACACAAATCCCATGCAGTGGTATAGGCTTGGGGAAGTGTGGCAGCTGGAATACTGCCTGACAGAAAAGGACCTGGGAGTGCTGGTCAACAACCGGCTGAACATGAGCCAGCAGTGTGCCCAGGGGATTAAGGCCAACGGCATCAGAAATAGTGTGGTCAGAAGGACTAGAAATGTGACTGTACCCTTCTACATGTACTGGTGATACCACACATTGAGTACTGTGTTCAGTTTTGGTTCATTCACTGCAAGAAAGACACTGAGTTGCTGGAATGCATTCACAGAAGAGCAATGAAGCTGGTAAAGGGACTAGAAAACAAGACATGAGGAGCAGATTGGGGAACTGGGCTCAGGGAACTTAGTTTATTCCAGAAGAAAGGATCTTGTGTGGAGACCTCATAGCTCTCTACAGCTACTTGAAAAGAGTTAGAAGTGGCAAAGTTGTCAGTCTCTTTTCTCAGGTGAGAAATGATATGAGGAAAACAGCCTCAAGTTGTACCAGGGGAGGTTTAGATTAGATACGAGGAAGAATTTCTTCTTGTAAAGGGTGGTTAGGTATCAGAACAGGCTGTCCAGTGGAGTAGAGTTGCTACCTCTGGAGGTACTTAAAAGATGTTGTTAAAAGATGCATTTAGAGATGTGGTTTAGCAGTGAACTTGGTATTGTTAGGTTGATGGTTGGACTCAATGATCTTAAGTGTCTTTTCCAACCTAAATAATTCTATTCTATGAAATTCATGAATCTACTTTTTCAGCCAAGAAGATAACAATCAAGTTTCATCATGAGAATATAATACTGTCAAGGAGAGCTCAACAGAGAGATGTCGTTGTCCTCTGAAGAATGTTGTTGTTGATGCTACTGCAAATCATTCCGTAAATCTGTATGATACAGAAGATTCTCTTGGGAAGGGATCTTCTAACTGTGTGAAGGATGCAGTGACATTTGATGTGCTGATGCTTAAACAGAGGTCATTCTGAAAATCTGTATGCAACATGGGCTAGAGGCCAATATTTTGGCTACCAAGCATCATGGGATTCTCAATTTCTTTTGCTACATGACAACAGTGATAAGTAAACTTTGTTTCTGGGGAAAACTCCGCCTATTGCTGAAGAAAAAGTTTTCCCACTGCCCTAACTGCTGAAGGAGATGAAAATGAATAGGAATGTTTGTCCACAAAAAGAAGAAGACAGAAAAGCAGTTATCTACAACATACACTGCTCAAATCTATGTTTACCATGTGTAATTTAATATATGAATGATCACTCATTACCCAAGGCTGGTGGTAGCTGTTTTCACAGAACTGTCTAGGTTGGAAGAGACCTCAAGATCATCGAATCCAACCTCTGACCTAATACTAACAAGTCCTCCACTAAACCGTATCACTAAGTTGGACATCTAAATGTCTCTTAAAGACCTCCAGGGATGGTGACTCCACCACTTCCCTGGGCAGCCCATTCCAATGCTTAACAACCCTCTCAGTAAAGAAGTTCTTCCTAACATCCAACCTAAAACAACCCTGGCACAACTTTAGCCTATTCGCCCTCATCCTGTCACCAGGCACATGGGAGAACAGGCCAACCCCCACCTCGCTACAGTCTCCTATAAGGTACTTATAAGGAGCAATGAGGTCGCCCCTGATCCTCTTCTCCAGGCTGAACAAACCCAGCTCCTTCAGCCACTCCTCTTAGGACTTGTTCTCCAGACTCCTCACCAGCTTCATCGCCCTTCTCTGGACTCGCTCAAGCACCTCGATGTCCTTCTTGTAGCGAGGGGCTCAAAACTGAACACAGTACTTGAGGTGTGGCCTCACCAGAGCTGAGTACAAGGGGACAATCACTTCCCTAGCCCTGCTGGCCACACTGCTTCTTATACAAGCCAGGATGCTGTTGGCCTTCTTGGCCACCTGAGCATAGTGCTGGCTCATATTCAGCCAACTATCAACCAGTACTCCCAGGTCCTTCTCCGTCAGTCAGCTTTCCAACCACTCATCTCCCAACCCGTAGCTCTGCTTGGGGTTATTGCGCCCCAGGTGCAGGACCCGACACTTGGCCTTGTTGAACTTCATGCAGTTGACCTCAGCCCATCGGTGCAGCCTATCCAGATCCTCCTGCAGAGCCTTCCTACCCTCGAGCAGATTGACACACACACCTAACTTGGTGTCATCTGCGAACTTACTGAGGGTGCAGTCGATCCCCTCATCCAGATCATCAATAAAGATATTAAAGAGGACTGGCCCCAGTACTGAGCCCTGGGGAATGCCACTAGTGACCGGCCTCCAACTGGATTTGACTCCATTCACCACGACTCTTTGGGCCCAACTATCCAGACAGTTTCTAACCCAACGAAGCATACGCCAGTCCAAGCCAATTGCAGCCAGTTTCTTGAGGAGAATGCTGTGGGAAAGGGTGTCAAAAGCCTTGCTGAAGTCAAGGTAGACCACATCCACAGCCTTTCCCTCATCCACCAAGCGCGTCACTTTGTCATAGAAGGAGATCAGGTTCGTCAAGCAGGACCTGCCTTTCATAAACCCATGCTGACTGGGCCTGATCGCCTGCTTGCCCTGCAAGTGCTGTGTGATGACACTCAAAATAATCTGCTCCATGAGCTTCCCTGGCACTGAGGTCAAACTGACAGGCCTATAGTTCCCCAGGTCTGCCCTCCAGCTCTTCTTGTAGATGGGCATCATGTTTTGTATCTTATTTCATTATTAACAAGGAAGGAACATTATTACACTTCTTTCCTTTAAAGCTTTGCAGTTACAAGAGATAAAAAGGTGATTGTTCAGCATGAAAGCTGATCAATAGCAAGAGAGAATCCATCCATTGGTAGAATGTCGGATGAATAGACAACTCCTTAAAGAGGATACTTCAGTAAAAAAGAATCTTCCCCATTCTTTTTCTTCTTTTCTCTTGGGAAGTTAAATAGCAATGTGCTCCAAATCTGAGTTTGTAACCATGCAATATATCTTAACAAAAAGTGAATATGAATCAAATATCTTCTTAAAATAAAACGAACAAACACCAAACAAATCATACATTAATACACTAAAATCCACTTTTGTACTGACCTTCACAACAATCTTGCCACATCCTGAGATCCAGTTTAGGAATATCTTCACAGCTACTATATCCATGTGGGAATTCAGCCACCTTAAAGACATCATGTTGTACCCGGGTTATGTTGTCACCATTGTCACACAAAACTCTGGCAAGAGATGTCTGCTTGATCTGAGTGAGTTGAGCAGGCGTGAACACTCCCGGGTTCTCATACCATAACCTGTAATCTCACAGAAAAGACAGGTTTTCTAGTGAAAAAAAAATACAAAACATGCACAGATTTTGCAATACTGTATTCAGAATTAAGTTAATTATTCTATAGGTTCCGTTACCAGATATCTTTACATTATGTCGTGGTTTAACCTGGCTGGCAGCTGAACACCACGCAGCCGTTCGCTCACCCTCCCCGTCCCTCTCTGGGACGGGGGAGAGAAATGGAAAGTGAAGCCCGTGAGTTGAGATAAAGACAGTTTAATAAGACAGGAAAATAATAATAATAATAATAATAATAATAATAATAATAATAATAATAATAATAATAGTAGTAGTAATAATACAATGGTGATAATAGTACTACTACTACTAATATGTACAAACAAGTGATGCACAATGCAATTGCTCACCACCCGCTGACCGATGCCCAGCCTAACCCCGAGCAGTCCGGCCCCCTCCTCCGGCTAGCCACCCCTATGGTACGTCAGATGGTATGGAATACCCCTTTGGCTAGTTTGGGTCACCTGTCCTGGGTCTGTCCCCTCCCAGCTTTTACTGCACCCCCAGCCTGCCTGTTGGCAGGACAGAGCAAAAGGCTGAGATGTCCTTGGCTTGGTATAAGCACTGCTCTGCAACAATTAAAACATCGGGGTGTTATCAGCACTCTTCTCATCCCAAGCCAAAACACAGCATTCCACCAGCTACTAGGAAGAAAATTCTGTTCTAACTGAAACCAGGACACATTAGAATAGAATAGTTCAGTTGGAAGGGACCTTCAAATATCATCTAGTCCACTGTCTGACTTCTTCAGGACTAACCAAAAGGTAAAGTATATTAATGAGGGCATTGTCCAAATGCCTCTTGAACACTGACAGGCCTGAGGCATCAGTCACCTCTCTAGGAAGCCTTTTCCAGTGTGTGACCACTCTCAGTGTATGGAGATTTTTCCTAATGCCCAGTCTGACCCTCTCCTGGCACAGCTCTGTGCCGTTCCCTCATGTCCTGTCATCGGTGACCAGGGAGCAGAAACCAGCACCTCTGTGCATCCCCTCCTCAGGGAGCTGCAAAGATCAGTGATGCCGCCTCTCAGCCTCCTCTTCTCCAGACTGGACAACCCCAGGGTCCTCAGCCTCTCCCCACGGGACATGCCTTCCAGCCCTATTACCAGCTTTGTTGACCTAATCTGGATGCTTTCAAGTATCTTAACATCTTTCTTATATTTTGGAGCCCAGAAACACGCACATCATTTAAGGCGATGCCATACATAACTCTTTGGGTTTGCATTAGCCTGAGCCTATGCTCCTTGGTTCTTTGGCCATAATGGGCACATAGTGGAATGTATCTGAGGGTGTGATCCAGATACCTAAAGGTAAGCACTTGGTGTCACTTCAACCCCACTTTGTTTTGGGTTGAAACTCTGAAAGGACCCAATTTGTCAACAAAATCTTTGACATATTTTCTTGCTCCATTTTAATGTCTTGGATACCTTCAGACATCTAAAATGCATAGATTTAGATGTCATCTAGACTACCAGGTTCAAGGTTCTTTTAGGGTAGTTTTACATTACCGTAGATTTTTTTTCCCAGACAACTTTCCTATAGGTAAAAAAATATACATACATACATATATAGATAGATTAATATATAATAATAAAATATAATATGATAATAATATAATATAATAATATTATATTTTTATGTTAATATATAATAATATAATAATATTAATATATTAATATAACAATATAATATAATAATATAATGTAACAATATATTATTATATGTAGTATATTATATATATATTATATATAGAAAGAATTGCTGAGAAGATAAGAGAATGGCTAATCTACACATATTTTAAGATTAAGATAACTGAGATTGTTAAATTTACTACAGAAATTTATTGTATCATTTTCATAAGGTGTTGGATAGTAGCCAATGTAATTCCAAGCACCAGGATCAGAAAAACAGATTAAGGAATCTCCATCTTGACATGAAATTAGGCTCACTTCAAACATTACTCCTTTTCCCTGCACAGGCACATTTGTTTTGCGTGGTGCTGACAGCTTTGATCCTCTGCCCATTGTGAGGGTTTTTCACAGTGAGAGTTGCTTTCACTATGTCTAATAATATTTTACTATTTGCTGGCAGGTTGCTTCAAAATATTTGTATTCTTTGGACAGCAGAATCCCATTTCCTAAATATTAAATGTTTTCCTATAGTTACTAAATATTGTTTCAGGGAGGGGGAGAGAAATCTTTTGCTGGAAAAGTGCACACAGACACAAAAAAGCAGTATCATTATCCTGCTGTGACACAAATAGGTACTTGTCACCAGCAATCTGGAATACATAATACATATATATCTACTTTTACTCTCTCTGCCTCCAGGCATGAGATTTTTATGTTTTACAGTTTAATGTTAAAACAGATTTTATGTAAGAAAGTTGTTTTTACACACACACACACACAAAAAAAAAAAAAAAAAAGCATACAAGAAGACTTTTGGTATTGCCTACAGAAATAAAAAAAGCCTTTATACTACCTTAAGTAGCAATTATATAACTAACGTAAAGCAAATAATATTAGATAAAGTAAATCACATCTAATTTCCTAATTCATCCTCTATTTCTTTTTCAACTAGGACAGAACTAATCAGTAGAAGTCTTTCAACCATCATGCCAAGTAAAAAACAGGATTGTAGGTCACAAATGATGTCAAAATGGGGAAAATGACTTTCAAATTCCACATGTGTATGCTGAATTTACCCAGAGGAGTTTGGCTGTGGTAACAAAAGCAATGATTTTTTATTTATTTATTTATTTATTTTAAATTCCTGGTACTGTAGAAACTCACAATGAGAAATTGTTCATAATTTGCATGTAAAGTAATTTAAGAACAAAAGAACAAAGAACAATTATTCAATTGTGTACTTTGGGACAACCTGCTTTTAATGTACGTTAAGTGCACATACTGCTTCTATTGAAATATATGGTGTGGTCATATACACAGAAAAGTACTTTTTCAACCTAGGCTTAGCAGCAGAGGTGACCAAGGGGTCTCAACTATCCCAATTTCTCTGCAAATAAAATAATTAAACACTAATAAAAGACAAGTAGCACCCACTTTGCAGAAACTTAAGTGACTTGAATAACTAGTACCAGGAAAATCATGAACGAACTTCTAGCTTACAGAACCATGCTTGATCAGCATATGTTGGCTGTGGTGTTTTCTGGAGCTTGGATACATTCATCATCAAAAGTAATAGATTTAAAAAATGAATTAATCACAGCTTGTAACAAAGTTTTAAACCTCATTTCTTCACCTTTCCAATGAAAATAAGAAATGTGGTTTGATCTTGAAACAAGACATTCAACTACTGTTTAGTGTCCTCCATTTAAAATTACTTTTGGTTTCCATGGTATTTCAATTTACCTGTCTCCATCCCGAATACGCCTGAACTGGGTGCTTAACAGACACATCAAAGTCGGCCCCAGTCGGCTCCCTGGAACTAAGTCTTCTACCATTAAAGCAGGAAATAGGTCTATGTTCAGTGGGGAACCATACAGCCTAAAAAAGAATAACATGAAGATTTAGTATCAAATATGATTCATTTACAAAAACAAAACAACATTAACTAAGAAAACTAAGGGGAAAATATATGAATAACACACAATAAAAAATTACAGTGGTAGTGCTACATTTTTTGTGAAGAACCTATGTTCTGGTGTACTGCAAGAAATCCAGCAATGTACATTGCATGTACATGAGCAGTAGCATGGGGGACTGTATGTCTACTCCACAATTTCATTTCTCGCAGTAGATTTCTTTTGATTCCTTATAACTTCCCTTTTCAATAGCTTCTCTTTCCTGCCCCTATGAACACTTTTCCTTTTATGCTACCAAAGACTCATTCTCTTTTATTTTGTGTAGAATAAGCAAGAGATGGAAGGTAGCTGAAGGCTTAGTTTCAGACATTGATCCTTCTAAAGAAGACCAGATTACTTGTGGTGAAGGATGTACACATGAAAATACAGTGAAAATAGAGTGATTGATATTCCTGTCTTAGTTTAGTTCTTGTTTAGTATGGAATGGATGAAACCGAGCATGTAAATCTTTGCATGAGATTGGCATTAAATATGACCTTACCTTAAAATAACATTCATATTTAGCAGCAGTTATAAAAAGTTGTTTCAAATCAATACTTTCATGAATGCATGCAACTTCATATTGTTCACTGGGCTCTAGAAGTGGAGTAATTAAATGCATGTGGGAATTTTCCACATCTGTTTCCTGATATGGTCAGAAGTTTATTTAAAAAAATCTCTTTACCATTTTCTTAACAAATATTTTCTTCCAGATAAGACATTTAGCTACTAATTTCACATGCACACTTAGATAATGGATTATTTTTCTTCACCTCAGGCTCACCTGCTAAGTTTCTCCCTGATTTCAGGATTCTTAATTTCATTTTTCAGATCTTCAAAAGTCTGAGCTGAAGAAAGATTACAGTAAACTCTAAAATCATGGTAGGGAGGAATTCCATGATCTCTGCCTCTCTGAATATTCATAGCTGCCAGATCTAAAGCCACAGTACGTGCCATGGAGAAGAGTCTTTCTGTTAACTCTGTATTGAGTAATTGTGATGGGACACGCATCTTACCAGCAACACCAAACAATCCCCTTAGAAGTGGATCAATGCCTCCTTCATTTACAATCCGAAATGGAGAGAAGAATGCCTTATGAAGAGGTAGATGGCCTTGTGGAATAGGTTCAAAATTTTCATCCAGTCGATACAGAAAAGGATTAATGAGTGTGTGACCAAACCTAAAAGCGGCAGTTGCAAACTCATTAGTTATGCCAGAATTAACACTGGGATCATAACCTTTATATTCGCCAAGCATCTTCATGCCTACCTCTCCAAAGATCTTAGGTAGCCAGTGGCTAAATGTTATGTGTTGCATTTCTGCACCAACAATTTTGCGTGTTTCATGATATATTGTGTCACCATCCCAGTGTGGATTGAGTTTCAGTAGCTCTGTGGCAATTCTGTTGTGTTCTCTAAACCACAAGGTGTGGATACTGGTAAGACCCAGCTGTTCATTAGAACGCTGATCACCAGCTAAGAAGCAGGGAATTGGGCTCTCATTTTCATCCCTCATACATTCTGTTGGTGGGCCAGTAGCAAATGGAAGAAGGGGCTTGCCAGATCTTTGTACGATGCCCTGTCTCAGAAGACCCCTTTGACTTGCCAAGTCTCTGATTTCTAGTGCTTCATGGTCTGAACTGCCATACACATTGGATGCATCAATATATGAAGTCAGCTGGTTGATCTGTTCTCGTGGGTACACAGAATTCATCAAGAGAGATGTCATGCCACTTCCACAAACTGGACTGGAGCGTACAAAAAACATGCAGCGTGCACCATTTCTAACTCTGGGATCATTTGGTGGAATCATGATCGAAAAGCATGGAGGATCATTTGTGCAAACTGAACTGCAATGCTGACCATCTGAAAACCTGGCCTCACTTAGGGCAGCAACGGTGAGGTCAAGGTCATGATCAAGAAACTGACCCCACTGCATGAGCATGTGAGTGTACTGGTCATCAGGAGTTACAGTTTCAGTTCCAATCAGAGTAGTTGAAACCAATCGAGGCATTGGGAGTGCATATCCATTAGAAAGCCTCCTGGGTTCAATTCCTCGAGGCAAATTAAATCCATTTTCATAGACTGATTTTAACAGACGTTCAAAGGCTGTCAGAGAAGCGCCCCACATAGGATGCTGCAGGTTGTTGCATGTTCCATCGTGTGTCCTGTACTTCTGGTGAAAGCACATATCTGAGCAATTGTTCACTCGTCGGTGGGCTGTACAGCCTGAGAGATTAGCTATCAAATTCAAGTACTGTGGGGATACAAGGTCATTATAGTGATAACCTGAAACCAGAAGAAAGAAGAAAGAAAATCAAAGATTCATAGACTCATGGTCCCCAAAGATCACGTGTTTCTTTGGAAAGTTATTTTATAATACTGTATTGTCCACATGATTAATACCCTTACTGTTCAGAAAAAAAAAAAAAAGAAAAAAAAAGGAAAAAAAAGAATAATCACATACATATATTAGAGCATTAGGTCATTTGGTCATTTGAGCAATGACTGATATTAGGTCAAAAGGTGATTTTGTAAAATGACAATTCAAGCAGAACTTTTATAAAATATTCACAAAAAGAATTAATTTCTTATTTGGCCACCTAAGAAAGTAGGGATGTTTTCAGAAATAACAGCCTCATATTGGAAAGAATGGAAAAATTTCTCCACGTCAATAAAAACATTCTGAAAACTCAGCAACACTTCTACAGATATCAAGACTTTCTCTTTTGAGACTTGCTAATTCAGTGAGCATATTGCTATTTCGTTTTACTTTATCACAAAAAAAAAAAAGTTGAAGAATTGGAAGAAATTAAAAAAGAAAGAACAAAAAACACGTAAAAAATTATGACCAACTTAGATAGAGTGGTCTCTTAGACAAGTGGTATGGAGTAATCTGCACTCACGTTATTCAGAGCAGTCCACTGTAAAGAAAATTATTGTTTGCGTAACACTTGACACAGATTTCCTCTGGGATCCATACTATTCACCTTTGGGACTATGACATATATATATTGCTTCAAGTTCAAATTCAAGTGGGAGGTGACATCTCATCTATAGGTTAGATTCAATGGCTCCTGCTTGAAACAAGGCTGTCTCTAGCATCAGGCCAGCTCAGCTGTACCTTGTCTAGCGGTCTTGAAAACCTCCAAAGACTGAGACAACTCAGCCTTTCTGTATAAGTAGCTCCAGTTCTGCATTGGCCTCCTGGTGAGAAAGCGTTTCCTACCATCCAAGCTGAACCTCCCAAGCAGCAATTTGTGGCCATTTCCCTTGTTATATTGTCTGGCACTGTGGAGGAGAATTTGGCTCCATCGTCTTTCCTTGCAATAGTCCAAGATTTTACATAAAAGTCTCTGAATAGGAAATTGTCGAATTTCTCAACTATTCCCAATGCAAAAGTGCTAAATAACACATTTCATTGGGCCCTGCATTTTGAAATAAAACCAAGTAAGGACAAATATGAATACCAAAATCTGAATATTAGGCTGTTTAAATGAAAACAGATTTATTTTATTATTCAAGTTTCTCTAAAAGCCAGATTGTATAGATTTTGTAGGGCTGAGAAGTAAGTTTTGGTTGTGAACAGAATTTGCAGTTTGCAGAATTCACAGAAAGTTGCATGATTTTGTGTTCATTACCTTGTATTTGCATGCTTTAATGATAATTTTTAAGGTGATGTAAACCTTAGGTGATTGATTTCCTCTTTTACAAATACTAGTGAAAAGCAGTCAAGCTATCAGATTTTAGATATCCTTACTGTTACAATGCACTGTGTCAGTATTATATTTGATATGTTTGCACACCCACCTAATCAGATAGGCAAAATTGTGTGCTCTTATAAAACACAAAACTTTAAAGAATTTAGTGTAAGTTTTTGTGGTTAACTTTATCACAAATTATTTACTCAGCTCTAATAATGAGTAACAAGCTTCTTTTACTATCAAATGTTACAGTACTCCACAAAGCCTGCAGTCTTTGGTCTTATAAATACTTGACTAGTTCAGGGTCAGTCAGAGTTAACATTTTCGGAAGTTACAATAAATACTCAATTATAAACATCAAAAGAAATATAATAAGAAAAAATATTTCCTCTAGATTTTCAGTGTCGCTTTTGGCTATGTTTCAAGTCTCAAAAGCTCTCCTAAAACTCCATCATTATTTCCAAATGCTTCAGTCCTACATTTAAAGCATTTCCTCACACATATCTACACACACATGCTAGTTCTATATGCTCCATCTGGACTTCATGAATTTGTACTTGGGAGTTCAATACCTAAAAGGTAGAAATACTAAATACTGCATTCTTGCACTGTTTTTAAAAAGCAGCAAAAAAAATGTGGTTTTCAATACATGAGATCAGAGTTAAAGCAAACAATTAGCTTAATTTGATATCTCATTGTATCATCTTTTTTTTTTTTTTTTTCTACAAGATGATACCAAATTTTTACTTAAAGAAATAGCAAGTACTGATTCTTAATACATAACAGAGGTTTGCAATGAAATAATGATCCTATTGAATTAACACACAGGATACATTAGACAAATCCATTATACCAAATATGATCAGAAGAAGAATCTGAACATGACTTTTTTCCTAATATGTCTATGTGATGAAAAGTAGAAGCACTCTACTAGGAGAGCTCAATCAAATCAAGCTTGACCATAATGTAGCAGTGTGCAAAACAAAGACTGAATAACATAAACATATTTCTCCATGTTTTGTGAAATCATACTCCACTGATTTCAATGTAAGGGTTCTGCAATTGGGACCCAGATTCTGACAAATCTCTTTTGAAGTATTAATGACTTAAGAAACTTCATCACTGAAAAATAAGGAAAGAATACTGACTTGTTCCATTCAGGTCAACCATTAGACCATCCTGTACGTGATCTTGAATAAGCTGTAATGTCCTTTCAAATATTTCCCCAGCTCTTGCTTGCTCAACCGTGTATGGATCTCTTGGGTATCGAAATAAGGCTAGCAAATCATTTGGAGAACGAGGACGACTAATAGATAATTTGGAAAAAAAACAAACAAACAGTAAGTGCACACAGGAGTTGCAATATAACACTGCATACTATAAAAGTTCAACATGATTAGAACATACCTTGGTCACTCATCTCAAAATGGAAGGCAAACAAAAACAAACATATATGTTTAATAAAAGAATATGGAAGTAAACATTTACTAGACTTTTATAACACACTGTCTCCCCAGAAAAACTACTTCAGTGAATAGAGATCTCAACAGATAAAAAAATTGTTCTCAGCAACTTAGTGTTTAAGTAATAGGGATCTTTCCATGCTAAATGACTACTATTCCCAGAACTAACCAGATGTGTTAACATTGTCATTTCAATAATAAAATGGCTTCTTGCTTACTAAATGTTTCATTATTCCTACTATATATATTAATTTTGACTTCTCAGTTAAAAAAGAAGGGGATACCTGTCAAACAGGTGTGTACGTGTTGAATTTATAGCTCTGTCAACAGTTGCAATTGCTTCCACAATTGATGTTTGTACAAAAGGATCTCCGTTTCGGCTGACATTAGGGACTACAGGAAGAGGAATTAAGGTGTTATTGCAAAAATGACCACACACAAAAAGATACTTCTATAAGACATGGTGTAGACACGATATCATTTCAGGTGTGTAAAATGTAAAAAAAAAAAAAGTAAAAACTTCTGTTCTTAAAGCATTAATGCAAGAATTTAAGGGGTTAAAATGAATGTCTTATGAGAGGAAAATACTTATAGACTTATTTTTTCCTTTTAGAATATATAAATCACAAAAAATTAAAGAGATTTCATGAAAACATATAAAACACTGAAAATTAAATTGGAAAAAAAAAGGGAGGGAAGGGAGAATACAGATGTGCATATGTTCCCAAACAGCTACAATAATTACCACTGCTCCTGTCATGATTTTACTCTGATAAGAAACACATAAAAATTTCATGTATTTTGATCACTACTTTGTTTTCCATTTTAAAATTATCTAATGTTATAACACTACATTAAAAATCACATGCTTCTATGATTCTATTTACAGCTCTTCTACTCATAGTACAGGAACGTTGAAGCATGGGCCTATTCATCTGCTTTTTTATGTGCTGCTCTATTGCAGCTGGATGTTTGTATAGCGTATCTAAGACTAATAACCTTCCATTCAGCCTAACCTAAGAACTACCAGATCCAGGGGCAACAGCTAACAATTTCCAGAGTGTGTTTAGATTGGAAAACCCACACAGGAAGAAGGGTAAAGTAGGGAAAACATCCAAAGCAAATACACTGGAATAAAATCAGCAGATGTACAAAATCAGCTGACAAAAAAATTGTTGTTTACAAGCTTTTCATGACCTTTTTTTTTTTTTTTTTTTTTTTTTCTTCTTCTTTTCTCTCTCTTTTCTAGGCAAGATTTCTTTAATCCTTCATTACTGGCAGCTTAGGTTATATCTATATAAGTTTCAGAGACTAGATCTGGGCAATCAAACTCTACCACCTATAAATAAAATAAAATAAACAAAATCAAATAAAACGGTTGCTGGCACTGTATAGGTGGAATTGGTGCCCCTTGCTCTGCTCTGAGGCCAGATGCCTTAGGCTGTTGAGAATACCCTCTCAGCATCCAAAATGGTCTGACCTAATGGCAATAATCCTCGATCCATGCTAATTACCAGCTGCCCTTCTTGCTTGAAAGCTTCATTTGCATAACAGCCTCATAGACACATAATGAGATAAACCACCTATTTTAAGAAATATTTACAGCTTTGCTACCTTTGAATTGTTTCAGAGAGTGCTTGCATACCACAAACCTTTTTAGCATTTCAACATCATACATATAAAAATCCAGTGGCTGTTTACCTTCCCTGTGGCTGCTTACACTATGTGTAATCTCAGCAGTCACCTTAGATACGTCTCCCACAGGGTTATCTTTCTGATTAATGGTGCATGTGGGCTGAATCATAAACCTTGGTCAGATGTTAACTATACAGACCCTTATTTTTGTATGAACTATTTGCTGCCAGTAGCTCAGTTTTTAGACTAAGAAATATTAAAAGTTAAAGTTACATGCAAGCCTTTCAGGCCTTGCTTTTTTCAGGGGAAAAAAAAATGGCACTTTGTCTGTTAAAAGCAAACTAACAGTTTTTAAGCAACAAAAACATAATCTACACACACCGTATCCTAAACCTAACCTAGAGGCTTTTACAAAACAACAGCAGATAAGGTCAGAAGAAAATGACAAAAGAAAAACATATTTAAAATGTAATTAAATGTGGCCAGCAAAAACTGCCCTGCAGCTTATATGCATTTGATTTTTTCCATCTCAATGGTAAGAAAATATACTTATGTATTAGAAATATCTATAAAACATTAACTTTGTATAAAAGGAATATTGATATGCAAGTTTTTACATGCTCCTGGCTACATCATTATTAATATGATCCAGATAGCAAGTACCCAGTATGGATAATCTGCCCATTTGTCTCCTTGATTCTCTGACAGCTTCGTTTTTAATGGCAAAACCAGAGAAGCAGTATCTGATATCCCACTAATTTTTAGAAGAAACATCATTTACAGGTACAGATTGATTGCAGATGAATCAAACTACCCATCCTTTTCTTTCTTTGCATCTCCAGAATGGCCAAGATGAACTGAAATTTTATGGACTTTACTACATTCATACATTCGCACACTATAAATGGAGATGAAAACTCATCAGTGAATGATTCCCAGCCCTGCAATTTTTCTCGCAGAACTCAAGATACCAGGTGATTGATATCTCATGATAATCAGTACATTAAAAAAATCACTGATATTTATTCATTAATATAGTAAGCAAAATACAGAACATTAGACATAACACTGGGAAACAATATCCAATATGTTAAAGAAATCATGCTCAATAGTCATTTTCAATGATACAGAAATATCATGTTATTTCAGTTTCTACTGAAAGAAAAAAAAAATCACATGATTTCCTTAAGGTTTTCAATCAAAATAAGACTGGAAAATCTGTTTGTATGATGAGTCAGGAAAACATCGGGATCAGTCTATGTAACAAAGTTGTTTCCTTAGTTTTTTTGACTGCTTTATTACAAACAATTACATATGATAGTTGATATTTACTATTCATCATTATTACTTTCAAATAATTATTATAAATTCATATTTTCTGTTTTTGTTGTTGTAGTTTTTTTCCTCTCTATTTTCTCCTTTAAATTCTTAAGAGTATTACAACTTTCCTGAACTCTGTCATAGTGGTTGCAGCCCAGTTTTTAACCAATAGCTGTAAAAGTCCTTTGAAAGATGTCATTGGAGTTTCGGTCAAGTTATCCCTAAAATTAGACTGTGTATTCAACAAGAAAATTTGAACTGGTCCAAAATAAAAATCAGGAGGAAAACAGCATGACTAACAGGAGCCCAAAGCATTGTTTGTTTTGAAGCTTAAGTCCTAGAGACATTTTGGCTGTCATATTCCCATCTTACTCACATCTGTGTGGATAATAGCCTAAACTAAAAAATAAATAAATAAATAAGTAAATGAATAAATAAATAAATATGAGAGGTTTAAGGGAAAGGTTAAAAAAATGGATAAAAGAAAGAATTCAGCATTTGATGAACTTTTTGCATCTGACAAATAAGCCAAATTCTAAAAGTAATCTAGATCATACTTCCAACTGATTCATACACCTTACCATTAACACTAAGCACCATGCTAACAGAGGAGTATCCTATGGTATTCCGGGCAACACATTCATATCGACCTTCATCAGCAGTTCCAACATCACGAATAGTAAGAAATCCCTCTGGACTAACGTGAAATTTTCCACTCTCAGTTACCTGTACTCCATCCTGCAGTAAAGAACAGTGGTTTTTTCATTCTGAGATATCCAATCCTAGTTTCCAAACCTGAATTTTTGTTCTCTTTTTCCTCTAAGAGTGACTTAGTAAACAAAAAACAATAGTGAAGTAGATAAATTTATATAAAATTTAACACACGGTTATCATGTGTGACTGGAGGACTTGCATGTAGATCTAAATCATACAGTGTATTTGTTTACTTTTAAAAGCACTCATTATTATAAATTAAAGTATTTTAATAGTTTTAGGCCTTCACCACATAGAACATAAGCCCCCAAAATAAGATAGCACCTCTTGAGAATATGTACGCATTATCTTACTCAAAATTTGTCAATCTTTTTAAAGATCTCCAGAATGCATGTCAATTCTTCATATACTGTGCATTTAAGATACATTAAGGTACATTTATTTTAATGCTCACTAATTGAAGATAATCAAGAAGACTGAAGATTAATATTAGAAACCCTTGAATTCACCAGTACTTCTACCTTTATAAATGTTTAATATAACAATTGTTGCACTGACGGAAATCAAACCAAGAGCTGTCACTGAAATATATAGGACATTAATATCTATATTACTGATTCTGGTCTGTATAATGTTTCCAAAAATTTGCATAACCATATATATGTCTGTGTATACACACACACGCACACATATCTAAAATTCAGGTTTGGTATCTACGTACATACTCTGTATTACAGCTGATTTACTGATTAGACTGAAGGTAATGTTTTCAAAATCAAAGTGATCATTGTGTTAATTTGCACCTTAAGCAGTTAGTTATGAAGAGATGGAGAGGCCACCGCCTTTATGAAACAACCAAAGAAATATCTATTACCTTATTCCATGTAATTACTGGCTCTGGCTCTCCTTGAGCACTGCATGGGATCTGCACATTTGTGCCAACTTCTACTGTCATGTCACTGGGAACACTGGCAAATACAGGAGTCACTAAAAAAACAAATGACACATTGATAAGGTATGAAATACAACTTCTACAAAAGATGATCTAAAAAGAGGTCATCATTGTTTATTTCTTTCAGTTACCCAACATTTCTTAATCTATAATCCTATTCTGCTTGCAAGTTTTACTTGATTATAACAATGCCTTAAAGACAATGTTGCCTATTTTTAGTATCTGCTTCAGGCTGATTTTTAAGTGCTCTTAACTTCTAACAAAACAGGCTAGTAGTTGCCAAAAACACTAAGTTCTGTAAGCTAATAGCTCTGAAAAAAAATCTGTAAATAGGTAACTTCGAACAAAATCACCAGAATAATAGGAAATTTCCCATCAATTTCTGCCATAATTTTAAACTTTCAAGTTTTAAATAGCAACAACAGAGATTTCTCGGATGATTAAAAGCAAAACTTTCCAGAACTCACTCAACTCTAAGTGCCCCAACTTGATCTGCTGGGGTGTTAAACCTTCACAAAACTGCTGTGCATCTGAAACCAATGAGCCCTGGGCCTTAAACATCAACTGACCTTTGATTTTAAGGGCAGAGGGTGCACAACAACCTAATTCCATGGTGAAGAAAATTAATGCATTTTTAATCCTAATTTCCTTCAAATCCAGATGGATGTAGATCCAGCACTCAGATGAGTTTCATGAGAAGTATGTACAAGATTATGAAGATGCTTACAACTGTATTTCTACTGGAACATATCAGCACTTTGCAGGGAGGAGGAATGGGTCTATGGTTCTACCAAGAAGCATTTGGCCACACAGCCTGCTACCAAACAAATCTGGCCTTGGTGTTAAAATTGTTTGTACGGTCTCTTGCAAACGAAGCATGGTTATTAAGGAGTGGAGACAATTTCAAATAAATTGTCTGCACTGGGATGTAAGTGTCTAGGAGGATGTGCGGTATGTCTTGTTGAGGACAAACAGACTTGAACCTTTAATCTGTATTCATTAATACAGATTTAGCCACAGTGAGCACTGACCAGACATTCCTGAGATGAAAAGTCCCTTTGTTATAAGCCCAAAGGAAAATGTTTTCTCTTGTTGCACAATTAAAAATATCATTGCAATGAATGTATGGAGAGCTCCAATTTCAGGAACATACATGTAGCCTTCAATCTTGTATCTACTATCTTTTGATGACTGGATTTTGCAATCTGAGTTGCACAAAATTAATTTTATTAAACTTAAATTCAGTGAAGTTTAACACAACTGGAAACCCTGGAAACCCATAAAACTTTTTAAAATAGTTTTGTTATGTTGAATTTTAGCCAGCAATTTTATGTAGGTGAACAAAATCTGTACTTTGACAAATCAATCTCCCATTATTATTTTTAACTAAGAAAAATCAATGGATTTTTTTTTTTTTTTGGACAGATGTCTTAGTTTAGGAAAACTACAATACTCTTTTACTGAAAAACTGTTTTAGATATGGTCACTACCAAGAAAGTCTTTTAATTAACTGTTTAATCTCCTTCAATGTAATTTAACACCAAAGTACTTAACTAAATTATAAATATTAATATGATTCTAATTAATCATGGAAGTAGCTTACTTAGAATTTACTTGAAAAAAAAAAAAGAAATTGTAGGTTTTTTTTCTGTGTTAGCTTATTTTAGGTATAAGCAATGGCATTTCATTGTGAAAGTCATTCTGGTGTTGTAAAATAAACCGTTTTGTTTCTGGACATTGAAACATTATGTTAATAACACTATTTAGTTAACAGCATAGAGTCTTGTAAGAAGTTAGTCTAACATGCACACAGAAAAAAGACAACATTTTCATAGGAAAAAATACTTTCACAAGCACAGGAATACAGTCATCCACAAAGCAAATCTCAATTCTTTAAAAACAAAAGTAGATCAGATGAACCTGTTTCACAGAATACAGTTTGTTCTAAAGAAATGATACTCTGTTCAAATCCTAATAAGTATCCATACGTTATTTATTAAAAAACACCCAAAAACTTTTTTTTTTAAAAAAAAAAAGATATGCTCAGAAATAATGATGAGAAATGTGAAATATGTGCAACACCCTGAACAACAAATTTTCTAAATAACAAAAGATATAGTCCTGTTTTAACAAGCTCTTATCAAAAAAGGCCAAGCTTAATTACAAGGCTATGTATTCTCCAGATGACTTTGAACTAAGTCTGTCTGGGCACACTGACCCACATGCTCAATTTATAAGAGCTAATAAGACACCTTATAGTGCAAATCCAGCAACCTAGAATTACTGTAATATCCAGTAAAAGTTCTAAATAAAAACCCAAGCACTGGGTTTATTTAAGCTCTGCTTCACAAGCTTTTTTACTTCTAAACTAAGATAAATTTAACCTACTTCACATTCACATACATGCCATACTATGCCATCAAAAATGATTAATTCTGATTCTTACATTTTAGAAAAAGAGAAGAATAAATAAAATATGGAGAACATACCTCTAGGCTGCACAGTCAGGTATACAACAATCCTTTGAGATCCAATAATGTTGACAGCTTGGCATTCATACTGTCCCTGGTCATGCAGGGCTACCCTGGAAATCCTTAGGGTACCAGAAGATAGAACTAAATGTCTTCTGTCAACAGACAACTGGCCTCCTGAAACACAGAGCAATAGCATTTTGCTCTTTACAGCAGTACAGAACAAAGTCTCTTTGTTTCAGAAAAAGGGAAATCTGGAAGTATTCAAATTTGATAAAACATTGGAAACAAAAGTTTCTTAAAAAGACAGAACTGGTGAAACCTTGAATTCACAGAATATAAACACACAAATATATGTATGCACACAGTCATAATCCTGATCTCTTCCCCTTCTCCTTTTGTGGCAGAGAGAAGTATTTCCATTTAAGGAGCATGACAAAGCATCTTAACAAGAAGGCATCAGAAGAATGACAACAGCTATTACTGTTAATTTCATATTATTGTTAAGTATGAAAGACACTCACAATTCATCTGCCTAGACCATCTAGACAACCAATAGAAAAATACATACAGCTCTGAAAAATTGAATATAATACAATACAATACAAATGAAATGAAAGGCACAACAGTGTCTGTACCCTGTTCTTCCTTTCTGGATATTTCATTTGATTGGAGCAACCTTGGCAGAGGGAGAAACAGGGACATTATCAGCATCAAAATGATCAAGAGTTTGTTAAAAATCTGCTTTATGTACCATAATTTAGAATTCCTTAGGAGATGCTTTTCCTTCTAGAGCTACTTCACTTGACTCAACTGGCATACCTACTTACATACAACATCCGCTAGAGTATTTCTTCCCACTGCATTGGGCTCAATGCCTTTACAACCCCAACCTGATACAGCGGTCAGCAGAGTATTCCTGTGTTCCCAGTGTTCCTATCGATCCCCATTAAGTGACAGAAACACAGTACACAGAATTTGTACTGATGCCAGGATAGACTGTTCTGGTTTCTGAAGAGGGCACATCCAGACTTATTTTAGATATCACCAGTGATGGTCACCTCGATTTCTGTAGTAAATTGTCAGTAATAAATATTGCCACATGTGATTTGGCTTGCATTTCTTAAACCTTTATTAGCAGGAATTTGTGATGGAGACATACATTTTAGAGACTCCTTTTTACTCAATACTGAAGAACACTTGGACAACTAGCTTCTGCTGGATATTTTGCCTTTTCTAGCTAAAGCAGAAAAAGATGAACCCCATGCATTTCCTTTTGATTCAAGTGTCATTACAAAATCTATTCTAGCAGATTAAAAGTACGTCCAGAACAAATTTACCTCCTTTTGTCCAGGCAATAACGGGCTGGGGATAGCCTTGTGCTTCACAAGGGAAGTCAACAGTTTGTCCCTCAATCACCGTTTTGTCTTGAGGTGTGACAGTAAACTGAGGTAGAGCTACAGAAGAGAAAATAAACTGGTAAAAAAAAAAAAAAAAGAACTGAAAAATATATGACTGTATGAAATTGCATACAATTTCCTGCATGATGTGAAAAGCTCATATTGGTGGGAAATGGGATGCTGGTGTTCTGGTGTTTTTACATTCTATTTAATGTAGAGCTGAGATTTAGGGCAATATCTTATGCAATAGGAACATCCCCATTACATTGTGCCCTGGTGTCAGTGAAGGTCTCTGGTATCTATTGCTGTATAAGATACACAGTAAGACTTAAAAAATGTAACATGGAGTGTTCCCTAGATTAAAAATAGTTTCTTCTTTTTCTATCTTTCAAAAATTCCTCAGCTAAATTATGAAGAAAATGTAACATAGTCAAAACCCTCCTTAGCTGTTTTGTTTGTCTTTATTCAGAAGGAAAACAGTAAGTGGAGTGCAGGACAATTTCTGCATCATGACATTATCAGTGTGAGAAGGAATTTGTTCAGCTCTCAAAACACAATAATCCACTGGTGAATGATAAATGAACAAAACACATGGACAAGTTATTTTGTGTAGCTTTAAAAACTGAACTAATTTACAAAGCATTTGCAACCTGAACTGTTTGTCAGATCTTAATATCTTAAAACAGAAATTAATTTCAATTGCTCAAAACATTTTGCAAATAAAAGTTCCAGCATTGAAATGTTTGCAGAAGAAATATTCTCCACATATATGCATATATGGTTTTTTGATGCTTTTTCCTTAAAACACCTTATATTCTTACTACTGACATGCAATACCAAAGTTATTGTGGTCACAATTCTTTAGGAATTCTCTGACTTTCACTTCGCAGAAACGCCTCAGCTGGTAGAGTGACTGTTTCCATGAAACTCAGAAAATGTGCCCACATTCACCTGGCTATCTACAAGGGAAAGGTACCTCGAAAGGTATACTCGAAACTCCATTCTAGTACTCCTGGTATAAATCCTAAACTCTAGGACTGCTACTTGTTACAGAAAAAAAGTACACAAACTGGAGATTGCATGTTTTATTCATACCAGCAAGCTGGCAAAAAAATAAAACATTGCATGTTTTATTCACACCAGCAAACAAAACTATAAGCATTTCAAAACACAAATGTTAACTTCAGTAAATAATCAATGGAATTTAACTTTCAGAGCATTAGTAAATATTGTCTTACTCTGGGCGAAATATACGGCAACATTACTATGGTTATATAGTGTAATTAAAAGAAAAAATCCTTACGGTTTTAGTTTGGCTATGGTGATTCCAAAAAAAAAAAAATCATACTTGAAGTAATATACTCTTCATAATATGTTTTACAGCATGTCACTGCAAGTAATACTCACCTTGGACTATGATGTATGCAGTTGCATGGATATTATCTATGCTGTTAGTTGCAAAACAGGTATACTCTCCGCTGTCCTCCTGCTTCACATTTTGTATGTAAAGTCCTCCTGATGGAGTTATCGTGATGCGAGGGTCACTTGGTAAAGGGGTTCTGTCACCTTTGGTCCATGTAATTCGTGGCTGAGGGTGCCCAGTTGCACTGCACTCCAAGGTAACACTCTCTCCAACTAATACCTCTGTATTTTGTGGGTGAATCACAAAACTTGGCCTGGCTGTGAGAAAATAACAATGCCTAAATATGACTTTTAGCTGAGAGTACTAATTTGGCTGAATATTGAAATAGTTTGGGGAACCAAGTTGTTTTGGTTTTCTATTTTAATAATAGCTCTGTTCCAATGTACCTCTAATCTTGGTGCAAACTCTGCTTGCTTTAATCCTAATCTTTTTTCCTTACCCCCACCCCCCCTTTAAAACAATTATTAATCATATCCTCATTTACTGATGTTTAGAGACGTAGACACTGAGACCCAGAAAACAATCTGGCTAAAAGGTGCTATGGGGTGCTCAATAAGAAAGAAATTACTAAGTATTTTTTCCCAACGGTATATATACATTTAAATGACATTTTAAGTTCACCTGGTGGTGAGTATACAAACAAAATTTGTCAATGTCAAGAAGATACAAGAAGCAATACATCTTATTCTTAGCAATCTTATTAAGAAAACAATTCTCCTTAGAAATGCAAAATCCAGACTTCGTTTTTTTTTACCTGGTGATCCAAAGTATCTAAGAGTAACTTCCTGAGTTTTCACTTCTCCAGCCACATTTTTTGCCATGCACTGGTAAATGCCCTGGTCTGTTTCTTGAGTATTCTGAATCATTAAGGTGCCATCATCTAGCAAGTTTAGACGGGAATCTTCTTTCATACTGAGCTCATTACTGTGAAGAAAAGAATCTGCTGGAGTTAAACCTTTAAATCATGAGCACAGAAAACTGTAAAATAATAAAAACTTAAATATATTACCCAAAATAAGTGGGAAAAAAGTTAAGTTTTACCGTGTTATGTAAAATAATAGAACTTTTAGTTTTCTCCTAAAGAGAAGAAGAGTACAAACAAAAAATGAATCAATTTTGCTTATGCAAGTACTACACCTTCAAAATGAAAAGCCAAAATATTTTTATGAGTAAAAGCCTATGGGGAAAAAAAAAAGACAAAATACCTGGTCTCATTCTCTTTTAAGAATACAGGCTGTTCTAACCAGTAAATTGATTTCAAATGTTTCCACTGGAAGTATACTAAGTTCAATACTCAAAATATGTTCTACTAGAAGAGGAGTTAGTTGCTGAAATTCCTGGTGCCAAGGTCTCTCTGGATTTTTCAAGGATCACTTATGAACATGATTGTAATTTGCTTTGGCTTGAAATGTAAATTAAAATTAGCTCATTGTGCTATATCATGGGTACAGCATTTCTGTGATACGATGTAAGTATATTTAGTGCATTTTATTGAAGGAAATGTTTCTTACTTCATCCCTCACATGATGAGGAAAGCACAGAAGTGGGATGAGGAGCTCACTCCTTGTGTACAAAACGCTGAGCAATTATTTATGCACCCCATCCCTCCCTGGTGGTCTAGTGGTTAGGATTCGGCGCTCTCACCGCCGCGGCCCGGGTTCGATTCCCGGTCAGGGAAAAGTTTTTTGATGGGCAGAGGCCAATGGGATGAAGTCCAATGTGGCTAAGAGCCAGGTCCTGCAATTTGGCCACAACTACCCCATGCAATGCTACAGGCTTGAGGCAGACTGGCTGGAAAGCTGTGCAGAGGAAAAGGATCTCAGGGTGCTGGTCAATGCTTGCCTGAACATGAGCCAGCATTGCGCCCAGGTGGCCAAAAAGGCCAACGGCATCCTGGCTTGTATCAGGAATAGTGTAGCCAGCAGGACCGGGGAGGTGATCATCTCCCTGTACTCGGCTCTGGTGAGGCCACACCTTGAGTACTGTGTTCAGCTTTGGGCTCCTCAGTACAAGAAGGACATCGAGGCCCTGGAGCGTGTCCAGAGAAGGGCTACGAAGCTGGTGAAGGGCCTGGAACCCAAGTCCTATGAGGAGTGGCTGATGGAATTGGGCTTGTTTAGACTGGTGAAGAGGAGGCTCAGGGGAGACCTTATTGCTCTCTACAACTACCTGAAAAGAGTTGTGGGGAGCTGGGGGTTGGCCTCCTCTCACAGGTGATAGGACTAGAGGGAACGGCCTCCAGTTGTGCTAGAGGAGGTTCAGGTTGGAAATTAGGAGATATTTCTTCTCAGAAAGAGTGGCTAGAAATTGGAACAGGTTGCCCAGGGAGGTGGTGGAGTCTCTGGTCCCTGGGGGTGTTAAAGGAAAGGTTGGAACTCGTGATTAGGGATGTGATTTAGTGGGTAATATTGGTGGGTAGGGTGATAGTTGGACCAGATGATCTTGAAGGTCTTTTCCAACCTTAATGATTCTGTGTGATTGCTGATCTACTCAGCATTCAACAATTGCTCAATAGGTTAATGCCTTTTGACTGATCTTGCCATATTCAACTACCTTGCAAAGAGTTTTCTCTCATTCATTCAGCCAGGAAACAAGCCAGAATCAATAATCCCACACCCCAAGCTCAAATTTCCTCTTAAAACTCTTTCATATGTGTATTCCGAATAAGTTTTCTTTGTTTATTATAAAAAGTACATGAGCCAAAGAAAATTTTAATGAAATAATTACACCATCCAAGTTCAAGGCTCTGTTCTTTGCATACTCCATAAATGCTCTACCCTTGCCTCACGCAGGGATCTTACTGAAATCAGCCTAAAGCTACAGAAACAGGACTCTATGTTGTTCCATTCTATCAACAACTAACAAACTAAAATGGTTCCCTTATTAATATATAATGTGAAAGAATTTGTTTTCCAGATCAAGTTCTTCATTTGTGTAAGAGAATTACTCAGCCAAAGTCTGATTAAGCTGGTGGTGAACTCACAAATAACGTGCCCGCTGTAAATTCAGGTCAGTTTTGGGGAGATGATGTGCTGCTGTGTGGCTAGTTCAGCTATGTTCAGCGTGGCTCTGCTGGAGCAAGCTGGGATCTGCTTGCTCAAGCAGCCAGGGTTGCTCATTGGCTCCCAAGGGACACACATCCTTTATAGACCCTACCCTCCTAAACAAGGAGAAGCATTTGAGCAGGTTGCCCAATGAACTTGTGCCATCTCCAGCCTTGGTGGTTTTTAAGACCCAAATGATATAGCCCTGAAAAACCTGGGGTGTTCTTGTAGCTGTCCTTGCCTTGAGCAGAAGGCTGCACTAGAAATCTGCTGAGGTTCCCTCTAACCAGAATTACCCTGAATAATCCTGTGACATAGGCACTTGCCTGCCTTGGGATTGATATCCCCTTTTCTAGGATGAGCTACAGCTCAGACAAAAGTTTACTGCTTTGGAGCTGGGGTTCAAGGAAGCCTCTGAAATCTAACTCTTGTCCAGCTGGAGCCCTTTAAAAAAGCAGCTATTGCTCTGCCTCAAAATGTAATATAAACAGACCTAGGCAGCATATGCAAACACCAGCTAAGCCCACAAACCACATGTGTGACATGTCCTTGTTGGATTCTCTGGTACTTACATGTAAGTGATTTACAGTTTTACAGTTGTGAGCAACTTTGTATGTATAACTACAGTTGAAAAACTTACCAATAGTATTATATATATGTAGTCATAAATTAGGACTTTCTAAAATCATCAGTTCTTGAGAGTTTAGAATTACTAATAAAACAGATCTGGGCCATTATTACTCCATATACTTCTTTTTATTATAATATGTTTCTGCTGTTACTATTCCATATGTTAGCACATAATGTGTATGGCCATGCACCCAGAAAGGTACACACACACAGACAAACATACTTACATCAAGTTTCTCTATTCCTCTTTTAAACTTACTTGTTTCGAAGCCAGATAATTTCTGGTTTAGGATTGCCTTCAGCTCTGCAAGTGAAGTACACTGTATTCCCTGAGGTAACGTCCACATCCTGAGGCTCTGATGTAATTCTTGGCCTCTCTGTATCAAAAATAAAATGTATAAGGAATCCTTACTTGTTTCAACACTTCTAAAGAATGGTAAATAAATATTTTTTTCTATATACCTTGTAGAAAAATATTTTCCACAAGTGTTTTAAATTAAAATATTTATAAGCTTAATCAGGATTAAACAGAGTTTTCTTCATGTAAAAGTGACTGCTGCCTTTCTGACCTCCATTGTTTCCTAGGAACTTTTAGCAGACTGGAAATAGATTGTGCAAATTTGTATCAGGTTCTAAAGTAGCTGTTTTATTTATTTGAACAAAGGCTCAATTTGCTTATGAGGAACAAACTTTAAAGCAGCAAGCACAAGTGCCATTTAAAATAACTTCCTCTAGATTAGTATCAGTGCCTAACCTACCTCCTACAGAATAATTTGTCCAGCTTGCTTCCTGCAGTTTCCATATTCAGGCTGCTTAGATGTGCAGAGAGTTGGGAGGATGCCGTGTGAATTATTCTCACACCAAATCCCCTTTTACTATCTTTTCCAGGAACACTGTAGACACTTATGATTATAATTCCCCTGATCAGAATTATACCCAACATATAAATAAAAGGTCAATTAGTTATTTTATATCTTCTGAGGCAAACGCCCATTGCACGGTGGAAAACCTGCTTTATGGATTCAGAAAAGGAGAGGTGCTGAGGCCTGAGCCCTGCGGTGTCCATTAACCCTGCAGTGACAGAGGATTTCAGTGCCCATATAGGGCATATAACCCAATAAATACAGATGATTGTAAAAGAAATCCAGTGACCTAACCTAACAAAGTCAGCAAGAGTTTTAACAATAAATTCTCTGAAATTAGAAGCAATTATATTTGTTTTCATTCCTTCTTCTCCTTTATGTAAAAGGGAATATGGGACACCGACAACTTTAACATAATACCAAAGACCCTAGCTGACAATCAAATCTGAAATATAAAAAGGAAAAATAAACTTCTTCTGGATAGTCACATTTAGTTTCTTAATGACAAACTCCAAACACGTTTCATTATACTTGTTTCATTAAATATAGGCTCAGGGGTAAAAATGACCAATTCTGTAGGAAGAAGACAAAAGATTGGGAAGGAACACAGAGAGAGTTCTGGAAATACTCAATATTAACCAGAAGCAGTCAGTGTTACCAAAGAGAACAGAAGAACAAATTCTAATACAGTCTGGGTGTGTTTAACACATTAATTTGCCGCTTCAGCACGAAGCGGCAAACCCACCACAGTTAAGTTCCTCTGGTGTTATCGTGGCCACTGATCGTCCCTGGATCCTTCGTGGATACTCGCAGGTAGCGGCTGCCTGGGCATTTCCTGACTCCGCATACGTCTTCAGCAGCTCCGCTAGCCACAGGATTTCACAGTCGCAGTGAAGAGCGTTTGAATCCAAACGCCTGCACAAAACACGAAGTGGCCACCGATCTTATTAGCAAGCTTGGGCTATTTACAGACAGAAGGCAATCTTGAATGCAGTTGGTGGTCACTCGCTTGTATGCATTCTGGCAGTCTATTACAAAAGTGCATATAATTTTTACTGCACGGGTAGAACTGTGTTCAACCTAGCAAGCATATGAACAAGACTTCTTTTCTAACTCCACATTCAGTGAAAAAAACTGAACTTATTCAGATGTTGTACAAACCTTCCTAAAATAAGCAGCATATACAATTCTCCCCCCATTTTTTTCCTGCTTAATACTTGTTCATGCAAAAGGATCAGTTAACTTGACTTTTTTACAACTTTCCATTTTGTTGGTAATGTAACTGAGACAAAGACCCACAGTTGTATTTAAGTGCTAAGCTTAATAAGTTGCTCATTGAGTTCAGTTAGTAACCTCCTGCAACAGGAGCCTATAACAAGATCCATAAATTCTGTTGACTTTTTCTAGTTACTATGTGGGACATTGTGCTTTCTAGTGGAAGGCCCTGTAGGAAAAAAAAAAACAAAAACAAAAAACCCACAAGTATGGTAATCTGTACCATTAAATATATGTACCATTAAATATGTATACACTGGAATAAAAGTTGCATGACAAAGTGACTTTAGTGTATATTTGGGGGTAGTTACCTTTTTGATAATTTTGACTAACATATTGACTAATATATTTTCACTATATTATAAATATAGAATATATATTATAATATACATGTTTTTATATATTTATATGTGTATTTATAATATATTTATAAATACATGTATAATATATAAAATATATAATATATATATTTATAATATATATTTGTACTGTATAAATGTATAAACATAAAGATTATATTATATTTAATAATATATTAGAAAAGCAATCAAAAGAAAATATCCAAATAATCAGATACTAAAGGACATCATGTAAGGATAACCTAGTAAGACATAGACAAGAGGGTAAAAAGGAAGGAGCTGTTTTGTGTATTATTTAGTCTACATAACAAAGTTCTGATAGTGAACAAGACCATACGTCTACACATAATTTGAAGACAGTAAACAAACAAAAGGAATTAGTCACTAGAGATGGCAGGATATGAAGCAATGGTCTCACTCTATGTAAGTAAACAACTGCAGCACCGTTTAGGAACAATGATTTAATATTTAAAATACTTCCATAACGAAATACTTTGTCAAGAAAGATAAACTTTGCAAGATGAGATACACTATAATTAGATTATTCAAACTTTCTTTAGTTTGATAATAGTTCAATTTACTTACAGTCTCTTCATAGATTCTAAGTGACTAAATGTTCCAGGAATCAAATGAGCTATTCTGTTGTTATGCAAAAATCTGTCAAAAAACAAAGAAATATGCATGTAATAATTCAGATTTTGACATGTACACATTTTATTTATATTATTCTTAAAGTTAATTCATGGAAAATAATTTTAGATTTTTTTT
Source organism: Anas platyrhynchos (assembly GCF_047663525.1). Lineage (NCBI taxonomy): Eukaryota > Metazoa > Chordata > Aves > Anseriformes > Anatidae > Anas > Anas platyrhynchos. Next base: position 101,407,498 of record NC_092589.1, read on the forward strand.
TAAAACCTTTCCCAGCAATTCACTGACTGCTAATTTTCACCTAATTTCTAAGGTATATTTGTTGATCCCATATAGAGAAAAGAAGCCATAGAATGATAAAACAACTAAAAAACTAAAATGGAGTTCAAAAGCATTCAAATGAGCAACTCAAAAAAAAAGTCATTCTGCTAAGGTAAGCCTGAAAAGATTTTCTTGGAAAAAGTTACTTAACAGGTAAAATAAAATTTTTAGCCTAGAAATAATTTACAGGATGATAAGAACATTATTTTCTGATTTTGAACATTTGATTTTATTCAAACAAAGAAGCAAGGTGACTCTTCTGCATCTTACCCCAAGGTAAACAAACTTACAGCCTTTCAAGTTTTGGAAGATGGGTAAAGGACTCAGGTTCCAACGTTTCTATTTGATTAAAGTGCAGATACCTGAAAATATGTCAAATAAAAAGAAAAATGCTGAAACAGTTTCCTTAACAAAGGTAAAATATTATAAAGCATTTTGCTACTGTTTACATGTTTTACACATCTAAATGATGACCATGATGCAGTGGCCTAACCTTCTTTTGATATTATCTGAACTCTGTACTAGAAAATGAAAAATACAGGAAGTCACTAGCAAGAAAGTTTAAACACCGCTATATATCATGTGTGTGTGTGCACATATACTTGCAAAAAAACTGTCTGATGACCTTTACTTTGGAGATTTTGGAGATACTACTTTGAGCACTCTTTTGCAAAGTCTGGTATGCATGACTATGCATCCTTGCATATATGAAGAAAACAGTATTTTAATAGGGAAATGTTGCATATTCTTTTTAAAGATATTTACAGTTTCCAGTAGAATAATGTATAAATTGAATATTTCAATAATAAAGAATAAACTGAAAATTTCAAGATGCTGAGAATGCTATGAATTTAAAGCATTTAAAGCTACTAGGTCTCAACAGCTCAAAAGACAAAAAAAAAAAAATAAATCATAGCATAAAACCTGAATCAGTCCTAGAGAAAGGGTTCCTAGCAACTAGTGTACAATTAACCACCACAGCTGTGCTCTGGTTGATGCTCTCTTGATGCTCATGTAAGCTCTTAATATTATACAGCAATAAATACATACAGCTATTAACCCCATAACATGGATAGAGTGTAATGGAATGGGGTAATCAACCAGATTATTAATCTGCAACTGGTATGGCAAAAAGGACTTCAAAGGCAGGCTCATACCAGTCCTGGCTGTGAGCACTGAGCTGTGTAGATACCCCACAGCTTTGCAGAGGAGAGAACAAAAACAAATTGATGGAATTGTGAAAATGATTTATAGACTTCAGATCCTTATTATAACCAAATGTATCCTTTAAAAGTTTCCTGTCTGACTGCTACCTCTGACAAACTTGGAACATCTGGAGAGATTGTATATGTAGCAATCACCATGGGCTAAAGAATGATAAAGCCCATCACTTCAAAACAGAGAGAAAATCTCAGACCACCCAATCTTCTGAAAAATAAATAAATAAAAAATCACACAGCACAAAAAGTAGGGAGAAGGCGGCCATGGGAGCTCCCTTGTACTGCTCTGCTCCCTGACCTGAGCTGCACGGCTGCACAGTGCGAGGCCCAGAGGAGATGGCCGTGGATGCTCTCGTTCCGGCACAGGCTGGAAGACGTGTGGCGTGCTGATGCCAGGCACGTGCCTGGCAGCCTCCCAGCTCCCTGCCAGCAGCACAGCCAGAGCACAAGCCAGTGAGCAATGCCAGGCAGCAGTGAATGGGGACAGCAGGAAAAATAAATAAAAAAGCCAATAAAGCGGCATGGATGTGATCAGACACATCAGAGTGTCAAGCCTGCTTACTGCCAGTGCAACGTGTGGCCACGGATCATTGTGAGAACAGATTTTGATCCTGTTTGCATAAAGAAACAAGAAATGTGTAATCATGCTGTGCCTGCCAGTCTTCAGCTCCGTTTTGAAAATACTGGCCAGCTTCATCTAAATTAAAAAGACAGACATCTCAAAGGCAGAAACCTCCTGCAAATGTCATTCAAATCAAGAGTGGAGAGAAGAGTGACCCCGACTAGGTCCAGTCCTGCAGAAAGGCTGATGGGACAGGGACGGTGCCTAAGCCTCAAGGCACTGCTCTCCCACCTCCACCGCACCAGCAGCTCACAGCTAGACAGCAGCAGGAGTTGTGACTTCTTCTAAAGCAGCTTTGCTTTTGGATAAAAAAAAAAAAAAAAAAAAAAAAAATTCCAGGCACCATTTTTTTCCTGTACAGAGAGCAGGGTGGTTTTGTTTTGTTTTGTTTTGTTTTGTTTTGTTTGTTTTTTCCCCCTGTTTTAAAATAGTTATTTGTCTTTGTATTTTTATCATTCAAGTATCTCTTGTATTTCTTTGGCACTAACAAAGCAAGATTTGTATGCATGAGCAATACCTCTAACTAGAACTAACTAATAAAGGTGGGGAAAACAGGCACACTGAAGCACCCAGTACCTTCCCCACGTCTACAGATCAGAAGTGATATTAGCAAAGACAGAAAAAGAGAGGGCACCTCTCTCAGACTGTTTAAGTGACACATATTTAATTAAACCCAAAGCAACACCTCCTAACTGCTGTTCAGTATTCCAGTCAACAATAATTAAAGATGTAAAGGATAGCTTTTGTGCACGAAAACTCATTTATTTTTTCCAACCAAATTAATCAGTTTAATTAAAACAATACCTCTGTTACAAACCTTGCCTTGTTTATACTCTCAGATCATCACAGATACAACTGCAGTGATCCAGGCACTGGAGCACATTGTAACTGTCAACTTTACCTCATCAGAAACCATGCTGACTGCAGTAGCACAAAAATCAAATAATGAAGTTCAGCTAGGGAATGCTCTGAACTGCTTATATGCCTACTTAAGCAGGGCTTTACAGGCTTTTAAAGGTCTAAGCCTTTTTTGAGGTCTCACGCTATTTATGAACAGAATAAGGTGTTAAGTATGTAGACAACAAATGTAACTGCAAAAAAATAGAGGCAGAAACTAGACTGTATTATAGGTCACACATTATAAGTACAATAGAAAAAAAAGAATAAAAAATTCCTGGCTGCATGATCTACTCTTAACTCACATTTTATCATTTAGTTTACTTACATTCTTTTTTTGTATGAACCACAGTAATGCTTTTTTTTTTTTTTTAATGGATTTTATTTTTTAATTAATATAAGAATTTCTCGGGACTGGAAACTCATCCAGAAGGTAATCATATTCAAGAAATAATCTCACACTGTCATGCCTTTATAGACATCTTTTATATTCAAAGTGTAACAAGCACTTGAAAAAAAAGCAGTATGATGGAATGAATTTGGTATTAAAATACTTTCATACTGCAAATTAAAAGAAAAAGCATGCAAAACTAGTTTTTAAAGATTTTTGTGTTTTCCTTTTTTATTTTTTTTATTATTCTGAATTTGATATCAAGTAGGAAACAGAAGGAAAGGAAATATTTAAAGAAAAAAAAAAAAAGAAACACCTAGAGGAAAATAAAGATTTGATCAAATAAGCACAGCACAGTTTTTTTTTTCTTTGTTATCATTAACCTTGGAGGATGAACTGTACTTTAAATTCAATATTGGTGGCATTTCTCTTCTTCCACAGGAGTAAATTTCAGATCCTATCTTCCTTCATAATATTATTGTAGAGGATTACTTTTACCATATATGCCAACTGTTCATTTCCAATAGTATAGCCACTTCTTTGGAAAGTACTTAAAACTCATTAGTAACATATCAATTATGTTCTAAATAAACAGCTTGTTTGCCATTTTGATTATTTGAAAGAGAATGAACAAACAGATTTTCTTGCCCTGCTCAGGCATATGACAAGAATTAACAGCTTAAACCACAAGGACAGAGATTCAGATTAGACATTACAATAATGGTATAAAGTACTCAAACAGAATGCTTAAGGAGATTATTGAATCTGTTACTTAAAGACATTCAAAATAAGGCAAGAATCCAGCCATTTACAATGCATGACCCCAGCTAATCTTATTGTAGAATAATAGTTACTGTACTTCACATAACCCTCTCTCAAATTATTTTATTTTATTTTACTTTATTTATCTCGTTTTCCCTACCATAAGCATTTTAGCAGTACACCAAGACATTAATCAAGATCCACTGTGTTAAATCTACATAAAACCTCACGTTTATGCAACAAGCAGGAACTCGTTGTAATATAAAACTTTTAAAAAATCATAGCAGCTTTTGACACCAACTGAAAATTGAATTGAGGGAAATACGTAAAATAAATAGAAGAAGCTGCATCACGGCATGTAAGATAACAATTTTATATGTTAATTTCCCCAAAGACATGTATATATGAATACAATCTGCAGCATAATTCTAGCAACGTCTTACAAAGAACAAAAATAGTATGTTAATGTGAAAGTTAAAAGAAAATGAGAAATTAATATTCCACTAAGAATAAACATTTAAATAATTCTGTGAGTATCTGGGACTCCCACTAGCTGAGGACTGCAGAGAAAGCATGTTGTACCATGAAAATCTCTTAAATGAGATATTGAAAATATAGCAGGAAAGCCAACTAACAAGTACATGCATTTGGGAACAGACTGAACTTAGAGCTCAAATTTACAATCCAATACCAAAAACTCGTAACCTCCCAAGCCAGGTATTTGTGATGTTTCAGGTGGGAAGCAGTGGTCTATGACTAGAGGTCTATGCACTAGTGATGTAGGCATAGAGAGGCAGCTTTGGTTTCCTTTCAGGCACCCTGGCTGACTTCATTCTGCTGCTCCAAAAAATACAGATTTCCTGCAAGTTTATGTCATATTTTTCAGACCCAAACATATATCCTGCAGGTTGAGAAGGGTCTAAACTGGTCCTAAGTAATCACTTTTAAACAAATGTCTTTCTCCCTCCACACTCTGCAATGGCTGAAGAGTTAGGCAACAAAATATGCATGGCTCAAGTTCTCAGTGTGTTCAAGCACCCAAAAAAATGCCAAGTGTTCTCAGAATTTATTCTACCACAAGTGAATTTCAAGGTCTGATTCAAAGATCTTATTGTCCTGGCAGAAATTTCCAAGGAAAAAGATATTTCTACTACATCAGCAGCAAAGAATTCTGTCGTGGAGGTTTAGTGGGATACTGCCAGCAGCAGTATTTGCGGCTGCTTTTCTTTTCTTCCTTTATACATGCAACAGTCCTCTTAAATCAAACTGTACATACAGTTTCTCTCCAGTATTACTACTGAAGAATGAAAAAAAAAGTATAATTATATTAATTAAAAAGTGCTTAGTGTGCAGTTTAATTAAAAAAAAAATCAACGGTCAGTTTCATTCTGTTTCATTGGAGCACAGGAAATTACTGTGAAACACGTGTGTTCTCCTGAGGTGTGGAGCCACAACCTCTCCTCTGAGAACCTGAGCAAGAAAGGAAAAGAGCATTTGGCTGAGCCAGTGCATGCAGGTTGCAAAATGTCTTTTGACATTTTTTGTGCAGGTCACAGTAGCCTGAAACTTGGAAATGTCATACCGAAGAACTGACACAGTCCCAAGGTGAAGCTGGAGAAATTGGGAAGGTGTTGTTTGGTCTTGTGAACACAGTATCTTTCCAAAGATAATGTGATAAAACAAGATCTTGTACAGCCAGGACCTATTTACGAGACTCTAACTTTGTTTAAAATTTGATTTTATGTAGAGTAACATTGAAGTGATTCAATAAATATACCTCAGTGTTTAAAATTCTACACAGAAAACAAGAATTGCTATTAGCATGCAACTAAGCCCTACCAGTTGCTGTCAATATGCTGTAGTAATCATTTCTAGAGCAGGAGGAAGAGGAAGAGAAAGGTGTTAAGGGAACAAATGACATTTATATATGTTTTATAATCATCACTTTTGTTTTGTGCAGATGCTCTTCCTTCAAAAGGCATCAACTGCCTTCTAAAATGAGCTTCCATGATTTGTACACCATCTGAAGTATTATTTTACACACTATGTCCACTAACGTCTGTTAGAGGTTTATACTAAGAAGGAAACTGGTACATATCATAGTAGAAGAGATTTTCAGCCCCCAAAATTCACGTGCTACAAGACTTGTCAGTTTAGAATTGTTATTTGGCAGTCGGATTCTGAAATAGCGATGCATTTCTGTCTCCTTCTGTTTTTCTAAACATTACCGTCATGCATACTAATGCTTTTTGTTTATAAAACAAAACATAGTTAAACCTAACAGAACCAATACAGTCAGTTCTTGTAATGCTACTGCCTGCATTTTCATTTTCAGCAGAGATTTATCTTCGGTCATTATAGAGGAAAAAGTGAAGGAAGGAAAAACTAATCAATCTAGACGACAAAGATTACTGAAACAACTGCATTACAAACAATGAACTTTCTTACTTTCTAAACATCTGTATATGGCAATCATTAACATGTATCAATAATAGTAAGGTCTTAATTTAAAATCTCTAATTGTTTATAAAATATAACAATACTGAGATAAACTTCAACAGACCAATTCAGCTTTAGTTACAATAAAAAACAAAGTAACTGCTGTAGTCAAAGGAATTGCAATATTAAAAAACCTACAGAAATGAAATGAAAATCTTTCTCTAAGCAATACACATTAGTTTTCAACATTTTCCACAATTGTGCTCTTTCTTTGTCAAAGCTATTTCATAATGTATAGGGACACAGGGAATGCAAATCCCCAAAAAAAAAAAAAAAGACAAACACAGAAATGAGGAATTTGACACAGAGATCAATTTTGTTTTTCCACATGTCCACATGCAGGTGATTACGGGGCTCTCTGACTAACAACCCATTGAGGGCAGACATGCAAAGCATGCAGGCAGGATGTATGGATCGGAACGTGCACTTTTCCTCTGCAGGGGAACCATGGAGATGACAGCACAGAAGAGAAAAGGCACTTACAGTTGTTCTAGAGAGGCAAGTCCTTTAAATGCTTGCCTGTCAATTGACTGGATTTCATTCTTGTACAAATAGCTGAAACAAGAAACAATCAGTAATATTAGTACACAAACAAGAGCTACATGAAGGTGGAAAAGAAGAATTAAGTTGACACGTGAAGACAGTTTTTCCACTACATATTAGGAAAAAAAATACAAAACAAAAACTAAACACATACACATAAAAATACTTTGTCCTTGAGAATTCATCCCAAATGTTTGCCAGGAAAAACAAAAGTCTGGGGCCTTGTAGGCTGTCACCCACATGGTCTTTGGCTTCCCAGTTCTCACTGTTATTACTTACTGCTTCTTTGCCCCTCAGTTTCTTGGTAGGTTTGCCAAAAGTCAAAATAAATTAAATTTAATGGGGCAGAATTGCATCAGGCTGCCTTTTCCAAAACACACCAGGGTTGCCACTGGCCTCTTGTTTTCTTTAAAACATTTCATCTGAGTACTGGTACAAATATTCATGTTATGATGGAATTTGTCTTTTGACTCAATTTAGAGAACAGTGAGAATTTCGATAACTCCATCTGTGTCACCTTTTGAATAATTACAAAAGAAAAAAGTACAAGTCAGAAGATTGCTATTGCATCAATAAAACAGGATTGAATATTTGTTTTATCATTTATAAAAGATGGACTTTAGGTTGCCACTGATAATATAATAAAACAGAATAAACATATGCAGAGTACCAGTATGTTCACAAGTGATATCCATAATTTTTCCACAGAAAAAGTCCACTGGTTCTGGATGGATTAATGTATGTGCTGATGTTCATTAAGCTTTTAACATTAAGGACAGATGGTTTAGCGAATATGTTTGAGAAAAATCACACAGTTTAGCTGATAACTTCAGTTTCTGCATGGGGAGTTTCTGCCACTCTCTTTTTGTGTTAGGTTAGGAACAGGTTCTCAGTAAGAACTTCCTCACAATTATTTGACAAATGGTTTGAAATTGAGTTAATCAGGCATGGATGTCTATGAAAAAGGGATGACGAGACTTGGTACCACAAATGGCTTTATTAGCTTTATTAGTAGTGTGTTTGGCTTTGCTATTGTTACCGCTTTTGGTTACTTACTAGAAACACCGAAAACTTCTTTGGAACTAGATGATCTTTAAGGTCCCTTCCAACCCAAGCCATTCTATGATTAAAGCAACAGATAAAATACTTGCCCTGCTGGAGCTGGTGACAGCTTTTACACCGACTTGAAGGCCAAAACTTTACAATAGTCCTTAACAAGAAATAAAGTTGTAGGCATCTGATGGTACCTCAAGACAACTTTGGGGGATGATATAGTGTCTTTCCTTTGAGTCTTAAGTTTTCCACTTGACAAGGTCTGAACACAATAATAAATCAATAGTCCTCAAGAATTCAAGAGTTCTCAATTACCATAGACATGCACCTTAACAAAAAAAGTACAGCTCTTCCAATGACAGAATAACTATCAAGCAAAAAATTGTGAGGTTTTAGAAATGTCCAAAATTCAGAACAAATTAAACCAGAAAAAATAATACCATCAACTGAAATGCCTATAAAAAATAGAAAATCATTTGAAAAGAAAGAGAATAAGTGTATCAGGCTTATTTTGGATGTGGGATTAGTTTTTCTTCTATTTGGGGAAAAAAAAAAAAAAAAAAAAAGCAGAGAAACTAAACCAAAAATCTTTCATAACCTTTCATTCAAATGTGTGTTTAGACTAGTGTGAAATTTACCAACTCATTTGAGTGTCAGTAATATTGCATAGTCATTATGATTTTGTATCTGTTTAATTTTCCTGTCTATTCAATATTAAATTCCTACCTTTTTCTCCAGTGAGTATTTTAAATACACCATTTCTTCTCACCGATTAGAAAATTTCAATGACTGAACAGCCAAAGTGCTATTTACCATTCATAATACACTCTGTCTAGCAGTTTGGAAATTCCTTATTCCTCTGAGTCCTAAACTTCTGATCAGAAACAGGAACAAGACTTATTTTAGATGCCTTGACATCTTAAGGCATCTTGACATTTGCATTTTGCATTTGAATTTGACAAATTTTATTCAAGAAATAGAATGAAAATGACTCCCTCCCCCCCCAAAAAAAAAAAAAAAAACAAACAACTTTTATTAGTTTGCTGCAATTTTTATTTTTTTTTTTCTGGAGACCAAGTAACGCAGAGTGAAGAATAAGGGTCAGTTAGTGAAAGACTGAGAAAATGGCTTTGCAGTTTTTCAGACATTTAGCACCACAGTGTTGGGAATTTTTTGTCCACATTTGGAGCTCTTACCAAGCCCTAGTGGTGGGACTTTATTCAGGATTCAGCTTTAAACTACAATTTTTTCCGTGTTGATCAGAAAACCCTCAAATTCAGGACAGTCAACTGACCTCAGTAAAGCATGTTCCTCAACCACAGAGAAACCTCAGCAACACCAAGGCTACAAAAAAGTATATCTGTCCTGTGACATACAATAACCACACTTTGATTTAGTTGTGTATATGTTTCCCTGAAAGTATTAACAGAAAGACAAAAAATAGACTAACCTAATGAGGAAATGAGGAGAGAGGTGGCAGAAAACAAAATGCAACTCAAAAATATTTGTCTTTCTAAAATGCTGCTTTGTCTAAGTAGGAAACTTTGAAAACATTGCACTAATTTTAATTCAAAAATAAAATAAAACATATTACTATTATTTTTTATCACATTAGCAGAAAAGTGATCTAAAGTAATATTAGGCACAAAGTCATTTATTATTTGATTTACCTAAAAGATTGATTAATACAACTAAATCATTGGAGTTCTTTAGAGGATGAATAAACAGTGAATTAAGATGACAAGGGAATATCTTCTATATGGATATTAAATTATTTTCTGGCAATTACTAGTGTTTTCAGAAGGGTTCACAAAAAAATAGCTCTTTACAGAAATGCAAACAAGGCTGATAGTGGCTAGTTACTGGTCATAGACTTGGGAAATGAACAAATAGGTAATCAGTTATCAAAAAATTAGAAAAAAAAAATAGTGCTTTTGTTTGTTTGTTTGTTTAAATCTGTTAGATTTATGAGAAAAAAAATATTTTTTATGGACTATATAAAAAGTCATGTCAGCATGAAATGCGGAGAAATGAGATCACAAATAACGGGAGGTGTTGAAGAGAAAAAGTACACGACCGTGACAGCAAAAATGGCAGAAGGCACAGAAGCACATGTGATGTAGTGTGATTTTGGGAAGGGTGAGGTAAGCAAATCTGCAGTTTGGCAATCCTACAATGGATCTTCTATTTTGCACTATTGCTTCATTCACCAAAAGCAAAACAAATCTCACTGCATGTTCCCTCTTGGTATTTCCAAAATTGATATGTTCCATGCAGTCTCAATTCCCATTTACTATTTGCATAGTGCAACTTCGTCACGTCTGATTTCTGACCTTTTCATTTTTTTATTAAACGAACATGCCTCAACATTGTTGCCAAAATAGTTTTTATGCTCCATTTTTATTTTTGAAACTGTCCCCCATGATATCCTTATCTCTAAATTGGAGAGACATGGACTTGACAGATGGACCACTACATGGGTAAGAAATTGCCTGGATGGTCAAGTCAAAGAGTTGTGGTCAACAGCTTAGTGTCCAGGTGGAGATCAGTGAGGAGTGGTGTTCCTCGGGGGTTAGTGCTGGGACAGATGCTGTTTAACATATTTGTCAGTGACATTGACAGTGAAATTGAGTGCACCCTCAGCAAGTTTACTGATGACACCAAACTGTCAGCGTGCTGGAGGGAAGGGATGACATCCAGAGGGACCTGGACAGGCTTGAGAGGTGGGCCTGTGCAAACTTCATGAGGTTCAACAAGGCCAAGTGCAAGGTCCTGCATATGGACTGGGGAAACCCCGAGCACAAATACAACTTGAGAATGGACTGAGAACAGCCCTGATGAGAAGGACCTGGGGATGTTGACTGATGAGAAGCTTAACATGAGCCAGCAGTGTGTGCTTGCAGCCCAGAAATCCAAGTGTATCCTGGGCTACATCAAAAGAACTGTGGCCAGCAGGGTGAGAGAGGTGATTCCCCCCCACACACTCTGCTCTTGGAGTCCTGCACCCAGCTCTGGGACCTCCAGCATAAGAAGAACAAGGAAGTATTAGGAGTCTGGAGAAGGGCCACAAAGATGATTAGACAGCTGGAGAACCTCTCCTATGAAGAAGGGCTGAGGGAGTTGGGGTTTTTCAGCCCAAAGAAGGGAAGGCTTGGGGGATTTTCAGGGATTGTAGTGATAGGACAAGGGGTAATGGTTCTAAACTAAAAGAGGGTAGTTTTAGATTAGATAATTAGGAAGAAATCCTTTACTGTGAGGGTGGTGAGACACTGGAACAGGTTGCCCAGAGGAGCTGTGGATGCCCCATCCCTGGAAGTGTTCAAGGCCAGGTTGTATAGGGCTTTGAGCAGCCTGGTCTAGTGTTCAAGGTGTCTGTGCCCATAGCAGAGGGTTGGAACCAAGTGATCTTTAAGGTCCTTTCCAACTCAAACCATTCTATGATTCTATGATTTCTATCACTTCCTTCACACTAGCTTCTAGTTTACTGCTCAGTAAAATACATTCTCTTTACATGAAAAGTTCTCTGTAATTGCTAACCTATATTTTACATTTTTCCATATCTCCTCCCCAAATCATTTCCTTTTTTTGTCTTAACCTCACTCTTACCACTACTGATTGCAGATCTTCTAACATCTTATACATCAAAAGCATATTCCTTCAATTCCCAATTGTCCTCTGTTTTGTTGACTTTCAGGATCATGAAGGATCTTACACAGTTTCCACAAACCTGCCTATAGCTATGTTAAAAGGCTGGGTAATTTTTCTTTCTCCTATTCCAGTAATAACTAACTCAGTTAACTGAATAAGCATGAAGTTGTTCAGTAAACTGAACAAGTCAGAGGAAGTCAATTAAATATATTCAGTGTACCGTATACATCATGGAACAACATGCTTGTATATGTAGCAGCAAAAAATTACAAACATTACCAATTGTTTTGCTCATATTAATACAACTTTATAGAAGTTTATTTTATACAGTAGTGTTTATATTGTCCTTTGCAGAAGGGGGAATGAAAACATTACACAGAATTACTAAAGTGCGGAAAAAAAATATATTATGGATGAGGTCCAAGCTAATAGTGCTTTTTTCATCCTTTCTAAGGAACCAGATTGCCAATACTAAGGTAAATGAAATAAGAATGGCAGAAAGGCAGAAACAAACCTCTTGGTTTCATAGCAAAACAAGGATAATGACATATATTACTTTCCAACTTCGGGTATATGGATTCAGACAAATTATTACCACAAACAGCACAGCAAGATCATGAAAAACTTAGACTTATAGAACTTCAGAACATGTTTATATAACTGTAAAAAATTCAAGTACATCAAGAAAAAGAAAGCAAATAATCCTAAAAAAATAAGCATCCAAAATCGTATGTGAATAGTTTTGTTTTTATAATTTAAAGACCAACTTTTACAATTTTTTCTTCAGACAGATAATTCTGAAAATAGGCACACCTCATAAAGCTATAAGCTCAGTTTCAGAAATGAATAGTACAAAAAAGCAGTTGACAATTCTGAGGCTTATTTGAGATTTCCTTGGAAAAGTTTTGTCTGAAAGCTAAAACTGATCTGCAGTAAACACACAGGAATGGGCCCTGATGTAGATGATGTATAGATTGGCTTACTAAATTTTTATTATATATGCTGTATTATGTTTTATACTTGTATATTTTATATAGCAGTATATATTTGCAACTATTTTATACATACTTATATAAATGTATGTAAGTATTAATAAATACATTTTACTAAATCAAAGCCATTGAGACATGACAGACTTTTTAGAGCCTGTGAAGCCTAAATTTTCAAAACCATCTGCCACCCAGTACTTCAGTTCTCATAAAGACACATGTAACACCATGGGCTAATAATATCATTTTGTGAAATAGAAGAATACAAGTTGTGTTCCTATACAAATATTCATAGGATCACGCTACCCAAACCCACAATTATTCTGGATGATTTGGCTACATAATATTAGATTCCAAACAATATTATAACTTTGTGGAAATAATATAGTCTCTCCCCCTAATTTCTACTTCAGTTGACTGTATTGGGGAAAAAGTCTGTTTTGTTTCCTTTGTTCCATCGAATACACTTAGCATGTGCTTACTCAACTGAACTTTTCACAGCTAAACTGTATTCATTTCGTACATTTGAGCCTTCTGTGCTGATATCTGTTCAGTACCAGCACTTTTATAATGCTACAGCTGTACAGTCCATTTATATCACAGCCATCAAAATAGGCAAAAACATACTCTTAAAGTCTATTTTTTAAAAATGGGCAATGATTTAATTAAGAGCTCACTGTAATTCAGTGAACTACCACGTTTAACTTTGTTTTCAAATCTTACAGTGAAGAGGAAAAGAAAAACTCTTCCTCTTAGAAATGTAGGTATCATTTAATACACAGTATTATAAGTATATGAAATCAAGCATATTATAACATAGTTAACTCTTTTCAGTCTTATTAAACTGAATGGAGAGCATAGTTCAGTTTTATCTCAGATTTACTACAGCTTTGCAAAAACAAGCATGTGAAAATAATGAACTAGTTTGAACAGATTATTCTAATAATTAGAACAGCTACTTCTGCACAGCTGCTGGCTATGGAAAGAAACCTAGACATCCTGAATTAGGAGACTTTAAGTACTCCACTACTAGATAATTTGTATCTCAAGTTACAAAGCACCAGATTCACCACACAAACATGTCCTGTAAAAATAACGGATCGTCATGAACTTTAGTAATTTATTAGGGATGCTCTGTTCAATATCCTCTTTCCTCCATTTCTATGGAGAGTACACAGCTTTATTACTGCAAGACAACACATATAAAAATGAGACCAGGAAATTTGGGGTGCTCTTTGCTTATCTGGATAATTAATACACTTGATATGTCTGTTAAAATCATTTATTTATTTTGAATATTTATTACGAATATTTTATTCTCAAAATAAACAGGTTGCCTGAAGACATAAACCTTGTGGTCAATCATATAGGTAGTTTTTCATTTTGTTTGGCTTTTCTCTTATTTCTAAGTTACATATGTTTAACAGCAACTAGTAAGTCTTTCAAAATCTACTGCATACAAACAGATGTTGAAGTCTAGAAAATTTCAAATCACCTACTTACAGAAATGGGTTCACAGTTGTCCCTGCCCCACAAATTAATTTCACTAATTTTCAAAGCAGTTTATCACCTTAGATAGTAAATCAGATTAAAACTCAATATCAGATTAAAACGCTTCCCAATAGAGAAGTTCAGTTATGTATTGATACAAAAAAGTGATATTAATTTAACTTACAGATATTTCAGATTTTCAAGATCTCCAAATGCCCCACTAGGTATTCTTTTAATTTGATTGTTGTTTAGAAGCCTATGAAAAGAAATAAAGAAAAAAATGTTTTAGCATACAAGAACAGTATGAAAAAATGTGTAATAGTGTAAATGTAGCATGAAAACGTAAAAGAAGTAACAAAACAAAAGACTTTTTTGCTAACAGTAACTGCTAGAAGAAAAACTGCTAAGTGTTTACAAATCCTCAGTCACTGCCTTGCAAGAGAAAAGTCTGGACAAAATAATAAAAAAAAAGTCTAAAAACTGAAATAACGTTGCTTTTTGTAGACACCTAAGATGAAGGAAAATAAAATCCTGGTGCCACAATTACACAGAGGGCTGAATTTGATAAAATTGACATTATCAAAGAATTGTCATTAGCAGGTGCATTTTCCATGAATATTTCTCACTATTCTTCTATGTACTAAGGTCTTCACATCACACACGAACACAACTGTCTGCATTCACAAATGTGCAATCACCTATCAGAAACATGCTTGCAGCCATTTCAAAAGTGATGTTTGAAGGAAATACAAAGGAAATACTAAGGGAAAAAAACAAACAAACAAAAAAAAAACCTATAAGGCCCATATAGTGTTATGGATGTGTAAAAAATGTCTTTTACAAAACATGGTCTTCTCTTTACATACATACACGGTAACCGAGATCTCAAAAGGAAGCTCAGTAGGAATAAAACTTTCCAAATTCTGCCATCCTGGCTGGTATTACAATAAGAAAGTTCAAAACATTAGAAACAGAGCTTATCAAATATTTTTTAACTGCAACACATTTGAACACCTGAACCTTTGAACAGCTTTGTTGTGACTACATATTACATCATATGTGATATTACAACTAAAATATTTATCACAATTTAGAAACAATGATACAGTAAAGTTGTGTGGTGTTTATTTATTTATTTATTTATTTTGTATTTGCAATTAAAGAATGTTTTAATGTTAATAAAATATTAGGATGCAAATTCTTTCCTTTTTTATTTTAACAGACATATGCCTGGTGTTGCTTTCAAATACTTTGGACTTAAACGTTATTTCCCTCACCTGTGTAAATACTACAGCTGAAATTTGTTAGACTACTTACCTGTGAAATGTGAGTAAATTTGGCACAGTATCAAGTTAACCATATTAAATCAAAAGGGAAAAGGGCCTTAGGGTTGAAAAATAACTTACAGTGTGTTCAAGTTTTTAAGCCGTCTAAATTCTCCAGGCTGGATTTCTTTAATCCTATTAAATCTTAGATCTCTGTAGAATAAAGAAAAAAAAATAAACATGTTATTTAGAGCAAAACAAACAAACAAAAATGATGTATTTTTTCTTAAGAAAAACTGAACTAAGCACAAGGCTTTGGGGACCACTGTGACCAGTCTCCATCCATAAACCTTAAATATGGATAAAGGCAGAAGCAAAACAATTCTAGTTTAACAGCGTTTAGCAGAGGATTCACCAAATACAGGTGAATTAAGGCTGCATCTAGGCTATTCATGAAGGATATTCTCTTCCACGATGAAGCATCTTGTAACGGGATGTTGGCTTTTATTTCACTCAGTGGAATTGTCTTCATATTCTAAAAGCTGCTTGTAAGTAACAGAGTAAAACTCTAGAAAGAAAAAAAAAAAAAAGAGATCAGAAAAAAGCTCAAAAGAAAAAGAAAAAGAAAAAGAAAAAGAAAAAGAAAAAGAAAAAGAAAAAGAAAAAGAAAAAGAAAAAGAAAAAGAAAAAACAGCTTTCAGGACTTCTAAGCTACTCCACTCTTCTGTTCTGGATAAGGAGGCATAGGTGCCTTCTGTTGGCCTGCTTTTAAAACCTGTAAAGCCAGTTGCTTGAATTTGTTTTCTTATTTAATTATACTTTCTCCTAACTTTTGATATGTCTTCAACACCTTCAGCTTCCAGCTACGAGAATTTAGCTTATAGCTTAATGAGAGTTTCTCCAAGAAGCAAACTCCAATTTTTCAAGTGAGATGCTGAAGAGAAAGCAGTGACATGGAGTATAGATGCTCAGAAACAGATTCAATCAGCTCATTTTGATGACCAACAGACCCAAGCAAAAGAAAAAGAAAACCAGGAAATAATTTTCTGCCTGATTAGCAAATTGAATTGGCTTCCTGGAAGGTCACAAAAGTGAGAGAGGGACTGGAAGGAAAGAAGAGGACCTGATCTGGTCTGCCATCTTCCCTAGCACCTGATGATGGATGTGCATAAAGAAGGACCATGTCATCTCTGGCAAGCAAACAGAAGGGAAGCAAATTGAAGTACGTAAAATCTGAAAGATCACAACCACCATGCTTATTGCACTGTTATTTTTAGAACATTACCAATTGCTTCAGATAAAAAATACAAAGAATACTCCCCTTTTTTGTTCTCTAAATTGTTATAATTATGCTTCATGAGCTATTTCTTGTACACAGAGAACAAAAAAAGCAAATTCATTACCATTGTAGATTTCTCAAGAACTGTTTTTTTTTTTTTTTTTTCAAATTGTCTTAATTTCCTTATCTAACAGGATAATAAACCATGAACAAGGAAATAAGAGTATACATTATGCACATTAGTTTGGGGTTTTGATACAGGCCATTTATATAAACAAACCAGATAAATATGGCTTGGAGGAAATTTCTATAAAACAAGTGTAAAACAAAATTGGCAGGAAATAAGATAGAGAATAAGATTAGTTACTGAATAGAAAAGCTGTATCAAGTAGAACTAGGCAGAAATCTGACATAAGGTATTAAATATTTCAAGACAATGATGGTAGAAGGAAAAAGTAAGGTTAAAAGTAAGGTTCATACAGATGCTGACAAGTTTGGAGTGACTAAAAATATTTTGGAGGATGTTTGAGATGAGAAACAAGCCTGAAGTTATAAATCCCAGAGAAGTGGGAATAATTAACTGAACAGTAGTGAGACAGGGAACTACCAGAGAGCCACTAGTTTTTCAAGTCAATAAAGGCTTGCGTTAACAACAACCAGCCTCAACCAACAATGCTGTACCAGAGTGGAAAAAAAAGCATGTACAACACAAAACAGAAGCATTGTTTCTCAGGCCTGAAATATCATCCTCCCATAGTATAGATCATGTTCAAGATCAGCTTTGAAAACTGCTTTTCAGGGGACGGGAGCAAAAAGCAAGGGACCTGACCCCTTGGATGGCAGAAATAAGGACTGTGTTAGACTGCTGAATAACAATTTGGTAGCCTAAGCAAGACCATTATGATACAGATCTCCAGAACAAGTATATTTTGTGTTGCTGAAATCATGTGGTTAATCTGCAGGATGAGGTTCTTTGCCCCTTTTTTTCTGCCCAACCATGTTGCCAACTTTCCTGTTACTCCCCAAAGCTTGTTCCCTGTCCATTTGCTTCTTTCACATTTATGGGTTTCCCTCATTTTGTTTTTACAAACCAACTGAATCCCTTCTGTATGCTCAGCAATCCTGACATCCAAATCCTGCTACCTGCCAGATAGCAATGGATGGTGGAAGCAGTAGCCTGAGGCAGTCCACCTCAGTTTTTGACTATCTTTTTTTTTTTTCCTTCCTCATCAGTTACCAATTATTGCTGAAAGGAAAACAATAAATGAAACTGTCAATAAAAATAACACACTTATGGTGACAGCATGGGATTTTAGAATACTATAATATTTTTGAATAAATATCTAAAACCGTTATATATTCATTTCTTGTACATAGAGGATATGAACAAATTTAGTAGACCTGCCTCCTAATTCAAGTTATTGCCTTTATTACATATTTACAGTGAAAATATTTATTCTTTTAAATCATACCTAGACAACACAGAAATACTTTTAGGGAAAAGGAGGCTACTGCAACTTTCTTATATTGAATTATCTGGGCTTCTGTTCCAGTACCTAAGCATCTTCCTTCAGAGCAATTCTGCCTGACCTCCCTAAATGCTTTCCTAATATTGTTATTTCTTTGCTCACATTTACAAACAGTGTCAACTATGCATCGTAAACCAATGACTCCCAGGATTACTTTCCTGGCCCTGCGTCATCTGCTCCGTGCTAAGTCATGGAGCACGAGCAGGAAATGATCGGGCAAGCGTGAGGTTGCGGGGGCCAAGAACGTGCCAGGGAGCACGCTGACAATTTAGCACTTGGACGCCCTTGGAGGCGCGCTCCAGCGCCTGCAAGCAGGCTGGGTCCCACAGCTCTGCTTGCAGATGCCAAGCAGCACGCAGCAAAGGGAGAGCAACAAACAGCTGCTTAGCAGGCTTCCTTTGCCCGTGTTTCAATGCAGATCTCTAAGATCTAGTTGTATAGCATGTAAACAAATGCAAAATGAAATAATAGCTCTAAATAAAAAGTTGGTTTCGTATGACACAAAATAGTGAATGCTGTATATCTAACTTCAAAATTTGCTGAACTATCTGAAATGATGCCTCAGGTTTGCACTTTCTTTGTGAAATGTTAAATTTTAACACCAAGTATTTTTCTTTTTTGTGTGACAAAGAGCTTGTATTAGTAAGCAAATGGGTTGGGCTGCAGATACTTTTTGTCTGGATGAAAATAAACTCTAATAAATTCCTTATTTGAAGGAGACTATTTTTAACAACAGTAGACTAATATTTCCAAATTAGCTATCAAAAATAACTTTTAACAGTATTTGTATATAATTAAACAAGATGAAAACTTCTAAATATATAAAGAATATTATGCAGCTCCTACTGTCATATATAAACTAGTTTTCCCATGGCAGCTCTTAGCACTCCACAATAAATTTAAGTTTGCCCTGGCAGTACACAGTAATGAAAACTGAGCTCTCTGTTAACACATTCTAATGAGCAAGACAACATTCAGGCATGTAAATGCATTGCAAGTTTATAAAAAGTATTTTATAGAATACAGCAATACATACTGAAATGCATTAATGACTATTTGGAGCATGAAAATCACACAATCGAATATACAGTGAGCTATACAGCTTTGGAATATACTGAACTTAAAAATCAAGCAACTTACAAGAAAAGCCAATTTAAAAAGTTTGTTATTATACTCTGAAATACAGGAATCCCTCACTATGAAATAACTGCTTTTATTCACAACAAACCATGCACTAAAATTAAAACAAACTTTATTTTTAAATAACTTTTTTTTTTTTTTAACACAAAATCTACACTGTTTTTGTTTATCCTTTTCTAATTATTGCAAAACAACATCCTAAGAAGAGAGTTAAGGCTCTACATTTCATTAGTTTTATAAAAGAAGAGACTTGGTGTACTTCAATAATCCTACTACAGATTCTTTTTGGTATATATTTGACTTTTAAAGGTGCTGTTTTATCCTCAAACTAAAACAACAACAGCAAAAAGAACTGTTCTAAATAAAACTGACTGGGCTGTCAACATGTCACATACTCCCATCATACACCTCAAAATGTGGTAGCCTGGGCATCCAGTTGCGGATATTCAA
Organism: Anas platyrhynchos; assembly: GCF_047663525.1. Classification (NCBI taxonomy): domain Eukaryota; kingdom Metazoa; phylum Chordata; class Aves; order Anseriformes; family Anatidae; genus Anas; species Anas platyrhynchos. The sequence goes on from NC_092589.1 coordinate 101,427,336, forward strand.
CGTCAAAACAAGTCCCACCCCTCCAGTTACCACCAACCTCCAGTTGGTGGTAAGCTATTTGCTGCCAGGTAATAAGCACTCACTAAGCAGCAGCTCATACAAAAGCGGTGTCCCCAAATGGGGCAAACAGGCTAACTCCTCATTAAGTGAGGAGGAGAGCACCAGGACTTCTCCTCCTGCTCCACCCCTGCCATGACCTTCTCATCTCAGCCTACAGACTAGCTACCCTGGCACTTCACTAGCCACAAGGGATCTCCTTAAGATCCCTTAACAGCTTTATACAGAGTACATTGGAAAAGACTTTTTATGTTTTTCAGTTTTAATTCATGTCAGAAATAAAGTGATCATGATGCAAAACCATATTAAGATCTTTAATAAGAAAGGAAAAGTAAAAAATAACCTGTTAAACTATTGTTTCATTCATAGATCTCTCTCTCAATATATATACAAACATAGTTGGCCGATTTTTATCCAATTTATGGATATATAAACAATGTATCGTGTGATGATTTACTATAAAACATATCTTGTGGCATAGTGTATGTATGCAATCCACCATCAGGGCATTAACAAAGAACTCTACATCTCACATTTGCATCTGAGAGAAATGGTGAGATTAGAAAGATTTCAAATCTTGTATCACAACTACAGGTATTCTTTCCATTGTTATAGGTTATACACAACTTTTTTATACAGTGTTCTATGAATTAATTACATTGCACTGAAACCTCAATACAAAAGCCTTAGAACATTAAATAAAATATTTCATAACAGCAAAGACAGCTGAAAACATTCAGAACTTTGGTAGTGCATCCTCCTGGGTACAAGATGGAAACCAAAGCAAAAATTAAACTGAAGGCTCATTGCTAGATATAACAGTAAGACTTACAAAACATGACATAAATAAATATAGATTCCAATTTTAACAACTGGAATCACCAAAATACCTCCCAATCAATGATATCTTCAGAATATTAGACTAATGGAAGTGATAAAACTGAGTTTACTTTGGTCACTTTTTTGTTTTACTGTTACAGAATGCTTGAGAGAACTTCTCTATATTTAAGTGGAAACTTTTAGACATGATGTATAATTTCACCATCTGTTTACAGCTCTCCTGAATTTGGTAAAGATCAATGTAAACCTACAATACAAGCCCTGCTTCCCCCGCAGACAAGAGGATATTTTTTGAATAATACATTTATTTGTTATTGTTCAGTGTTGTGGCTAACTAACATGGCTTGTACTAACTTCAAATAATTCTGTGACATGATACACTTCCTTTTTTAATACTTTTTGGTACTCCTGCTGGTCCACATCACCTATACTACCAACCTGTATAATATCCCTTTAATCATTTGGAATCTACCAGCATTTTTCATAATTTTTTCTTGTCCAAAAATGAAAAAATATTACTTTACTTTAAGAAACACTGCATAGTAATTAGACTAAGTGAAACAAATAAACAATCAAAAACATAAGTTCCAAAAAAACGTAGAACTACTAGGTTTCTCCAAGAAACAGCTGCTGTTTGAAACATGATGTTGACACATTAATGACTTCTATTATCTTCATTAGAAAACAAACCAAACCAAACAAAACAACAACAACAAAACACTGAAATGAAAATAAATCTTGAATCTTCATTAGCAGTGAAGGTAAGTACCTCATTATATACATCATTTCACAGATTAAATGGTATTTTAGCATTTATTTAGGACATGAAAGTTTTTGAATTCAAATCCCTTGATCAGAGATATTTCCTCAGTTCAAGAGAAACAGAATCACAGCAGCAAAATGGAAATATCTAGAAAAATCCTACTCTCCTAAACATCTTAAAACCTGGAAGCTCTCAAATGCAAAGTTTAGACCATAAAAGTACAAACCCTATACCAAAACCCCACCCAGTGAAAATCTCCAGTGAAAATCGTCTAAAGCTAAAGGGTTTGTAAACTGCATACTAATACAATGTTTATCACTTAAATCTGAGAAATTAAAAGGAGGTGGTGGCTTTGGTTTGATAAGAATCAACAGGAATAATGCAAAATGATTTCAAACGATGGTGTCCTTGTTACTATAATCTCTCTGAAACTCAGAGATATAAAAAGTCTGAAAGACATCTAGGTGTGAAAGCCCATATATTCACTTGTTCGTCTGTTAAGGGTAGCTAATCAGCACCAATAATAAAAGCCAAAACAGAAAAATAAGAAAAGCCAAAACAGAAAAATAATAATTCCATCAGCTGCATAATATACACTGAATCAAGAAAAAAAGTGCAAACCAGTTATTTTCTTTCTCCTTTACTGAAAGAGGAAACAATTTAATAAGTGAAATAAATATTAAATTGTTAGATCTATTTGGTTTGATAGGTTAAATTAATGATTTTATTTAAAGAGTGACTATTGCATTGATCATTTGTTTACCTCCCTTTAGATGTTTTGAAAAGGTAGGAATTGTCATAAGTGGATCATGTCACCAGTGGCAAATTCAAAAGAATGTTTCAAGAGAAACATTTTTTTTTTTTTCTAATAGTTGAACATTAGTTACAACCCAGCAGAAATAACCTATACCATAAATGCCAAACTACTATGTTTCTCAACACAGAACAAAAGAATTGCAAATGCCAGCAAGACTACATTGCTTATGTCTACTTTATTCTTATTCTTTTTTTATTCAAGGTCATCCCAGCAGGAAATGAAAAACAGCCATCAGCATAGTAAAAACATTCAAACAGAGCAGAGCATGAAAATTGCACAAAAGAGGTTATATAATCAAGTCAGAGCAGTAACTGGATGATGTCAATGGCACTTTAATGCTGCTTTAACTACTGCCCTGTAAAAAAATGTGTCACTTTGTTGAACAAACAAAGAGAAGTCCTCCACTTTAAAAAAATAAAACCCAAACCTACTTTCAGCTATAGCACTACTTACATTAATCCTCACTACGAGCAACATGTCATTTTCTAGAATACCAGAAGAACCAAGACATTTTTTTGCCTGATTTTAAGATTTGACCTTAGTGATTCTTTTAGAAACAAAATTATATTGTTCTCCTTTTCTTGGCATGAAGTTCTCCTTTTCTGGATGAATTCTACCCCACTCTAATTACTACATATAGTACATGATTTTCTCTAATTAGCATTGGGAGATTTTATTATCTGTACATCACCATTCAGCACATAAAATAAAGCCACTGAACTTTTATATGGAAAAGTAAAACATAATTCTTGCATGGTAAGTATCTATTACAGTCAATAATATTTAGTATACCATAATTCTAGTAAGAAAAGTGAATGGCTGGATCATAGATACATTGAAATTTGTAGCATTGGACAGAGAAGATTTGGCAGTACTCCCCTTGATCATAAAACCATGTTTACAAAATATTTTTTAAAAATCTGGATGATATTATTATAATTTCAATAATGCCTGATTGGGTCAAATATGTAAGATTTGTTGAAAGGGACTTTCAATTTATAAGTCTTAAAAAATATATGTATCAGGTGCAGTTTTGGTGAATGTAAAGCTTATGATCTCCAAGCCTTCTCCAAGAGCTGAGGATTTGTTTTAACTAACAATTATTTTGCCATTAGAGTTGAAAGGAAAACATTTAAATGTGAACTCAGTGAAACGCAATGCAGTATTGTCTTACTAAGTCTGTAGATCCCCTTGCTGCCTTTGTTGCCAATTTTTCCAACCAGCTATGCAGTACCATTAATAAGACTCAAGCGGGATTTGCTGGTTCAAAGTTTTAGGCACATAGGCTTAACTGACATGAATTACATGTGGAAATTTTACTTGGTGTGATCTTTGTCTTATCTACTTTCAGAGTTTTCCAAAATCCATCTGCTCCAGAAACACTGTATTTTGAATGTATAAGTTTTATTTTATAATTGTTTCTAATTCTCATGCTATGTTTAAGGAAAAAGAGAGAGAGATAAAGAGTGTGAGAGATTTAGGAGTATGGCTAGAGGTAATGTTATTTGTGCATCTTGAAAAAATAACAAGGTAAAATCTAATTTTAGTGCTCTCAGGGGTCACTGTTTCTAAAACCAAACAATTAAAAAGGTTATTGATACTACAGTCATGACTCACAGCTGATTATTTTTGACACAAATATCCTCAGGAAAGGGCTATTTTCTTGCCCTGTGCTTATGATAGCCATGCCCAATAAAATTGGCCAGAATATCTGTGCATGATGCTGCATTAAAATAAACACTAGATGGATAAGGTCTTGGATCAAGTGAAGAATGAACTGATGGTTGGCAGAATCAGTATTGCAAAGAAATATTGATACATTGAAAAAAAAAATAGAGAATTAGACAGAGAGCTTTTCAGTTTCTTTCTCAATATCTACCCTGTTTCAAATGTACTTCTCAATTAAAAAAAAAAAAAAGTTTCTTTTCTACAGTTCACTACAGAAGGCAACAAAGAGGGAAGTGTATGGCATAGCAGGAATCACTGACACAAGTGCTGCAATATTGTTTTATAGTTAATAGTCATCTAAGTTATTACAGTGAAAAATCCACAAAAATAGTGCTTTTATGTTATGATCATATATGAGCATTTGTTCTGATATCTACCATTGTGCAAAATAATGTTTTTGCACTTTTCTTCCTCGCAAAGATGCTTAAGTCGAAATTCTTTATCTATGAAATACTGGTATTCTCAGAGGAAAGAACTGAAAGCCAAAAAGAAGCATTATCATCCTCTGACTTCCCACTCAGGACATGTCCCAGAACAGTAGAGAAGTTCCTGTCTTAAGGCAATTATTTCTGACAGCGCTGAACTACGCCTTTGAGAAAAATATAAAACTGTGATTCAAAAAGACTATGAATCAAGTGAGAACCTAAAGAAAGTCATTCTGTTAGTTAACTTTGTTCACTGTTAAAAATGGGACAATCAACCTTCCTTCCAGCTTGAATGGGTTTATCTTCAGATTCCATTCACTCAAATTAAAAAGCTGTAAGTGAAATACAGCATTGATTATTTTTTCTTAAAGTACATCCAAAGGAGTTAAGGAATGAAGTTCATACGTGATATTTTTTTTCAGTAATTCATAAAGACTATCAAAGATAAATTAATTTAAAAAATATATATCCTAAAACACCAAAAAGGTTGAGCTGGAAAATATATTTCCAATCCTTTGTAACAAGGGTTTTTCTGATTTTGCTCTGTGGGAGATTAATTCTTTCTTTCCCGTCAGGAAAACGGATGCAGATGCATTACAAGCTACTGAATGTTCATAGTCATAGAAGAAAACGCACTGCTACACAAGTTACCTCAGTTTCACTCAAGTGCCAGAGGTCTGATCCCTTCCTAAGCCTCCTTGTAGCTCTGCCATTTCAGTCTCCCTTACAAGGGTACTCAGGCCATGGGTGGAAGGCAATCAGCTCCGAGTGTCAGCAGATCTTACAGCTGAAATTGTGGATGTAAGTGAGAGCTGAGAGATGTAACGAATGGCAGGTAAACTAAAAAATATGAGCACGAAGTGTGATTTTTCCTGTCAATGCATTTTCTGCACTTGTCTTTCATCAGGGAAGGCAGTTTCACTGATGCAGTCCTGTGATCTTGCATTATAGTCATTTTACCAGCAAATAATGTTCAGTATCTACAATGCCAATGACTTTCCTAAAGAATGTCTATTTTGTCTCCTTCAATTCAAAGTCTTTTAATACAAGATCCATGTCAAGCCAAAGGATGGGGAAAACTGAAGGAATCACTGCAACTAAATCTAACATCTAAATCTAACTCAAAAGGCTTCATTCATCATAAATCCATGCGTCACTCTCCCTCCCTAAAAGGCAGATTTTATCAGAACACATTTCCAACTGTTAAGTACTTTCCAGTAATTTCTAACATAGTGATAGTCGTATTGTGTTCAAACAGACTCAGAGGTGTTAGAATTTATCCGGATGCTTGTTGTTATGGAAACAAAAGACATTTTACTATTCCTATGAAAAGCATAAAGATCAGAAAAACAAATGCAGGTATTCTGTCACTTGGCTGCAGCCTGTCTTCCTGGTGCCTGACAAAGCGACTGTTCTTCATTCCGCTTAATGGAAAATTGCAGGTCAGCTCACTGAGAAAGCTGCAGCTCTTGGGATTGAATTGTCTGCTTCCTGAGGCTAATGACAGGCTGCCAGAGTAGATAAGTTAGCAACTTTCATGTTCTGCCTTCCGCTCCTCCTGCTCCTGGCCAGGCAAACTGAGCAAGAACCAGGAGTGTTGGGGCTGCGTTAGGCCTCCTCCCAATATTTATCTCCTCATTCCTCATCAGTGCAGACAACCTCAGCACAGGAATCTGTGCATTTCTCCCTCTGAGGAGCAGAGAAGTTGTTTTCTGCCTATAAAGAGCACTGGAAAAAGACTTTTAACTGTAAAATACCCAACGGAGCAGTTTTAGGGATGGAAATCTCTAAATATAGATTATTTTTTTCTTTTATCTTCTTGCTAGGTCCATTCTAACACCTATATCAAAATTCTAATAATAACAACAACGAAAAAAACCTTTAAAAGAATTTTAGAGTCACTTGTCATTTTCCACTACTGCTCATTTCCCACTCATGTTTCCTAATCATCAGGAAACAACCCATGTTACAGAATGTATCAAAAGAATAAATATTAATAAGAAATATTACATTGTATATGTTTTTATCACATTCCACAATTCGTAGTGGAATCAACATACACCTCAATTTACCTCTCAATTCCTGAAAACTGTAGATGTGTCTGAAGTTTCCAAATCAGTGTTACTAGTCTTGTATGTCTTTGTTAGTTTTTCTACATTACAATAGTCTCTCAGGAGATGACATTTGTCTTAAATCATGCACCCTTCTTGCACTTCTAACATTGCCACTACTAAGTCAACAATTAATTAAAAACATTTTTTCTTCTTTTTTTCTTTTATATTTCTGTAATTATTTCTTCACTTTAACAAAGTCCTAAAAATACCAGAAAAAAAGTATTAAAGTTAGATAAAAATTGTTTTTACATGTTATTCCTAAGGCAAAAAAGTTAATTTCTGAATATAAGTGAAGGTATAAGATAGAATACACTCTGCTACTGTAGCCTTCACAGTTCAATGCCATTTTAAAGTTGTAGTTCAGTCTGATGTTTCCATTTTGAACATATTTCAACTTGTTTTCATCGCTCCTTACCAGTTACAAACCACTAAGATGATATAAATATCACTTGGGCCCCAATGCTCTCATTGAGTCTTGAGCTCTCAATGAATCTTTACTGGTGTTCAAACAGAAAGAAAAATGCTTTCAACAACGTTCATATGCAACAAAAGAGGAAAAGTCAAAACATTTGATTATTCTTGAAAAAAATAAAATGAAAATAGTAGAAATACACCTGAAAGGTTAATTTAAACATCAATCTGCATTTTAAAATATGCAGATGTTTTCAAATATCCACATAAAAAATACCGAGCATAATAACTGGGAATGGCATTAATTAAAAATGAATTTAGGAAAGTCAAAGCTGTAGACATTTCCAAAGCAATAAATTTGATGTTCTCAGGTGAGGGCAGCAGGCATGAGGAAGTGATGAGTCTCATCAACACAGGATGAGACCTCTTTAGCAAGGAAATCCTCAGCAGTGCCACTTATGATTCCCATCCCTCTCTCTGCCTGAACATGGCTCTCCAAGTTGTTTTCCAAGGCTGGCTTATTTTTAAGGTTTTCCCTGAGGTCAGGACTATTTTGGTGACAAAGAACAGCCTTAGGGACCAGTTAACAGCTTCCCTCAGTGGCAGCAGTGGATGATGGAGTTTCTTTCCTCTTGCTCCTTTCCAGGCCACCTCTTCACTGGGGCTATTACCATTGTTCACAGGTATCACAGCACACAAAGATCAGGGAAATGATTCAGAGTGAAGCCACATATGTTTTTCCCTTGTTTATTTTTCAACTAATTCCACAAACCAACTAAGAAGACAAAGGACAGAAATGAGCAACTACTGCTGGCAGCCAGCACCCAAAAGAAACTTAAGAACCTCTCATAGGGTGACTCTGTGGTATTGTTTCTTTTTTTTTTTTTCCTTGTTTTTGTTTTGTTTTGTTTTTCAGTTTGGTTTTGTTTTGTGTTTAACTGCAAAGAGGTATAATCACTATTTTATAAGTTAAAAATGATGCGATATTTCCCAAACCACCAAAGAGAAAATTCAAACAAATCACACAGGTACATACCAGTGTTAATACACTAAATAGACCAGCTTTTTAAATATTTACAATTTTCTTTTAGGGGTTGGACTCTATGTTTCTTGTGGGTACCTTCCAGCTTGGGATATTCTATGATTCTATGATTTTTAATATACAGTATAAATAGCCGTCTCAAAATATATATACATACATATGTTCATGAGTACTATCTGCAGCCAAATATTAAAAAAGCTTAGTTTCAGTAACAATACATACTCACAAATTATTCTCAGCTATGAATAATAGGTCTTTAAAGTTACCTTTCAAAATGATATTTTTACACATTTTGATGTGTAAAAATGTGTATAATTTGCAAGTACTCCATTTGACTAAAAACACTGCCATACTGCTTAGAAAACAATGAAAACATTTTTATTTTTTATTTGCTATGATTATTTGCCAAAGTTCAAGTTCACCTGAAAAAAATCCCCTGGACCTAAAGTACCTTTGCAGTAAAACTGGTCAGAAGGACAAATATATCCTCTAATCCAGAGGCATACAGATGCCAATTTAAGGTTGGGATTTCCAAAAGCACTTAGACACCTTAAGTAGAATTTAAAATGCTGAAGAGTCCAAGCCACAAAACCAGCACTTAACGTCTTAAGCACATAAATTTCTACTGGTAAAATTTCCTCAGACATCAGATGCTGTGCTACTACAGCAGTAATGTCGCTGAAATCTCTCCTCCTGAGGCTCTGCCTGCTCATACCCTTGCTCTGGTCTCCAGAGGGACAGATGCTTCCCATGTCCAGACATAGGGCTAAAGACACGCTTGTGCTGAATGGACATTTTATTTCCCACCCACTGAAGCTTTGCTGATTTGCAGTTAAAAACACTGGATTTATGAAGCCAAAGAGACACCAACCAAAACAAGATTTTTTTTATATATATATATATTTTTTAAATACAAGGAGGCATTCAACATTTTTTTTCAAATCCTGATGCCATTGGAAATTTGTTGCATGCTGTCCTAGACCTTAAAAATAATATAATTTATGGACATCTACCATCATGTTCAATTATCTCCAAAGTTCAAAAGTGAAATAAATAAGTTCCATCCAAATAATCTGCTTGTTTTCATAAGATTTTTCATTTGTTTGTTTATGCTGTCCAGAAGATTGGCACCTGAAAAATGAAATATTGCTGTGAAGAAATCCCTGTGACCTTTTCAAAACAAATTCAGCCTGCAAAAGCCAGTAAGTAAAAATAAGATATTTTCATATTTAAGGAAATTATATTTGTACTGGGTTTACATTGCAAGAGTTTGGTGAGCAGAGCCCAGAAATTGCCCCATGTCAGATCAGAGCCAGCTCCAGCCAGCTCCAAAAGGGACCTGCCGCTAGGCAGAGTTGAGCCAGGGAGCAACGCTGGATGGGCCTCTGGGTGAGCAGAGTATAATATATATATTATATCATTATATATACATATATACTATATATATAATATCACTATAGAATATAATTATAATGATAATATAAAGAATATCATTACTGATAGCTATGCCTTCAATCTACATGTAAAACTTGCTTTATCCATACATAAACATCTAATAAGTGAACATTTTACTTGATTTACTTCAGCTAATTCTACCCCTACCTGGGTGCTGTTATAATTACTATAGCTTCAGCTAGACCAAGAAAATTGAATCAGTAAATTAATGACTTGAATCTGGCTGGAGCAAACCACCTGTTCTCATAACCACTCCGCTCTTGCTGCACTTGGCACCCTGTCACAGCTTCTCATTTCTTCCTGCCCATTTCTGGCACTTGAAACCAAGTGTCTGGGTCTTCTCATACGGAGACTGAAAATGTCACCCAAGTCAAAAACCTCAATTTTATGATTCAGCTTATGTCTTGAAAAAATACTACTACTTTTCAAGTTTCTCAGAGAAAGTTTATCAAAATGCCATCAAACCAAAACCTTTCTCTTGAACTCAAATTACAATTTTTATCCCCAATCTGAACAGTGACAACATATCCCCTAAAAGGCACCTTGCTCTGATAGGCAGCCTCCCATCAGTGAATAATCACCCTATATGTTTTACATGCACATACCACACCACCACACTACTGCTCCAGGTTTTTGCATTATCTGAGCAGACAGTATAAGGAGATTGACAAAGGTTTTTTTTTGTTGTTGTTTGTTTGTCTGTTTGTTTGTTTTTTGACAGGCTAACTACAGTTACCTGTGCACTAGACCACACACTGCTCTCTGGTCTTTTTTCAAAAATACTTTTTTCAAAAATATTTTTGAAAAATGGAGAAAAAATGTTTTCTTACCATTAAAACATTATAAGACTTTGATTCAGAGACACACTTTAAAGATCAGAATATTGATGACAGGTTTGCTGAATCAGGCATGAAACAGAATCCAACATCAGACAACAAAAGTATGATTTTATATACACATGGCTGATCAAAATCATGAAGAGACTCCACTGTGCTCTTCTGTAGAGCACAGTGGACCTTGGACAGAGGCTACAAGCCTTTGAATTTAACTATATTGAGAAGTCTGAAAACCTGCACAGAATTTCATGTTGCCCTAGCTATGATGCTTATGATAAGCTTATGTTATGATAAGCTGAAGCAAGCACAGATGTACTTATGCTATATTTTATCTCCTATATGGGAAACTGGCAGCCAAATAGCTAATAAAAGGCTACTGAATCCATGAGTCTGGCTAATGCAACGCTGACACTAAGCAGTCATCATCCTGCTTGCCAAAAGCAGTCATTACTCTTGTGTACAAAGTAATATTGTTTTCCTTTTTGAGAACAGCCAGGCAATGAGCAGAGTGTTGTAATAGGTGATTTAAGGGGAAAGAATGCTTATACAAGAATTTTCAGAAAGATCTGGGGAGTGGTAATTGGAAAGAGAATAAAAGATCTAAAAGTCCAAAGAACAGATCACACCAAAAAAAAGGAAAAAAAACAAACAAAAAAAAACACAGAACACTACAGAACACTGTACCAAAGCTTACAGCATTCATTCTACAAGCTTTTACAACGTTCAAGAAGCCATGCCATGAACTGCAAACTTTTAAATGCCCCAATCTTTGCTACAAGTGACTCGTACCTGTAAATATAAATTAAACAAAAAGAGAGGAAGCTGAGAGCCCACATCGATCTTGTGGTCTTGTATCTTTCTCAAGAGGCTTGACAATCTTTGTAATTTACAATAAATCAAACATTTATTTTTCTTTTTAAAAAAATCACTTGATACACATGAGCAACAGTAATAATTCCATGCCAAAAATACATAAATAAATAAATAATCCCTCAGCCAGATAAGCAAAAGGAAATATTTGAGTCACTCTGTTCCAGCTCAGCCAGCCCTCATTGCACTATCTCTGTAGATTGTCTTGAAACTCTGCCCATCTTTACAGTAATAAAGCCTGAAAAGTTATTTTTGTTTTGTTTTCATCAAATCCAAAATGGAACAAATGATAACGACAATTTGGCTCAATTGCTTCCATTTTACTGTGGCTATATGCATATACACACACATATACACTATATGTGTAGCATGTATATGTATAAACATGTACATCACACAAGTTTTTAAAATATTAACTTATTTGTATACATAAAGTTCTCCAGAAAGATAAGCAACTATAAATACTTAGCCTGTGCAATACAACTTTTTAAATGTCACCTTTATAAATTGACCTTTTTTGTAAGGTGAAGTCATAGCCTATGAGGACATAAACACATAGTTTGACTTGCCAGAAAGAGAAGCAGCAAATATCCAGGCCCAGGAAGAGTCAGAAGCCTGGGCATTATTCAGGTATACAAAGCTAAGCATAAGCTCACATTTGCAAGAGCTAGAGTGTTTTGATCACAAAATACTGTATAAAGTGGGGAATAATACTGTAAACAAACTACAATAATCTTTAAGTCTCAGAAATATGATTCCAACAAGGAGTAACTGAAACAAACACCATTTTGAGAGATGAATCAAGATGAGTGAAAGTTTACAGTTTGTTTTTCCATTGTTCAAAATAAGATTGGGGCCTGAAAATATTATTTTAACATTTTCATTTTATCCATTACACAGAGTAAAATTTTCCTGTAAAAGTACATTTTGTAATTCAGAAAACATAAAATTGTGCAATTGTGCACATTACAAACACTATTTCTCTTATTTTGTTATTTTCTGAATAGTTGTTTGTTATTTTTTTCATTTCATAATAGCAAGAACAATTTATTTTATTATATTATGGTGTTTCTTTCCACAGCTTCTGTCTTTACCCTGAGCTCTGTTCTCTTCTTTGTCAGCTTTACTTTCTGCTTTATTTCTTCTAGACTCCCAATGCTTTAATTTAAACTTAGTTTCTTTACAAGCCAATCCATGAGCACACATAAACAGTGTAATATTTAATATCTAAATGGCCAACTTACATGCGAGAATGGCACAAAGTTGCACCAGGAGAGGTCCTGACTGGACATTCAGAAAAGTTTTACTGTGAGGGTTGTCAAACACTGTAACAGGCTTCTTAGAGAGGTAGTTAATGCCCCATGCCTCTCAGTGTTCAAGTGGCTTTTGGAAAATGCTCTCATTAATATGCTTTAACTTTTGGTTAGCCCTGAGAGTTCTGGCAGTTGGACATGATCTTTGAAGGTTCCTTCCAGCTGAACTATTCTAAGTTTCCTGCTTGTTAATGACACCCCCATCTTACCTCTTAATGAGCAATGACCTCACCTGGGAGATAACTCAGTAAGAGCTGCTCAAAAAATGGAGGAGGTTGGAATACTTATTAGTCATATTTTTCTCTTAGGCATGTATTTACCAGAATGTTAGATGAGACATTCACCCCTCTCCTTGTGTCTCGGATACAGCCTCTCCTGATGATGCATGGGGTAGGCACCTCCCTGTTGTTTTTCCACCAGTCTTCATTGGGAATTAAGACAGAAAGAGTATTTTCAGTCATGTCCAAGCATTCATTTCTTACTCTTTCCAGTGAGTAATCCCATGTTTGCCTCTGCAACTCATAAATTTCTTATTCTTTTCAGTGTCCCTCATGCTTGTAAATTCCCCAAAGCAATGTTGAAAAATAATATAACTCATCACTTTTAATTTTGTTGTTGTTTGGAAAAACTGAGTAAGAGCAGAAGCACTGAAACTGTGTGTCAGCAAAACTGGGAAAACAGAACACTTAAAACCATGATTTTGAAACGTGGGTTTAAACAGCAACAGTAAGTGGTCCACAGATACAAATCACCTTTCTAGCCTTCCAAAATGTTTTAGCAGAACAAATAAAAAAATCTTGGACTGACCATAGTCCAAATTCCCAATGATAAGCTTTTGAAGCAGCTAGAAAGCAAATGTCCTACACAGTCCAGATGATCATATGAAGAGAAGTTGGCAGTAAGTGGTAAATTTTCATAGGGGAAGAAGGTCACCTGAAGAATTTCAAAGATCTGTGATGGGTTCTGCATTGTTCAATGTATTCATAAGTAGAAGGGGGGTGAACAATGAGATGATAAACTGCTGCTTATCGTATTAATCTATTTTGACAAAGTCTGACTAGGAAGAGCAGCAGATGGACCTGTCATCAGTCCACGAATGGCTATTAAAATGTAGACCTAATGCATGTAAATACAAAGTAATGCACATGGAGAAAACAATCCAAATTTCCCAAATAAAATGGTGGGCCTAGAAATGATGATTACTACTCACGGACAAGATCTTAAGCTGCACTTGATGATTCCATGAAAACAACAGTTCAAGAAAAGAAAATATGATGCTGAGGATGATTAGGGAAGAAACAGAAAATGGAACAGAGACCATCAGAGTGCTGCTTTATAAATCCCATTAGCTCACGCACCAGATCTGTCCTGCAAATACTGTGGAAATTTATAATTCTCTCACCTCAAAATACAGTAGAGTGGGAAGGGGGAAATTCAGATGAAAGTTCAGTAACACTGACCTTTCAGTGAGAAGAGTACTTCAAAAACAGGCTGGCATTGAGACAAAGGAAAGGGATTAAGCATTTGTTATTTCTTCCAACAGAAGAAATCATAGAATCCTATAGGTTGGAAAAGACCTTCAGATCATCAAGTCCAACCATCAACAGGACCTTCCAAGCCCCATCATATCCCTAAATGCCACACCCACACATCTTTTAAATACCTTCAGGAATAGCAACTTCAATTCTCTGGGCAGCCTATTCCAATACCTAAACACACTCTACATGAAGAAATTCTTGGAGAATAATGTTCAACCTAAACCTTCCCTGGCACAATTTGAGGCTGTTTGCTCATGTTCTATCCTTCATCACCTGAGGAAAGAGACCAACACCCTCTTCACTCTAATCTCCTTTCAGGTAGTTGTAGATAAGGTCTCATCTCAGCCTCCTCCAGGATAAACAACCACGATTCCTTCAGTCACTCCTCATAACTCTTGTTTTCTAGTCCCTTCACCAGCTTCCTTGCTCTTCTCGGGAAACACTCTCAAGCAACTCAATGTACTTCTTGTAGTGAGGGACCCAAAGCTGAATACAGTTTTGGAGGTGCAGCCTCACCAGAGCTGAGTACAGAGGGACAATCACCTCCCTGGCCCCTGACTACACTGATACAAACCAGGATGCCATTGGCCTTCTTGACCATCTGGGCACACTGCTGGCTCATGTTCAGGTGAGCACCAATCAGCACCCCCAGATCCTTTTCCTCTGCACAGCTTTCCAGCCACTCTGCCCCAAGCCTGTATTGCTGGATGGGGTTGTTGTAGCCAAATTGCAGGACCCAGCATGTTGAACCTCATCCCATTGGCCTCACCCCATTGATCAAACCTGTCCAGGTCCCTCTGCAGGGCATTCATGCTGTTTATTCTATCAGCAGGAAAGACAGATTGCCAAGAATGGCTTTAGCAGGATTCACATACTACATATCCTCCAAGGCTGTTTTTCTAGGGAGGCTTGGTGTCCTTTGTAGCACCAATTTGGTTTGTTGATACTCAAGAGTATAGGGTCTAATGGAAATGCCAGCAGAAATATTCTTTTTTTAGCTACCTTTAAAGTAAATTACTTTCTTCATTGTGTATTCCTGAGCCTCTGACTTTTGCAAGTAGCCACTTTCTGTGGAAAATATTAAGAAAACATCCTATTCTGAAAATATATTAAGATTCTGTTCAGACAAATAAACATCAATATCTACATATAGATATTTAAACTCCCATTATTGTCAACAGAAGACTAGTCAGCAGTCAACATAGGCTGGAAAATGATTCAATTGCCCATATAGCAGCAGCTTGCTTCAGTTGCCCAAGCAGTTTTTTCTGCTGTTGGTCTAGATGTCATAAGCTGAAACATCTGCTGGGAACAAACAGGTATGACACAGTGACACAGGCCCAATGGGAGATCTATGTTCTTTTCAGAGGAGCAGATGTAAACTAGAAAAGATTCCATTAGACAAATTCAAATAGACCTAGATACTTAGAGTTAGCAAATGAATCAAGTCTTTGGGGTGGCCTGATTCTTGCTCCAGAGTCAATTAACTGCAGTGGGTAAGTTAGGGAACCCTCAGACACCTAAGATGGCTGTGAATTCCTAAGCATAGACACATAAATGTAGGTGTTTTAATCTTAAATTGAATTCTGCACTTGGTCATAAAATTACTATGAAGGAAGACCTAAGATAATTTTATTGAAATAAACTTATACTTTCTGCCTGCTTTGTGTAATTTGAGGAAATCGTTGTTGGCATCTACTGCAGTTTGTGGCCTAGCCAAGAGTCTGACAAGATCTATGTCTGCATTCAGTTTTTCTGAAACACTTCAAGTAAACCTCCAGTATCTATTCATCCTTTTTTTTTTTTTTTTTTAATGTTAAGTGTATACAGACCTTCATGTTTTAACTGAAATCTTGTACCAGCAATACATGTCTTGACTGTCTCCTATATGTGAATTGATACTCAGCAGTCAAGTGACTGAGCCTACTCACAACCCAGATATGACACTACAACTCTTTGTCCTTCAGTGTCAAGGTGTAATTATTTGCTGTCTTGATTGTTTAATCTACAAAAAGTTTCCTAAAAGACTTTCAAAGATCTTAGATGGAACAATCCTGCATTTTTCAGATGAGAATGACGTGATGCTTTGTTGACTGTTAGCACACTGTTTGCAAATGGCAGATCTGCAAATAGTATGCATCATTTCACTATGATAGCCCAGAGACTCCTGCACTGACAAAAATCATACATATCACCCATTTCTTTTCCTTAAATGCCTCTTTTAGGAGGGATGTTATCACAAATCAACTTCAAAATGCAAAATGTCATTAAGTTTTCATTACCATTACCTCTTTGGTAAATCATATACACAAATCACACATCTCTTTGGAGTGTAATTATTATTTTCTTTCTTTCTTTTTTTTTTTTCAATTGTATTAAGACAGATGCTCTTGAAAACCAATAATGATTTTCACTGGCATTCTGAGTGCACAGCATCTGATTCCATGAAAATTATCACGGAGCTCTGAAGAAAAGGTAAGTACTTCTTATCCTGCTGTCTAGAAACTTGGAACTGATTTAAAAAAACTAGCACCTTCCCCTTTCCCTTTGGATGGATCCTTGACATTTGCACTACAACCCAAAAGTTAAGAATAAAAATAAAAATAAAAAAGGAAAAAACTCTCCACTTTATAGAATGTGTTGGAATCATGTAAACAAAAGCATTAATGAGTGACACCGTTGCCTACAATTTAATCTCAGTGACTACCTTCAAAAGCTGCTCACGTGGAACAATTGTGATTACAATTTAAAAAGTCCTACTAAGCTCTGACCACTTAAAATTATACTTACTTATTGAAAAGATATGCTATTCATAACATACATGCAAGAAAGCCAAAAGTAATAATTGCTTGTAGCAAATATTCTTACAGGTGGCTTATTTTGAAATGTAATTTTCTCCTTAAAAATTTCTATGCCATTCTTAATGCAGATCAAGTCTACTTGCTTTTGTGACAAACATTTTTGGTCAATTTTTACCTGGTCACAAAACAAGTGAGATTCTCTTGTTGCCTTTGAAACCCAACTGCAGTGAATTCAATCATGCTCATAGAACTAGCAAAAATATCTGAGTGTCCACTTGCTACAAAGAAAAACAATGGACAACTTTTAGCATTGGTCTGACTAGGTTTACCTATGCCTGTAGACTGACTTGAGTTTTGATCATGTTGAGGCAAGACACAAATACTGGTGTATTGCCTTAACACTTAAAGGCCCCCTGTCAGAATTATAAACACCATGAACTAGAAATGGCTGTAAACATAGAAATCCCTTCTGGGTTTAAAATATCTTCCAAATAAACGTTTATTTAATATCTAATATTAAATAAGGTACAATCAGGGGACAGCAATAGTTTCATATCCAGAATTTTGCATTCCTCAGCCAGTTAAATAGCCTAATACAAATATGTTTCAGCAACTCCTGTGAGTACACCAGCACTCTGTACTCAGGGATGAAAGAAACCTTCCAAGACAATGCTGAAGGCATGAAGTGGTTTTGCAAATGACTCTGGAGGTGGGTCTCAAGAGACAGCAGCCCTGCTGCTACAAAGAGGGGTACATCCTCTGTATGTGCAGGAGAGCAATCATATACTCTTGGGTGGAACCACGTGCTTGCACAAGGCTCCACAAGCACTTCTGAAGCTGGCAGAAGCCACTGTGCAGAAATCTAAACCATGGATCCCAGCCTGCAGCAGGGAAGGGGAAGTGCCAGAAAGTGGGGGAAGCAGGAGAGAGTGAGAAAATGTACAGCCAGAAGTAGCACTGGCAAGGTCAGCAACCAGTAATGTTATGAGCAGTTTTCAACAGCGAGACTGAGATTAGGAGTAGACGTTTTTGATACGTGGGGGGAAAACATTTGGCTGCGGTGTTGTTCTGGCTCCATGCTGTTTTAGTCCATAGAACAAATTATATGTGAAATAGACCAAAGTCAACTCTGCTTCCAAAATGGGACAGTTTTCAGAACCAACACTTGTAAAAAGCAATATAAATATGTTTATACATATTTACAAGAAAAACAAGAAAAAACTTAGTGATGTTTTTACTTCACAAATAACCTGTGTCTTAAGAAAGAAAGAAAGCAGACAAGAATGTGTAATTTACCAATGCCAGTAAAAGGGGGCTTAACCCACCAGCAACACGGTTTGCAGGATTTTGTAAGGCCATATTTTAAAGGGGAAGCTGTTCAATTGAAATTAATTCATTGTTTCTAATTGTCTAGCTATCATCACCACCACTAAAAAGAGTGTACTTAATATACGAGCTCTAAATGGAAGACAAACTGTGACAATCAAACTGGCAATGAAATAAATGCTTCACGATTCCATGCTTAAAAAAGAAACTACTCCTGAATGTAGGCTGTTGATTATTGTACTCTGTGGCTGATGGACTACCTCCACAAAGTTGTGTAGAAGTGCAGGTCTACAGAGTAAGTAAGGTAAAAATTGTTGGCAAACTACAGAGTAATTCAATGAGTACTTCAGACAGATGCAATACTTTTTCTCAAGCACATCCTATAGCTAAAGGTAAGCCCTTTATACGGAGTAGGCAAACTATTTATGTACAGATGCTATCTTCAAACGGCTCATTACTAAATAAGTTGTATCACTGTTCTTTGTCCCAGAGATACGTATTGCCTAATTACCTTCTGATCCGTCTCCTCCCCATTGACTGCCATTCAGAAAGAGTAATTGCGTCTTTATAAAAAGTTGTATTACCAAAGACCTTGACTTATTTATGTGTCCCCCAGTCAGCTGGCAAAAAAGAATACCAACAACCAGACAAAAAGTAAGGCCACCATTGTGTTTTGAAGAACGCTGGTCATCCACAGGCCTATTTTGAGAATTATTTTTCTTTGTCAAGCTGGAAAAAAAAAGTAACTTCTTTTTAACTAATTCTGTTGCATTGTAGGTTGCTTTATGCCAGAATGATCATTCAGATTTGGGATACTAGACAATTTGATATATTAGTGGGGTTAGACGAGTATAATGCTTTCATTGTTCATACATTCTGCTCTGAGTCACTGCAAGATTATAAATACCCACCGTAAGGGGAGCTCCACCCTGGCTAGGTTCATCTAATGCTTTTTGCTGTTGCAGGCCCTTCTACCGCTAACATGAAATCAAGCCATTAAGATTTGACTCCACATTCTAATGATTGCTTTTTTCTTTCTTTCTTTTTTTTTTTTTTTAATAT
This sequence comes from Anas platyrhynchos, assembly GCF_047663525.1. Taxonomy (NCBI): domain Eukaryota; kingdom Metazoa; phylum Chordata; class Aves; order Anseriformes; family Anatidae; genus Anas; species Anas platyrhynchos. Next base: position 101,446,734 of record NC_092589.1, read on the forward strand.
CCTTTTTCTCTTCTTTTTTACATTTAAGATGATTCACACAACTAGTTTTACACAGTTTCCTGTAATCTCAAGGCAAAAGGTGCTCTGTAAATGTACTTTGTTTCAAATGTAAGAAACATTAACCGCCCACTTCCTGTATTGTTCCCTAAAAGGTTTACAAGTACTGCAGGACTAATCGGATTCTGCCAAAAAGGCTGAACTTCTTGCCAAATAGGGACTCAGTTAATGCTAAATGACTGTAGTCTTCACATTAAATAATACTTGGAAGCTAAAACACACCGAGGCTTTATGAATCCCTTTTGAAAATATCTGACAAAGTCGCAAGTCAATTTATTACAGGAGGCCCTGCAAGAAAATTCCCAGGGCCAAGCTCTGCTCGGCATCCAGGGCTGTGTGTGTGCAGGGGAAGGAGAGGGCTGATGCCAGGAGCCTTCTGAGCCGGAGCAGCACAGAAGCGGGTCAGTGGAACAAATCTTGTCTTCACGGCAAGCCTTGAGACAACACGGCATGGGGTGTTCAGTTAGGTCTTTGCGTTTATTGTAAGGACAAAAACGGATGGACACGCAATCGTTTCAGTGAAATCCATGTGATTGAGGTTGATCATCCACTGAGTTTTATTACCAGCACAATGCTGTTCAAAATAGTTGAGCCCTGGGCACTTCGACTGCCACTCTGGTCGTGCCTGCTTTAAAAAATAGGACTGCGGGCCGTAAGGTCGCATGTCCTCAGGCTCTTGCGGGAACTCGAACCGAGTGAATCTTCGGCAAGCCGAGAAGACTTGGGGTCCCGTGGGGGTCTCGGCTTGCTGACCCACCGCCACCACGCCTCGGCACCGAGCAGCCTCCCCATCCCTCTGCCAGCCGAACGGGCTGAGGGCACGGCAAACTCCTTCCAGGGACGGCGAAGCCCGCAGTGCCCGCAGGCTAACCAGGATGCCTACCTCTACCCGCACAACGCCGGGCGGGGAGCCCCGGGGCTGGGGCTGGAACCGGGAATGGGGGGCGGCGGGGCCGAGCCCCCTCCCCCGACCGCAGACAAAGAGCCGAAGCTCCACCGCCCCCCAAAGTGCCTCCCACCCCAGGTATTCCCTCCTCCTCCTTCTTCCTCCTCCTCCTCCCCGCTCCCTGCCCGCCCGGCTACTCACAGGATGGTGGTTTGGGGCGACACGGCGGGGACGCTCTCCAGCATCAGATGCATGCAGCGCACGGTGGTGCGGAAGCAGAGGCAGCGGCTGGGGCACCAGACGCTCCCCCGCTGCGGCGGGGGCTGCGCGGCGGCCGGAGGGGGGGTGGTGAGCCCCCCGCCGCGGAGCAGCAGCAGGAGCAGGAGGCAGAGCCCGGGGGGGGCTTCGCGCCGGGCCATGCTGCACGGCTGCGGGGCAGGAGGAGGAGGATGAAGAGGAGGAGGAGGAAGAAGAGAGGGGCTCCGGCAGGTCCGCGTCGCGCCCGGCCGCGGCTGCCGCTCTGCTCGGCGGCGGAGGGGCGCTCCCGTCCCCCCGCGCAGGATGGAGGAGGGGACGGCGGTGGGACCGCCCCGGCCGGCGGCGGGATGGGATGGGACGGGATGGGCTGGGCTGGGCTGGGCTGAGCCGTGCCGGGCCGTGCCGTGCCGGGCTGGGCTGGGCTGGGCCGTGCAGGGCGGCCGCTCCGCCGTGGGGAGTCTCCCCCAGCCCCCCGCCGCTGCACCCATGGGTGCTGCGGGAGCCGTGCACCGGGCCTGGGCGGTCCCCAGGGAGGGGAGAGGAGGGAGGAGAAGGGAAAAGAAGGAAAAGGGAAGGGGAAGAAAGGGAAAAAGAGGGGAGATGGAAAGGGAAGGGGAAAGAGAAGTGAGGAGGAAAAAAAAAGACAAGGGGAAGGATAGTAAAAAGAAAGTCGGTGATGATGCCCAGATACCCCGCATGAACTCTGCTCATGGCCAAGCCTCATATGTCCCCTTTGCTCCCGGTCCCACGCGGCACAGACAATAACAGTGACCTCACATTACCCTTATGGGAAGAAGCAAGTTCCACACAACTAAGTCCCGCTGCTATTCTGCTCTGGCATCATGGACACAACTGGACTGTCTCATCTTAGTGCGCTTAGTGCTGGCCTGGGCAAATCTGACGGATTTCACCAAAATTACACACCACTGATGTGTTTGGGTATCTGTGAGTGCTGGCCAGGAGGTGTAAGCCCACCAGAACATATTTGTACTTATGGGAATACTGTTTGCATCCTCAGCTCCCACAGTCTCAGCACTTCCTCAAACCAAATCCTGCAGAAGAATACAAAATTAGATTCCCTTTGAGATTTCTTTCATTGCCCTAAAAACATTGTCATTCTTCTGTGGAGTCAGGTCCAAAGTAGGCAAACTCCAACACTCTCCATTCTAACTATCCTGGGTGAAGACATTGACAAGACATTTCTATAACTACTGTGGTCACAGCTAACCTATTGAATGTAACAAAAACACATTTTTTTATGAATTACGAGTGTCAGCACCTCCAGTTCCACCCCAGAAATAACTCAGGATACTTCTGCAGGGTTGCCTCTGCTCCTTTTTCTTCAGGAAACCACGTAAAGGCCATTCTTATTTAAAAACACTGCTGTGATTCTTCTTGCTCTGAATCTCACCGTGAGAAATTGATTTTAGCATGTGAGTCAGGTAATGAATCTACTTCCCCTCCCACCCCCTCAACCCCACCCCCCCCCCCCACACACGATAAAATACCTCATGTGAGAAATCAGAGCCTGGAAGTGTGCTACAAGTGCTGGAGGTCACCGATGGGCTCAGTCTCAGAATCCACATATGTTGAGATAAGTAATTTTCTGCAGCTTGCTTTCTGCATAAATGCAATTTGACTAAGTTTTTCCTGAGACATCACATCTCTCTTCTCTGAAGTGTGATGTGACTCTCCATCTCTTAAACAGGAGTTAGCTGATGGAAGCATGGATGTTTTTTTCTCATTCTAAAGAGCCCTGAGCCCTTTAAAACAGCCTTCAACCCTCCATGAGCAGGAGGCTAGCTAACTGGCCACCTGCAGGATCTGCCTGGAGGAAGACAGGGGATGCTCACCGGTGTGCAATCAGCAGTACTGTTTCTCGGAGAAGAGGCTCCCAGAAGACTCTTGTCACTCAGATACACTTCTGAATTAGGCACATTTCTAAATGCTGATGCAGAGCTGGGCTTAATCTGTTATTTCAACACACTGAAGTGCTCAGAAACTCATATAAATGTCAGCTGTGTCTTACAGTGGAGGATATCAGACTGAAGTAGAAGTGAGGCTTGTGAGCGTGTACTGAAGCAGCAGGTTAAAAGGTGCATCACCTCAGTGTCAACTCAGCAACCAGCTGCTATGTATGTTGCTACCTCCGCATTTGTAATCAGTGCTGGGCTATGTGCATAACCTGAAAATTAAATTTGTTTCCTGGTCCAGGAAAAGCTCAGACACTTTTGACCTACAACATGCAAGTATTGGCACAGTTGCCGGAAATGCCACTCACATTAGGACATCTTGGCTGTCATCAATCTGTTGTCCTGCAATGCCCATACTAAATGCAGCAGAACATCTGAGGTTAAATAATTAAACAATAATATAGAGATATCACTAAATTGGAATATTTGTAACATTTACAAAAATATGATAGTGGTTTACTTTGTGGTGCTGTGGTACTTTATGATGATTCTTGTCCAAAAATAAAGTACACAGTCAAAACTGATTACGATTTCTGCAGAATGGTTCTGAAAAGTTTTTAGTATTTGGGAACTTGCTAGACTATTGCCTTATGCCTTGGAAATATCTATGTTATACATATGCAAATCCATGTGTAAGATTAAAAGGACATGGATATTTTCCTCCTAATTAGGTGATTGAGCCTTAACATGTTACATAGCATCCTTGCCATTTACTTTATGTTGCATGTAACCTCCAGGCTCTTGGCTAATCTATTATGAATTCCTCACAAGTCATTTCCTTTAGACTTTTTTCATGCCCTGTGGAATCTGGTAATGTATGGGGTGGCATGCAATTAGCTCAGCACTAGACACTGGGTAGCATATTAATGCATCTAATTAAAATATAATGCAGATTAATCTGACATTCATTGAGATGCTGAGGCAGCAGTCAGTTCTTTCCCTGTCAGTGCACTGATGAAAGACCCAAACATAAGGACTACATTTTCCAAGGCTAAGAGCTCTATCTTGTTTTCAGTCTATAAAACACTAGCTTGGCAGGGAAAAGAAGAGAGAAATATGGGTAGATTGAGAAGTCATCTTGGACATGAGTAAGAAGATCCAAAAAAGCTTTCAAGAGATTTTCTCAAGTAGCAAAGGGGGAGTTTAAAAAGATGTTTAAAGAGTGGGTTAAAAAGGAAATCCATTTTATTCAAAGCTGTATAGAAATGCTATCTACAGTATTATGTGTCAATTAATCTTTTTTTTTTTTTTAATTATCATAGTTTCTTAACTGTTCTTCATAAACTTTCTTTATCATGAGATGTTTCATCCCCAAATTTTTTGAAATAAAAAAAGTTAGAATCTTGTGGAAAAAAGTATTTTATTATGTAACTGAAGACTATACCAGTTGCACAAGGGAGAAGACAAATTTCTGGTGTTTCCTAAGTTTTTTTATTGTTTGCTTTTACAACCTCATAATCTTGTCTATTTGTTGTTGTTGTTGTTATTGTTTTGTTTTGCTATAAAGTAACTAGAGTAAGAAGTTTGTTTTAATCAATCTTGAGACGCAAAGTGTTCAGGGCTACTATAGCTGAAATCAATGAGAAACAGTTCAGTGACTTCAGCAAGAAGATAATCAGGCCCAAAGGCTTCTTCTACATGACAATTTATCATATTCATAAAACCGTAGCATGGAAAGATTGGAGAAAACCTTATCCTTCTGTGAAATTAATTTAACACTCTTTTTTTGATGGCTTTGGTGGCACAAACATAGACACCACTATGTAGTCTCCCTTCCCTCCCAGTAAAAAAAATAAATAAAATATTTTTTTAAAAATCTGGTTTATTGACATCTTATTTTCCTTCCATTTTAATGCATTGGGGGGGAAAAAAAAAGTATAGAATATAGAATAGTAAAAGAATATTTGTAAAATGTGTAGGATCATTTCTGTTGACCCTACATATAAATATCCATGAAAATAATGACCTCTGTTTCTGATTTCTCTAGCTGAGGAGTTCGCCTATCAAATATATATATATATATATATAATATATATATGCTGGAAATGAAAGACCTTTCTTTCTGAGTGCTGGGAGAAATATTTACCTTACAAATAGATATAGTGTAAACCTCCATTTCTTTTTAACTTTCCTATGTCAAACACATTTTAAGCTTCCTTTGTCAAATACTGCCACTTGCTGGTTTTATTCGATAACAGTAATTTAGGTTTATAGCTTTTGCTTAGCTGACGTAGTGAAAAAAAAAATCTTTTTAAAAGATCAAATAATTAATATCTTTACATTTGTTTTTGATAAAAATTAAGATATAAGAAATACAGGCACAGATCCTCTTTGTTTTAGTTTATACAGTTAATATTTTATCTCTGGATATGAAATGAGGCATTCAAGACATATTGAAATGTCTTCAGATATGTGACAATGGAAACGTTCCATTGACTATGACAGACAGAATTGTGACCACATTTATTGTTTAGGTTCATTTTGGTCATCAGTAACTATAACAGTTAAGAAGAACAGACTGTAAAAATAGCTGATAAAAAAAACCACACCATAAAAACATGTGTAGTGTTTCTCTTATAATATGCTAGCAGAGGACTCTGAAGCTTAAACACATCTGATATTTAATCTTCCAAAAACAGAAGCAAAACTCATGGTTTTTGAAAGAATATAATCATGCTTTTTGTTTCTATTACATATGCAAGTGAATGTTGTGGTGAAGCTGGATGGCTTGTGAACAAGTATGCTAAACTCAGGGTACCAGCCAAGTCAGTTATTTAAATTCATGAATACTTGTTCGTAAGTTTTTCTCAAATATCCAGGAAAGCTTATGTTATGCACAGATAAATACTTTGTGAAATACTGCATGCTTTTCCATAGTCAGATTAGTCAGAGTCAATATAACTTCTCTAACCATGAACTTTCAAGAGTTTATGATATCTGCTGGCCCAGCAAAGGCTGAGGATGTTGCCTCCATGGAAGCTGGATTCACATACCCTTCTTCCTCTCAGTTGGGACAGCGATTATGTTGATATCTTTTAAAGGTAACATTTTTATTTCCCATGTATAAAGTTAATGTCCAGGGAAGATTGCATCTTGCCCAATTACATTTTGAAAAAGGGTCCTGTCCCAGTTCAAACAAGAATGTACTGTTCTCTCTGGCATGTGCTAGAACATCTGTAGTTGCCTCATGTTTTGTAGATCATCAGAACGTACATTGTTAGTTTCTTTATAACAAGAAATTCCTTGGACAGATTCTATATAAATTGGCAAAAAAGTACAGGTTCTCTTCCAAAGTATGTTCATCCAGCCTACCTGGTGCTAATATATGTGCCCAAGGAAGGATTCTTACTGTATCTTAAATCAACCAGTGGTAAGTTATGTTTGCCAGATATTTTGGGGTTTTGGACATTCTTTCTTAGTGTGTCCTCACTTTCAAAGACAGCATTTTTTAGGAGTAGCTATGGTAGGAAACAGACCTCACTAACCCACTATCTACTATTTAGCGGAACACCCATCACCCATCGTCTTTATTTTTGTGTAACTGTGCAATACGAATCTATGAATCTACTAGATAGATCTATTTATTTATTTATTTATTTATTTTGACTATCACAGAGAATGCACTGGGGGTAAAAATATCAGTTGGAGAGTCAGGTAGTCACATTTGAAAAGTAGATAGTGCAATAGGATAACACACTTTCTATCCTTCTGTTTTTTTAAATGATGGACTAGAAAAATAATATTAAATAAAAATTAAAAATAATACTAGGAACAGCTTTAGCAAGCTGCTTAAAACTTCGGAAACCATAGGTCCTTGCTCGATAGCTAGCCAACATATTAATGGAAGAATTTTCCTAAAGGAAAATAAGAAAAATCCCCTGAAGAAACTTTCCCAAAGAAAAATGCACTCACACCAATGAGCTCCTGGTTTCCCACACAGTAGTTTTCCTTAATATCAGCATAAAGGGAAATTGGGTGTTAGTAGTTTAATCCATTGCTTACACTGAGGAAATACCTTACCTGGAAGAGATTTCAGGCTATTATTTGTACTACAGCTGTGCCTGGAGGCTTTAGCAGAAATCAGAACCACCGGGCCACATGATTCACAGACATAAATGAAAAGCAGTGCCTTCTCTGAAGACAGACAGTGGAGCAGGACTGTGCTCATTTCTTAGATGCCTACTGACTGTCACAGCTCAGAGCACACACCCCCTCCGGGGCATGTGGCTGCTGGTATGCAAGGCCAGCATGTGAGAAGCAGAGTTGGTCCCTAAGGAGAGAAATCTGCTGTGGGGAAAGTCAGAGCACTCTGTAAGGGTCCACAGCATTTGATGCATGTGAGGCTGCACCTGGAAGGACACATCCCTTCCTGGGCTCTCCAGATCAAGGGGGATGTTGAGAAAACAGCAGAGGACTACTCAGATGTCCAAAGGCCTTTAGTGCATGACCTATGAGCAGATGCTGAGGAATCTGGGCTTGTTTCATCTGTTGACATGGGGGCAAGGTTAGTCATAAGCAACTTCACCAATATGACACAATTTGAGACAGGAATGGCCTTCTCTAGTCATCATGGTCTCAGCTTCCAGAGAAATGCAACAGTTCTTCTGGAGATTTTAATCAAAGTAAAACAGTTTGGTTAGAGTAATAGTTAAATAAAAGTCTCTGAGAAAATGAGAAGTATTGTAATATTTCAGTGTGAGATTCAGATGATTGTTGTTGTTGTTGTTTTACATAGATTTTTCTAGTTAAAAATAATAAACCAGAAAGATAGAATTCTTTAAACTTTCAGGTCAGATACCAAACTGCACTGAGATAGGAGGGTGTGCTCAGAAAGCTTGCCTGAGATGTGGGCTATCAGCAGACCTCCCTCAACTCATCCATGTTTTCCTAGATGATCAAAGTCAACAGGATGGTTCAACTAGGGTGGGCTAGTTCAGTCCTGCTCTCTCCCCCGGGGTAGTTTTGATGTCGTTTAATTGCTCCCTGGATTACCTAATTCCTGTTTGATCTTTCTCCTTTAGTCACCTTTGATGTTCTGTTGTTGTTTGTTACAGGATCTCTGTTTAGGATTAAGTCATTTTAGAGAGTAAGACATTCCTGCAAAGTGAAACACAGACAAATAAGTGCTAAAAAGAGAACAAAACCAAAATGTGTTATTTGCTCCAGGTGGCCAACTGAATTACCATGTTTGTGTTACAGTAGGAGTGAAATCAGGGGTCTTGACTTGTAACTGAAGTTCTTGTTTCGTGCCTAAATTTCAGGTCCACTCAGTTAGGCTATCTTCCTATTGGCCCTTGAATTCTGGAATGGCCCATCAAAGAGCACAACAGTCATTCCAGATGCCAGGTTTAGATAAAACTAAGCAGAACAGACAGCCTACTCAGGAAGTAAATGGAGAAAAAAACACTAAGCAAAATAGTAGCAATGTTAGTCTCTTTTGCATGCAAATCAACACAATGGAAAATTTTCTTCAGTTACATAGACAGCAATTATTTTCTCAATAATCTACTTCCCTCCACTAATAATTTCGTCCTATATTCATCCACAAAATAGACATTAAGCTGTTTGTTGTTGTTGTTGGTTGGTTGGTTGTTTTTTTTTTTTTTTAAAATTTGTTTGTTTGTTTTCTTTTCATAGTCTATGGAAAGCAAAACTATTCCCATCTAGTTCAGATTGGAAGTGGTGATACCTTTAAAGTGAGGTTGGGTATGGGAGTTAAGTATCTATCCCTAGCATCTAACTTGAAACTTCAGTTACCTAATTTCAGTTAGGTAAAGTCTAATCCAGAATTTTGTGGAGAAGGAAATACAGAAAAAAGTGTCTATTCATTGACAGGAATCCATTAGCAAACCATCTACAGACTGGCATTTAAGTACAAAAAATACACCTTAAAATAAAAAATAAATCTCAGTATCATTCATAGAATCATCATGAAAAACATTCTTTCAGTATTTTAATTTGTATCTTTTCCAGAGGCACCAGGATTAAAAGGATGCAATCATTAGTTCTTCATTTCAGATTTTCTTTTTCATCTTTCTTAGTGTTTCTCCTGCCCTTTTTCTCCCAGGCACAGAGTTTTTAGGTCTTAGATTTAATAAACAGAGTATTAGAAGGTGCTCAAGTGACTCCTAATTCAGTTTCTTAGTTTTAAGTCACGGTGCTCATTTTTTCTCGATTGTTACTAATTTCTGTTATTAATATATATAGTGGGGAAAGTGAAACCCAGTGGCCCAGAAGCAGAGGAGTTGTTCCTTCTTCTGGAAGCTGGAGAAGCCAGAGGAGTCATAGCAAAGAGCTGAGAGCCACGTCTCAGAGAGGGTGCAAAGAAGCTTCCTGGGACTAAGGGACCTAAGAAAGGAGAATGAGACTCAAAGAGTCATTGCTTAGCTTGGAAGTAAGGACATGGGAACACATGGGAACATCTGTGTAATCCTTTTCATTTCTCAACTAGGTGTTCTGAGCCTCCTTTGTAAGAAAATATATTTATATATATATATATATATATAAATTATTTTTTTCAAAACCTGTCTTCCTGTGTTTATTTTTTTTTGTTGTTCGTTGGAGACTTTAACATGACGAGAATGCCTAGGCAGATCTTCATCAAAGCCAGCCACAATCATGTTTCGAAGTCCTGCTCATTAAATTAATTGTTTCTCTTGACTTCAGTGAGACTGGGGGTGTATGGGAGCACTTGGTATGTTTAAAACAGACTATTTATTAGAAGAGTATTAATAATAACATAGCATATATATTTTATCTTTTATCTGTGGACTTGTTTGTAATAAACATTTAATTAAGTGTATCACATCTCTTATGAAATAGTGGGTGAATTCAATGTGCAATTTGTTTTGCACATTTGCACAGTTTATCCAGGATTTTCAAACTGAAGCATGTAAGAACAATTTTCCAGGGTGTTAAGCACCTCTGTTCAGACAGCTTCTGATCATGTGTAAACAAGATGTACATGGGATGGTTTGCATGATCCTATCTATAGATAAGGTCACATCATGTGCAATGCTAGCAGCAGCGCTTGAATCAGCATGTTCAGTTAGAAACACAACCTTTGCCATGAATATCACTTCTTGATTATTTACATACCTACTCTGAAAAAAAAGATTTTATCTTTTTTTTTGTGCTAGGCAATTCAGAAGGGATTATAACTATGCATAGTCATAATAGTAATGAGTACACAAACTCAGCAGTTCAATTGATCATGAAATACCTGTTTCCAGACATTTTTCTATACATATATTACAAGTTCACTCTTCATTCTAAATGTTGTGCATCAATTCTCTTACAATTGCTTAAAAAGAACACTCCTTTCTTTCTCAGGGAATGAAAAATTCTTCCAAAAAGTACACATTCCATACCTGCCTCCTGGTACATACTCCTCTCCTCTCCTCTCCTCTCCTCTCCTCTCCTCTCCTCTCCTCTCCTCTCCTCTCCTCTCCTCTCCTCTCCTCTCCTCTCCTCTCCTCTCCTCTCCTCTCCTCTCCTCTCCTCTCCTCTCCTCTCCTCTCCTCTCCTCTCCTCTCCTCTCCTCTCCTCTCCTCTCCTCTCCTCTCCTCTCCTCTCCTCTCCTCTCCTCTCCTCTCCTCTCCTCTCCTCTCCTCTCCTCTCCTCTCCTCTCCTCTCCTCTCCTCTCCTCTCCTCTCCTCTCCTCTCCTCTCCTCTTGTAACATAGAAGTAAGAAAGTGAGAATAAGAAAATTTGATGCCTGCCAGAACAAATTGAACAGGCTTAAATTTGTTAAATTTACTGCTATTGCTGTTGACATGTTGACATTTGCCTGGGTGGAGCTGCAAAACTAGATTTTATTATGAACACTTCTTTCTGCACTTTAACAAAAGTACCTACCTGTGTGAGTGAAATGTGAGCTAAAAAATAAAGTTCTTTTCCTTATCCAAGAGGTATACCTGATCCATCTTTCCTTAAGAAACTCAACTCGAGTTGTGGGGTATTAGTATATTTCATCACAGATTAACTCTAAAAATGTGGGTGTATGGACATGAGAGGTAAACAGGTACTCTGTCATGTGTAGTCAAAAGAGCTGAAATGCCTATTTCAACAATAAGGGTTAGATATTACTCAAGTCAGAGCAGAATTCTTACTTTTTACCTAGGCTTCAACATGTCTGTTGGTGGAGATGTTTATATTTGATCTGATTAAATATGAATGTGGCTCATGTCTTGGGCATTCAGCTGGGCAGAGCCTCAGGGCTCTGGGGAATGGCTAGGGATTTTGTGAGCAGCACACTCCACAATTTGGGATTATGTGCACATATTCACACACTAGTCTTTTGTGTTAATGTTACAAGGAAACATTAAATTTATAGTTTCATGCATGTGAATAATAAGTCTCTTTAGGAACAATGCCTCAGGCAATGACAACATGGTCCAGAATGAGAAAGATTTAAATGTATAAAACTCTCAAAAATTGCCTCCATTTTGCTACTTCTCCTTAATGTATAAATCCAGTAATGACTAGTGCACTACTGTTGTCTCTTTGTAAAAGCTATGGTCAGTGAAGAATGGAATAGAAGCAAATCTGTAAGTTAGAATGCTACTGAATATCTCATTCTGTACAAACTTTTATTACTAACAGCACACTCCTCAGATCCTATTGAATATTATGTATTTACTTATACTAATTAAAGTAACAAAACCATTTAAAATGACCACAACCAGCTCATGATCATCACAAAAAAAAACAGAGAAAAAAATGCAGCTGCTTGTACTGTTCCAATTATAAGTAGTATCTGTGTATAAAACAATGACACTTTTTCATGACAAGTAACCACAGAGAGGAACTAAACTAAAAGTGTTCTCTAAAGCCTAGTTTGAAGCAGTTAGTGCTGTGGTCATTCCAGTGCCTCTGCCACAGCTGCTGGTGTCCCTGAAGCTGCTGCAGGTCTTACCCCCTCAACCACTCCCAGACCACTCTGTGCTTGCAGCCCCAGAGCTGGTGAGCCATAGCAAGACAAGCATCACTGGAGGAGTCAGGAGCAAGCGACATTCTCATGTGAGGCTACATGACCCAATCAAGAAGGCAACCTGGTCCAAGGCTCTGTTCTTTAGGGAGATATTAATTCTTTCTTGAAATGTCAAATGAAAATTGTGTGCTTTAGCAAAATTGTAAGTGCCCACTAGTATAGGTTATGCAACACACAGAGCGTGTCTGGGCTGCAGAAAGAAGCTGTTAATCTGCAATCCCAACAGTACAGTTGGTTGCTCCTTAGACGTGCTCATGTAGAAGTGTGTGTGGCCCTAACGTCTGGTGTGCAGTGGGAAACAGTTGTTTTTGGTTTGATTTTCTTTTTAGTGAAGCATTGTTTGACTTTTCAGTGTTAAGATCTTACTTTCAGATCATAAGGAGAGGACCCATGTGAAGCTAAGATTAAAGCTTTTCTTATTGACAGCCTAAACTGTGTAGCAAAAGGAAGAAAAATTTCAGACTGAGCAGAGCCCAAAGCTTAATGCAAAAACAAGTAATAAGTGCAAGTGTTAGTATGTGAATCTCAGAAAAACAAAATTACTTTTAACAAATTGTACTGGGCATATATCTGCATGCTTTTTCTTCTCTGAATAGTTTTGAAACCATGCTGCAAATGTTTCTGTCTTTTGAGTTTCTTTCTCCAGTTTTTATGCTGAAAAGAATTCCCATATTTTTGATGGTCTGTCTGACTCTGTCCTGTTTCCTTTGCATTTTACTGACCCTGTGTACCTGTTCGTCAGCTTTTGATGTCTCTGTTTTGATCCTTTCCACAGACAATTTGGCTGCCCATGATCTTTGGAAGCATTTGTGAGGAGTGACTTTCAATGTGCAGCCAGTGAACTCCAGGGAATCCACAAGTTGCTCCTAACAGTCCATGGGAGGTGGTTAAAAAAATCAAGTCTACAGTTGGCAGGGTTAAATGTTCCATTTGAGACCAATGCTTCCATTGAAAAAAGTGTCCGCAATGCAAACTCTTGCTCTAGATTTATATTTGATTTTCTCCCAAAAAACTGTTAAATGAATAACTGATTCCACATGCAACATTCCACATCATCTCTCCATTTATGATGGAAGTAAAACTTCTCTGCATATACGAGTGACAAAAAAGGGTTTGGAGTGGTTTGTGAATATAGTTTCTGTTTTTTTTTTTTTTTTTTTTTTTTTTTTTTTCTCCTGGTTTTGGTATTATTGAGGCAAATAATCTTATTTGTGATCTTAAAATTAAAATCCATGAATGACCAAAAATGATACATTATACATGAAGAACTCGATGACATTAAATAAAAGGGGGAAGACTGGAAGGCTTGGGGATAATACAAAATTCTTGCAGTATTCTGAAATCTGATCAGAATGTAATGGTTGATCACAGGTCTAAAAGCCATTATTAACAGACAGGAAAGAGAAAAATATAGTCTTGAGGATATAAAAACATGTGGGAGGTTTCTGGGCAATAGCAACAGAGGGATTTAACATAACATATAAAGGCATTGCTTGGTATACTGGGCACAGTAGGCTAAAGAAGGATTAAATCAAAGAAAATTCAGGAAGGATTAAGTCCACAAGCACAGAGAAAGGCCTGTTGATCACAACAATGGGCAGATAGTCTTATGAGAGTAGAAGACTTGGCTCATGTCCTTTGGCAAAGGGATTTCTCAGAGGAAATACTAATGCATGCAGGAAACAGAAACTGAGGGTGGGCATTAACTACTTCTGCTACCACTGATCAGTTGATTACAAAGGTAGACAACATGCTACTATTGTGCATACCATAACGAACTAGCCCGGTGGTGTAATGAATTAGGTTTTGTTGGATGTACTTGTTCACTTGGTCACTGTGCCCAGTGGTGATTTTATTCCATTTTATTGGAATGAGGTAACAAAATTACAAGCTTTTATTTATAGCGAAGTATATCTTTATATTTGATATACAATGATTTGCCTGTTTACCAAGATTGAACACTGACATATTTAAGCCATTTTTCCTGGAGCTCTAAACTGCATGTGAAGTGTTTCCTACTGTGAGAACATTATGTCATGCATTAACAGTAATAATTCTGGTAGTCAGATAAAATCAAGAATCGTTTTATAAATATATAGGTATATGTGGTGCAAAAATATTTGTTTCTTTGAAAAAAAAAAGCCTCATGCAAGAAGGCAGAATCAACTTCTAATGTGAAAAACTTTCTATTGCTTCATCTATAGCAGTCGGTGATAATTCCATAAACCTAACAAGAAACAGAAAAGATCTGGAAGATAATGATTAATAATAAACTTTTATATATGATGGTGAACAACTTTTCTAAAATGTTGACTTATATACACAGATACAGATATACACTGCATTGTCTATACACAAGCTCATGTACAGAATTATATTTGTTCTTTCTGTGATGTCCTTAGTTAACTTACTTACATGACTTTACTTGCCTTTTGATTTTGCGTTCTATTGTGCAAATTGTCCTGGACCCTCTGTATCTACTCTGAAGCTGACTAGTGTTTGCTAGGGTCAGCCTAGAATTTGCACAGCAGTTCCTGTCTTGGTCACTTATCATGATCTCAAAGGAATTCAGTTAAGAATAATGGCATGCAGGGATAATATACAGAATTAATAATTGATACCACTGCATAATGCCAGACATAATATACAGTCAATATATGAACAAAGCATGTGGTAAAATTATAATTAAGATCATAAATCAATTAATTGCTAATCCCCTGCATAATTACTTTTGTTTGTTTCCCAGGAAAATGTTTTTTAATGGGATTGTTTAAACATGATAATGAAGTCTAAACCATTTGTTAGGCAATGTCAGTTATGTCATTGTGCAGACCATGGTTAATATTACACATGACCGCAGCTACTGATGGTCACTCTTCCTGTCACAGGAAGTGCCAACCAGAAGTGTGAACTGACTGCTGTCATTCGCCTCTTCTGCAGGCTGGTTTTAAACATTCTAGTGCAAGTGAAAAGCAATGGAAAATCTTTCCATCTGAAGTTCATTTTCAATTGGCTTATTCACTATTTTTGAGTCTTGAAACTTAATTATCAATGTATTTCATTTTAAATATACTGCAAGCAATTCTTCAGTTGCACTTCTCAGGCCAGGAAAACACTATTAAATTACTTTCTAGGAAGTTCTGAAATGTTAGAACAAACTTCTCCTTGGTTTTACACATTTCTGTAGAGCAGGAAGTGCATAAATCAAAGAGGCAGCCTGGGGAATTCAAGAAACCAGTGACCAAGGCTCCTTGTTAAAAAAGGTCTTAGAATTTCTTTGTTAGTGATGCCATGTATTAAATAAAGTGGAATTTTGAAAATGATCATAGAACCACTGTGCTACAAATGTGGCAACACATTTTTTTATTTATTCAGAGTAAGATGTGTTAACATCCAGCATGACAAAATTTGTACAAAGTTCACAATTTAAAAATGAAGTATCACAGCAACTTGTGATTCCACACATTTATAGCAAAATTAAAATGTCAACAAATCCATGCCGTGTAGTACAAAAATAAATCAAACTTCAGTTCCACAGAGAGCACAATAAATAGTTTATACAAAATTCTGTCTTAATAAATGATTACTTAAATTAACTTAGAAATGAATATGAACAATAAGTTATAATAAATAAACTCTGATGACTCACAATAATTTAATATGAAAGGTCAGCATTCTAATATGTGACACTTTTGTGATCCCTATATAATAGTCACAGATAACTTTTGATTTGATATTATGTACCAACATTAGATGAGCAGCAGATTTGTGCTTAAAATCCCTTTCCATTGTACATAGGTGATAACAATAAGAATCCAAAACTGATACTATCTATTACTCTACTGAAAGCATTACTATATTGGCAAAGAAGCTGCAGACACAATGCAGTGGAAAAATGCATATGCCATTATGAACAATGAAAGCCCTAAAAGGAGGCTAGGGCAAAAGTACAATATATATGGCAGAAGGTGAACAACAAGCACCTTGCTTCAGCTCTCAAAAAGGCAATTCTGAGCATGGCAGCTACAACTAATAGCACAACAGAAAAAGGGCACTGTACAGATAAGATACTGCAGAGCCCCAAAGTAATTACATAATCTTTTCCCAGCTAGTTATTAAAGTCCTCGTGGAAAACTGTAAGCTTTTGTACAGTGAATAGTATAAAGTGCCGCTGGGATATACATATATTTATACATATATATATATACCGAGGTTGAGTATTGTATCAGAATATTTGTTGTGAGATCCCTGTAGTCTCCCTTAGCAATATTACTGGATTGGCCATAATGGCTTCCACTATAATTTGTTCAGGTTTAGTGTCACAAGGCTAATGACACAAGAAATTGCACACCTCCGTATGGATATATAGGGCAAGGTAAGTGCAAATAGTCAACTGGCACATTGTGGGGACAATGACCCTGTAAGTCCTGTTCTGCTAAAAATATTTTATTTTTTACAAAACCCATCTTTTTCATAACAAAATTTTAAAGTACTTTTGTACTTTCTGCATAACATCAAGACATGGAAGGAAAAGATATGCTATCAAATTTAAATAAATTCAACATCTGTAAAACACAACACATCACCAAATTTACTACTTAAAAAAGAAAAATGTAGTAATAAAAAGTGGTCTTATGCATACATATAGTGCAGTCATTTTGAAGAAAACAATCAAATCTTGAAGGTACAAATAAGTTTTATCTTAAAATGATCCAGTTTAAAGCAAAAAAAGTGCTGAAGTATATTTAGTTACATTAAAAATTTGATTGCATTCATTTTTGCAATAGGTAATAGTAGAACAAATACAAAGCATATGTGAATGCTGCAGTAATGATTGTTCTCCAACTAAAAGCAAAACATAAATGCTGAAATACTAAAAATGGGATCAAATGTTTGGCAAAGCAAAGGGAAAAATCTTTACTGAACTGCATTCCTACTACAGAGAGCAATGAATACAGTTCAGTAAATATAACAGACGCAGATCATTTGTGTTTATCCCAAAATTAAAGATGTGAAAAGGCAATATTAATTTTAAAATATTGTCCTCCATCTTGAATTGAAAACACGGAATTTCTGAAAGATGAACTACATTGCTATAACAGATAGTCAGAGGGGCACTAGCAGTCCAGCCGAGATAAGAGAATGTTGGCTCCAAAGTTTATTTGAAAATAAAAGCTGAAATCTTCACGTTGTCCACCTCTGATATAGTTCTTTTCATAATGGAAGTTCCCATATTCATACCATGTAATGCTTAGAAGTTAATTAAAAAGTGCTGTTTAAGCTGCTTTGAATCTTCTGTCAAGTTTCCATGGCTTGATGTTGTCTTACAATAAATTACCCATTTTGCATCTTACATCTAATCCATGCCATTTTCTTGGAATTCAAAAAACCTCATTTTATTGCCCCCACCACACACCATCCTCCAAAAACAAAAGTCACATAATATTTTCAAGCATTGTTCAAAAATAAAGCATTTTTGCAACCAATTCTTGCTATGAAACAATATGCACACAAAATGTATTTCTTAAATCCCATAAAATCCTCCAACATGAGGCAAAATGATAGTGTTTAAAAAGTGGCTGCAGACCGCAACATTGTCATTCAAAGCTGTTTTTTTTTTTGTCCATTTCAGTTCAAAATACTAAAACATTTAATCACTAAAGCATTAAAAAGAATTTACACTCTATTTATTTTGATCAGCTTACCTCTTCAGAAATATATATACCCCAAAAATGTGCATACATTAGCAGCTATAAACATTACATGGCATATCACACTATGTCAGCTTATATGAAAACGTACAAAATGTGAATGTATTCAAAAAACTATTCTGCAGTTACTATCTTTAAAGCAAGACATAAAATCATTATGAAGTCTTGTAAGCATAACACTGTCTCAAACAGAAATAAATATATAACACTTTCTGGTAAATTACAGCAGCAAAAAACAAGAGGCATCCTTTTTTTAAGCAAGACTTTCACCACTATAGCAGCTGTTCAGACCTGAATTCCTCTCACAGCCTGCTTTATATTTTCCAGTAGGGCTTTATTTTCTGGACTCTGATAACGATCTTGATTTGTATACATGTCCGTCAAAGTGGTCACGTAAGCATCAAAATTTTGTTCATTGATTGGTTCCTACGAGATATTAAATAGTAGTTCATATACAACTTTTATTTTCTTAACCATATATTCATTTAAGCATAACATATTATCAAGGCATATTGCCACCATTTTTTATAATATTTAAAATGCCTATTTAGTTCTTACTTAATTTTACAGGATACACTGGAACAGGCCCTCCATGTCTTTGTTAGCAGTTAAATGTATCTTTATGGTTTCACTGTTGTTACCACAAATATCCAACTGGTTGATATAAACATAAAAAAGACATCTATTGTATGAAGTGAACTGAAGATCGCCAAATTCCTTAACTTGTGCTCTCAATCACTTACCATATGTGGCAGCTGGATATTAGCTAGACTATGAATTAAAGACTGGCTTAAATTGGCCAATTCATGAAGAAGAGACTCATTTTGCTGTTCAATTACTTTGTTCTCCTCTTCTATCGTCTTCAGGTTGCTCTCCATTGTGGTAATCTAAAATGGACAAATTTGTGTACAATGTAATATAAGGCAAACTATTATTAAGCATGTGCTCATCAAAGGGAGTGATAACAGATATACCAGAGAAAGGAGAGAAAAATTGAAAGATCATTCACTCAAACTAAACATGGCTTGCTTGAGTCTACAATTCTTATAACTGTAAAAGATTTCTGGTTCCAACTGTAAGTTGTTTAATGGCTTGTCTTTTTAATATTAACAATAATGAATGGACTTGGATTTTTGGATTTAGTTCCATTGTTTTAGAGCTTTTTTTTTTTCTTTTTCAATTGAAAGACATTACAATGGACCTTAGTTCTACACATTCCTCCATGTGGTTTAAGGTTTAACGCTTCCACTCCTAGCAGCCTACCATGCTCCTAGTCAATGGGACATTCTGCAAGAAGTCATTTATTTCCTATATTTTTTGCAACACATGTTTTGCTAGTTAAACATGCACTCCTTGCTGCCCAAATGCAATTACTCTTTGGTAATTGTATTTTGATTCTGTGCAAATTCACAGGGTTGCTTTTGAAAGCTGAACAATGCACAATATATCAATATACATACAAATTCTGAATGTGTTTTAATAAATACAACTTGCAAAACTGAAGAAAATTTGCACACAGCGAAATGAGTGGATTTTTTGGAGCACATCCACTTTTACAGTTGAATACAACTGAGTATGTGCTGCTGGTATTCAAGGTGACCAGCCACAAAATATCTCCAGTCTTGTGTGGTGCTGGGCTTGAGCATTGCAGAGGCAATTTACCTAGCTCATGTAGAGCATAGTAATAAGAAAGCTATAAGGATTTCAGATGAGCATTGGATTATGTTCAACCCATCAAGAGCACATGAAGAGCTCACTTGTACCTGTTAACGTTTTTCTTTAGAGACTTGTCCTTACTTTCCACACTGGATGACAACTGTTAACAGTTATTACAAACTATGCAGTGTGTGCTTGTATGTGTAGGTTAAAATAAGCATTGACAAGAGGGCAGAAAAAGAAGCCAGAGAAGTGGAAAAAATGCTAAAGAACACAAGGTTTTAAATTCCCAAAATAAGCTTAATCCATTTCTACTTTGGCATAGAGGGTGAACAGTGGGAAGAATCAATAGAATTTAAACACTGAGCTAAAGTTTGTGTTTGTGCGGTAGTAGCAGGCAGAAGGGGAAAAGGTTATGTGAATATTAACTTGACCAGGGTCACTACATTTTGGCAATTTCTGTCATAATCAGGTTGTTAGATGCCTTGAGTTTTATTGTAGATCCAGAGTTTTACTCTGCTTATGGAAATATAACTCATTGGTTGATAGACATAACTTTGACAAGAGATGTGGCAACATAATCTTTAAGTAGCTCTGACTTTGACTACAGTTGTATATATAGCAATTAATCCAACCTGTCAGTATTGCAGGGGCTTGATCTGTCATAATTAATTGATGTTGAGTTATTTCTACAACATATTATAGTAGACAAAATACTTTTCGTCAGCGTTGGAACTGGAAATACATTCTCCTCTCTTGTTTTGCTTTCAGCTTGTGCATGTTAGAGAGCAATTCTGTATGCAGACACAAAGCATCATTCATAGGTGCTTGTTAGTCAGTTATGCTCTGATATACACCCTAAAACTTTTTTATATTACAAACCAGCACGAAGAGCTTGAGGTCAATGAAGGCCCATTTAAGTATGACATGGTGCTGCTGTCTCATGATAATTTAAGCAGCTAGAAAATCTATAAAAATTTATAGTTGAGCACTGGCACCTGAATAGATTTTTTTGTTTTGTTTTGTTTTTCCCACTGGGTTGTGTCATGTCACATGCTGACTATCTGAAAATAATTTGAAGATTTTTCTTCCCCTCCTTACCCCCCAAACTTATGTGTTTCTACCCCTCTCATACTTTCAGACTGGAATGTTAAATTAAAAAAAAAATACTAGAAGATATTAATTTAAAAATGCTTTTTTTTGATTTTTTTTCAAAAGGGCAACTGAGTAGAGGAGAGTGTTATAAATGTCCCAACTGAGAAAAAGTCTGCAGCATGACTTCTCACTGTATTTAATATAAAAAATTCTATATGGAAGGGAAGTCCCAGGTGTAGGAAAAACTTTCACTGGCATTTACAATCATATGGAATGAAAATACATATGAAATGTAACTTTTGCTAGTTCTGGTGTTCACAGAGTTATCACTATTTTACCATTGTGCTTTTCCCACCTGTTAAGTTTTATTAAAATACAGGCGGTATGTTTTTATGTGTGTTGTTTTTTTTTTTTTTTAAGGTTTATCAGTAAACATTTTATTTTACTTAATATAATTTTACTATTGAAAAAAGAGGGAACTGTTGACTTGGATCTTCTTAATAGATTGATAACGACTATGATATAACTATGTGTTGGAAATGTAAATTTCTTATCTTAGGAGAGTGCAGTAATTCAAAACTGAAGCCTCCGAATTTTGGTTGACTCAGCTGGGATTTTCCCAGCATCAGCTGGGATTTTCTGATAGTCATCAGTAGCTACCTGAGTTAGAACTGCTAAGTATTAGACCAGACTGGCCAAGGTGGCTGGGGAATCTCTGATATTGTAGGCAGTAATGAACAGGTAGAGAAGCATCTGCCAGAACTGGCTTAGGAAGAGCTACAGAGCAGGGAGGGAAGAAGACAGGTGGATGAAATAACCTTTCAAGGTCTCCTATAGCTCTATTTTCCAGAATTCTAATTATTTTAATTTATTTTAATTACTCCATTGCCAATCATTTTACCCTTTTCCTTAATTTGTTGCACTAAGGTGTGAAAAACATCCTCTGAACTTGATCCAAGTTCAAGTAAAATCATCAGTTGAGGGTTTTTGTTTTGTTTTGTTTTTCCAACACTATCGAGTGCTCCCAGGTAGGGCCTTATCTGATTTCCTAAGAATATGCAAAGTCTGAGGTGTGAAAGCTGGATTTGAGATTACTGAAATACTTTTTCTGTACTCATTTCAGGTCAAAACTTGATGTGAAACTGCTAGCTAAATCTATTAAAATTAATGCATATTTCATGTTTGTGATAGTGTCTTCATGGCTTTATTTATTTATTTATTTTTAATTTATATGGGCACAAAACAAAAATGCAGAAAGTTATTGAAACTAGAGCATTTACTTCAAATACATTTCAAGTTAGCCAAACTGCTTCAAGTTTTTAAAAATCTCTATTTGAATAGCACCTAAAACACAGTATTAAGCAAAAGAAAACAAACGACAGCTTCCAAGCAGCCAGATTCAAAACTTGGGACCAAATCCTGCCAGTATTATATATATTGTTTTCTGTCACTGATTAGTCTTCTTGCTTTACATTTTTGCAGATTTTGTCCTCATTACCCTACAATTATACTTGATCACATCAGAAAAATGTGTGAAACACAAGTCAAGTGTTATATAAAGTGCAATATAAATTTGGCTAACACTTAGAAGTCAAAGAAAAATAGGCTGAAAGGCCCTGCCCCTGTTTATGTGTATACAAAAGGACGAGGACAATGAACGTGGGACTCTTCTCTGCAAGCAGTACACAAAGAATTGGCATAGAAGAGTCACCTCTGTTTTTATCAGTATCAGTGGGCATTCAATTACTATGATCATGGACTAAAGACTGATAAATAGTGAGAACTGTAGCAAAGCTTACTGTTACTGTCTGTATTCAAATCATGCGTAGATAACAGCACCAAACACTAAGTTGGACAATGGAAAATGTCAGGGAAGGAATTCAATTAATTTCCTTCTTTTTCCTTTTCCATTCAGTGTTAGGACTGGTGAAAAATGAGAGTAAAATGAGGCTTTAAGTAGTCTAATGTTAGCTTTTCTTTGTTTTTAACAGATTTATGGGAAACCTAAAAGGATTTAAACTGGATCTGTGAAACCACTTCTCCTGCCAATGGCTGTACTTAGTGTACTAAACAATGACGTGAAACAGGTATTCAGTTCACTATCTAAATTTCATTTGTAACACAAACCTGACAAAAGCCATTTTATTCATCTGGGCTCCTTTGTCTTGCAACTTATGTTAATGATCATAATCCAACCTAACATTTTAACTGCTATTAGAAATCACAGAATCACAGAATTGTAGGGGTTGGAACGGAACTCAAGAGATCATCAGGTCCAACCCCCAAATATGTATAGAGCCTTAGCAAGGGGAAATACAAAGCTGAACTGGCCACTGTTTTAGACAGTATAATTTGCTAAGGCTTTTTTTCTTGTTCCCATAGTTGTAACTGATGAGAAAATTGCATAATGGATAGTTTACCGATTTTATAAATCACTCACATATAAATATGTGAGGCATATGGAAGCATATATGAGGCATATATTTCCCATATTTATTTTATTTTATTTTATTTTATTTTATTTTTTTGAAAAAGCATCTGAATTTAGGGCTTCATAAAACTGTTACCTGAGTTCTGAGTTTAATCATATCAGCTTCCATCTGGGAGTTGGATTCATTTAGTTCCTTGATCTCTTCGTCTAACTGTTTAATTTCTTCATCATTTTCTATACCTATGTGATATAAGAATAAAAGGGATGTTAAAATAACTAAGCTTTAAATTGTAGTTCAGCAAATTAATTATTTCCATATTTGAAATTAAATTTATTTCAAGTCATAGTACAAAAGAAAACAAATATATAAATAAAACATCCTTCAACCTTGTGTTCTGAAGTTAAAACAATGTGCTTTCCCACTACTTTTAGAAATTGCAGTAATTTTCCAAGTAGAGTGATGAAAATGCCCAGAGAATCAATTACACCCTTCCTCTTTTTATATACTGATTTAACTTTGAATTAAAAGAACGATACCCGTAGCAACAAATTCTGCTGCACTGTCATATGTAACTTATGTGAAAGATTATGTCCATTTATAGATCTTCCGAAGGAAAATATCTTAACATGTTCTCTTCATATGGCAGTGTTTTCAAAATAATTTGTAACTAATTTAGAAGATTTTTTTTTTTCCATAACACTGTGAAATTTTGTTGATGCATTAGGATATTGTGATTTGTCTGTTGCTTTTAATAATTTAATATCATTTTAATAGTTTTTCAATCCTGCAACAACATACGACCACCTATCCACCTTGGTAAATGAGATATGAACTGGAAAATTACAATCATATATTTTACTTAGAAATATTTTAGTGTTTTAGATCTAGATAGGCGCAACAAACCTGTCTGTCCCATTCCACTGTAGGTTCAGATTTCCACAGCATAAAGCCCAGTTTTAATTCTATTGACAATGAATTCACTGTTTTTACTACAAAGATTTACACAAACAGAAAAAAGCCCATAGAGTAGTGATAACTTTAGCTTACAAAGAAATAATATTTAAAAAGGTGATGATTAAAAATTTACCATTACTGGCCCGCTGCTTTATTGTTAACATTTGTTCTCCAGACAGCTTTGCTTTCTTCATTGCCGAAGTAGCTCTGGGGCATCCTGATAAACTGTGAATAGTAAAGAGCCTGTTAATTTCGATAGGTTATTGAAAATAAATCTGTAATCCAAAACTGTAATAAAATCAGTCTTAGGGACAGTTTATTGTCACTGCACAGCACTGAAAGAGTGTGTTAGTCAGAAAAAAAAAAAAAAAAAAAAAAAAAAAAGACTTACCAGTAGAGATTTCATGGTTTTATTCTTCCATCCGAATTCTTTTTGTATAGACAGCTAATATAAAAGTCAGATATATCTTGTAAAAGTATAAACTAGGGAACAACAGTCCTATGTCCTATGTTCTAAAGATGCAATGCTCTTATTAAAAAGATGTATTTTATAAATGTTACTGTGCAAATACTGCCCCTCAGATTTACATGCCCACTCTTTGAATTTCCACATATTTTAATTCACGCTTTGAAACAGGTACCTGAATGCTGACAGAAGGGGACATGAGCTACTGGTTGCATCCAAGTAACTAACCCTTATAAGCTCTGCTTCTCTTTGTGAATATCACCTATGGAGCCACATAAATTGCTTCTTGAAAAAGCAGTAACTGCATGTTAGTTTTTCTGCTGAACCCAAAGAAAAGTCATTGCCCTAAAAACAACCTTGCTTTGGGATATATCTCTCTTATAATGTACATTTGTTACACTTATGTATGTAGACTCAGTCAATGCTCATTCCCCATGTTGCCAAAATATTAAGTTTTTTATTACATTGTACAAAATAGTTTGATAGCAAATGTGGTCTTAGAGGGCTTATTGTTAAACTAAAAATAATGATCAGAAAGTGCTCCTATTTCATGTATAATTGTATACACCAAACTACCCTAATTTTCAAAATCACGTCCTTAACACACCATCACAGGTAAGATGAAATACATATCCAATCTGATTTCAAGATGGAAAACTTCTGAACCTTGCTAAACAAGTCCATATTCCTTCAACATTCAAGATTTCTTAACCACTGAAGCTGAATAATGATACACACATCTCAGAGCATACTGATAATATAGATATATTTATATTACAAATTTCTGAGGAAGAAAAATTAAAAACATTTAATTAGGTATAGACCCAGCTTCTCACTAAAAAAAAAAGTCTTCTGATTTAAGTATAATGTTAAATTATTGAAAAGGTTTCTCTAAAAAGCCTGGGCTACTATTATCAAGTGCAGCCACCTAAAAGAAGTAAACTTTTACCACAAAAATGTCTAAAAATTAAATGTTTTCTCAGAAGAAAAAATTGTTGTTTTTTGTTTGCTTGTTTGTTTGTTTTATTAATCCAGAGACGTTACTGAAAAAATATGTAATACAACAACACTGGTACTATCAAGAAATAGCAAGACTTAGTAACTTTTTACTGTTGCCTAAGTGGTTGCACACAAGAGTATTATTCCAAGCTCTGCTACAGCCCCACTGCATAACGATAAACTAATTTCCTCTTGAAGTGTAAAAGGAAGTCTTGAGGAAGGAGGAGAGGAATAGGAATTTTGGGGAAAAAATCATTGGTGCAGGGAAAGGAATGAAAGATAAGAGTATATGCAAAATTTCTGCATCATTTAATTGGCTTCATTTTTTGTATCATCTTATTTAATGAATTTCCTCATATTTTTCCTTACTCTTTTTCAGAAGTTAGGATCATTAGGCATTGTAACAACTGCATTAGTTTGCTCTTATTTTGATCCTCAGCCTTTTCCTCCCTAAAGGTCTTAACAGCTAGGTAAACCCTCCAAATAAAACTATCCCCCAAAACAGCCCATAAATTCAGTATTCCTACTCTACGCAGAGCAACATGAAACCTGGATGACTGAATGAATTGCACATACCTGAAATTATGGAATAATGAAAGAAAAAGTACAGTCACAAGTATCAGAAATTTACTGTGACATTCAGAGTGCTTACATACAACCTTTTGTGCTTAAATCCCATTTTATTCCCAGCGTCCAGTCAGACACACCTAGCTTTCAGGACTGCCTAACCTTCCCAGCTTGTCTGAAAGGCTACCTCTACTAGCGTGTATACTCTGGGCTTCTCAGATTATGCTCTCTTGCTGTGGCCCCAGGCATAACGCTTTATATTTACACTATAAAGCTTTCTTACTTTTCAAAAACAGAGTGGTCACATTCCAGCTACCTAGTATCAGCAGTCTCTGGCCTGTGCTGTCACCTTTGGAAAGCTATTTGTTGGAACGGTAGGATATATGGCTCTGCTGCAATTCAGGCATATTGCCACTAGGTGTCTTCTGCCTGAACTTGAAACGGAAAGAGCTGGGTCCTGCAAGAACTGAGGGAGAGTTGTTTTACGTAGGTTTCTTGCCTTCTCCGAGAGGCACTGTACAGCCAGATAAGACATGGGCTAGTGAGGGGAAAGGCAGAAGGTCTGCTAGGGAAGATGCAGAAGGCTTCTGTATCCTGCAGCTAAACTGATTGTGTTCTTCCTCACTAGTGATCTAATAGGCACAGATGGAGGATGACTTTGACAAAAATGTCTGTCTTTCCATGATACCGTGTCCCCAAATCATAGAATCATAGAATCATAGAATATCCCGAGTTGGAAGAGACCCCTAAGGATCATCAAGTCCAACTCCTGGCACCGCACAGATCACCCAGAAAATACCTGACTAGAGCCTCCTTTGACCTTTTTACCCTTTACACACATGGCTATAACATGTGCATCATTGCAGTGCTATGAGTACTTTTAGTTTGTTGTGTTCTTGTCTTTAGAAGAGGTCATGTATGAACAGAAGCTCCTGACTTTTCCTGTAGCTTTGTTTAATTTAAGAGAACATTCTATACTCCCAGAGGCACCATATTCAACACATGGGAAGATGCCAAAGTCAGACCATGCCATCAACTTCCTCTGCAGGTCTTTATTATCAAATCTGTACCTCCACTAGTTGTATATGGTAATGTAAGTGGATTAGTTCACTTTCCAGACACTTAGCATTTCAATGAATAATATACTAAAGTATATTTCACTTTGCTACATTCCTCAGAAATATATAAAACAAGATAGTTATGTGCATCCTCTTTGCTCAGCTATGTTGTTAAGTTACCTAAAAATACTTCAAATCATTCAAAAAGTAGCTGAGGACTCTGGGGAGTTTCTGCTCTACAAGAACATTCTACCTCTTCCTTTCTATCTTCTTGACTATGCTTACTTGTCCGATAAAAAAAAAAACAACCAAAAGAGGACAGGGCATATGGAAAGATAAGATGAGAAAAAGGGCTAAGTCAGCATTACACCAGAAGCAGGCTGTTGTACAAAAGCTGAACCTCACTATGTGGGAAATTACCCAAAAAGCTTCAGCTGAGATTCCTGTGAGACTGGGAGTAACTCCAGATTTCTAGGAGACTACTAGACTACTGGGGATAGAATAAGACAGAAGATTACTTCTGGAGACAGAAAAAGAACAGGTATGATTTTATTTGTCTCAAATATCATTAGATTTTATTTGTACAAAAGAGTAGAAGTGAATTCCATTTCAGCACTTCAAGAGTATACTGGTTTATAGTATACTGTTTTTATTACTGGTTTTAGAGTAATTTTCTTAGTAATTTTCCTAGTAGCTCACATGATTCCGTGTTTTGGATATGTGATGAAAAAGTGGTGATAACACTTTCATGTTTCAGTTGTTACAGAGCAGTGCTCACACAGAGCCAAGGACTTTTCTGCTCCTTGTGCTGCCCAACCAGCAAGGAGGACAGGAATGCACCAGGAACTCTAAGGGGACACAGCCAGGACAGCTGGCCCAGGCTGACCAAAGGGATGTCCCACAGTGTGTGGCATCATGCTCAGCAATAAAACTAGGGGAAAGAAGAAAAAAGGGGAGGAAGTTGGGAGTGATGGCATTTGTCTTCTTGTAACCTCTATACATGATGAGCCCTGCTTTACTGGAAAGGGCTGAACATCTACCTGCCAAAGTGAAGTATCGAATGAATTCCTTATTTTGCTTTGCTTGCGCACACACCTTTTGCTTTACTTATAAAGTTGTCTATCTCAGCCCATATCTCACTTTTACCTTTCTGATTCTCTTCCCCATCCCATTGGGCAAGGAGTGAGCAAGTGACAGTGTGGGACTTACCTGCCAATTGGCATTATACACAAGAAAGAGTTCAGGAAAATATGCTGTAAGAATCTAAAACAAAACAAAACAAAACAACAGCAACAAAAAACAAAGACCAAGACAAACATGCTAGCTAGTAGTTTTGATAAGGATAATATCAAGTTTAAAGTCTTTATAGTTGATGCCTGTGTCATAGGCTTTCTATTACAAGTGAAATTAGTATGAAATCCTGGTTTTGTTTATATTTTTATTTTTTAATAAAACTTACACTGACTTTTAAACAAATATGGAAGTCTTCTGCTTGTTTACTCTAGTAAAGAACTTGTAAAATTAATCACAGTTATCTTCCTTGCTGCTGCCATTATTCTCATACACATGAGAAATAATGCAAAAGAAGGCATAAACATAATTGAGCTTTCTTTTTGTAATAATAATAATAATAATAATGATAATAATAATAATAATAATAATAATAATAATAATAATAATAATAATAATAATAATAATAATAATAATAATAATAACAAAGCTTTCAACTGACATTGCTGGGGGTATGTCTGTAACAAATACAGTATAAAGATACTGACACATCATTTATCTCTATCAGATTGTGGATACCATAGGGCTTGAAGCTACAGCATTTTAGGTGTGGCTGTGAGAAGCACCAATACCCAGCTCTTTCTTCCCTCTGAATTTCTGATTCAGCAGGAGCTGTGAGCTGCTACTGCCACAGAGACAAGTCACCAACAGCCAGCTGGTCATTAGCACCATGTCTTCTTAAGATGCCATGCCTTTTGGTTCTCACTGAATTTCTGCTGTCAGGTTTAACTTCTAATTTGAGAGAAAAAACAAAACAAACAAACAAACAAACCCCATAAAAAGTGCAGTCTGGCATATCATCCTAGAAAGACAGCCTCTGCAATAATTCATAAAATACTGTGATAAAATACTGTGAAAAAAGGCACAGTCAGCATGGGTTCATGAAAGGCAAGTCCTGCCTGACCAACCTCATCTCCTTCTATGACCAGGTAATCTGCCTGGTGGATGAGGGAAACTCTGATATAGTCCACCTAGACTTCAACAAAGCCTTTGACACGGTCTCCCAAAGCATTCTCCTGGAGAAGCTGGCAGCCCATTGCTTGGACAAGTACACTTTTAGCTGTGTTAAAAACTGGCTGAATGGCCAGGCCCACAGAGTGGTGGTGAATGGAGTGAAATTCAGCTGGCGACCGGTCGCCAGTGGTTGTCCCCAGGGGTTGGTATTGGGGCCCATCTTCTTTAATATCTTTGTTGATTATTTAGATGATGGAATTGAGTGCACCCTTAGTAAGTTTGCAGATGACACCAATTTGGGGGGGAAGTGTTGATCTGCTGGAGGGTAGGAAAGGCCTGCAGAGGGACATGGACAGGTTGAATCAATGGGCAGAGGACAATGGGTTGAGGTTCAACATGGCTAAGTGCCGGGTCCTGCACTTTGGTCACAAGACCATGCAATGCTACAGGCTTGGGGCAGAGTGGCTGGAAAGCTGTGCAGAGGAAAATGAGCCAGCATTGTGCCCAGGTGGTCAAGAAGGCCAACAGCATCCTGGCTTGTATCAGGAATAGTGTAGCCAGAAGGACCAGGGAGGTGATCGTTCCCCTGTACTCAGCTCTGGTGAGGCTGCACCTCGAGTACTGTGTTCAGCTTTGGGCTCCTCAGTACAAGAAGGACATTGAGGCCCTGGAGCATGTCCAGAGAAGGGCTATGAAGCTGGTGAAGGGCCTGGAACACAAGTCCTATGAGGAGCAGCTGATGGAACTGGGGTTGTTTAGTCTGGAGAAGAGAAGGCTCAGAGGAGAACTTATTGCTCTCTACAGCTACTTGAAAAGGAGTTGTGGGGAGCTGGGGGTCGGCTTTTTCTCACATATAACTAGTGATAGGACTAGAGGGAAGGGCTTCAAATTGTGCCAAGGGAGGTTTAGATTAAAAATTAGGAGATATTATTTCTCAGAAAGAATAGTCAGGCATTGTAACATGTTGCCCAGGGAAGTGGTGGTGTCACCATCCCTGGGGGTGTTCAAGGAAAGGTTTGATGTGGTGCTTAGGGACATGGTTTAGTGGGTGATGTTGGTAGTAGAGTGAAGGCTGGACCAGATGATCTGAAAGATCTTTTCCAACCTTAATGATTCTGTGATTCTGTGAAACCCAGTCATCTGCAAGTTATGCAGAAAGATTTATATGCACAAATTAGGATAAAGTATATATATATGCACCACAAATATATATATACATATATATGGTGATCACATTTGTTAAGAGTTGAACACAATGGGAATAATTCATTTTCTTTCTTGTTTAGGAATCTGGTAACATTTCTGCAACCTATGCCTAGACTTATATTCACAGCATTTAGAAAATAAGGTGAAATTAGTCCCCAGATAAAAGGAAAATTACTGGAAGGAAAAAAAAAAAAAAGAAGTTTGAAAGGGATATCTCAGTCTTAGTACAAGTTTAACAACAAATCTAGTTTAAAACAAATGTGAGCTAAAATGCTGAACTGCTTCAAGAATGTAATTGCACTGTATTCAGGGATACAAACAAGAAAGGCTAGCTGAGTAGAGGGATCATTGATCAAGTGGAGTGATTGTCTGGGTGACTGAATTTAGTTATCTGGGTTCCGTCTGTGCTCTGTTAACTTTTTTTTTTTTTTTTTTGCCTCAGCAGGCAGATGTAGTCTGGGTCTATCTTGAAACTGAAGGAATTGTACTCGGCCTGTCAAGTGAAGAAAACATTTCCAAAGAGGGAAGGAGGGATGTGGGAAAGGAGGAGACATAGGTCAAATAAAAGGCAATTTTTTATTTGGTGTGTGAAGTGCTGAATTTTACAGAGAAAAAACAGGAAGTAAAGAAACCAGAGTCTTAATCTGGAGTAAGCAAAAAGCATCCTGAGTGCTAACTTTATAAACATTATAAGATCTTAATAGATTCACTACAACAGTGTTTTTTGTTTGTTTGTTTTTTCAATCTTAAGAAAATGAAACATTTTACCTGACAAGTACCATCATCCACAGACTAAAGAAAGAGAATGGGACCTCTGCTGACTAGAGATAGATCCAAAACAAGCCCCACATTAAATCCTTTAGAAATGCTGGGAAATATAGATCACACTAAAAACTACTGCTTCATTTTGTTAATGGATGAAACCTTACTCTTAAAACTAAGCTTCTGAGCTGTTTGGTAATGTTTGAAGTTCAAGTTAAGTGATCAAACTCAGTGATCAAAGTGTCCTTTTCCTTGGTTTAATGTTAAACACATCAGCCATTCATTATTTTTCTTTCTATATTGAGGAGTATCAGCTGTAGAGATTTCCTTATTCCCATGAGTAAACTCTGCTACACACCTGAAAAGATGAAATACTCTATGAAAAACTCCAGCAGAGATAAAAGAAACCCTTCCTGCCCAACATTCATTTTTATTTACACTCAAGGGTGACTGGCTTATCCCCAGCTTCTTGCTGAACTGAGAAGTCCAGACTGAAGGAGTCCAGAATTGTTAGCAGTAGAGAGGTTCTGCAAACAAGGTAGTTTTGTTTGTGTTTCTGCCTAAAGAATTTTTGGGTGCATTTCCATTTCACACTTGAATGCTGGCATACAAGAACTTTCAGTTAAATTTTCAGTCATGAGAAAAATACAGGTTAAGAGGACTAAAAGCCTGATGCAATGTGGAAAGTGGCAGCTTTTAATCCAAGCTGTTTTCTGAAGCTGCTAAAGAATGAAGAGATTTGATTTTGTTTAAATAAATCTTGCATTGGTTCTGGAACTTAGAAGCATCAAAACACAACTCAAGTGGCTAAAGAAGAAATATAGGTATTATGATTAAAAACAAAATGTAAACTTCTCAATATTTTAATGATACAAGATCGTTGTTTGAGAAAGACTTCCTATAATGAACTGCTTTCTTATCTTGGAGGGGAGGGTTAAAGTAGCATTAAATCAGGTTGGTCAAGCAACAAATGGACAACAGTAGAGTGAATGGTCATGATACCCACAAGCTGAGAGAGTATTTTTTTTTTTATTCGAGATTTAAAAGGTAAAATAGTTTTATAGTTTAATTATGCCTATCCCCCTCCCCCCCCCGAAAAAAAAAAAAAAAGATAAAGTAAAAATCAAGTTATAAATAAAACAAAATAGAAAATATGCAGAACTGTGAACATTGCCAAGCTGAGAGAAAAGGCTATGGGAGAAGGCTCAATTTGAAAGGAATCGCCCTGGGGCAAAAATATACAACAGGAAAGAAAAGAGTTATTGAATCTCAAAATGCTGCAACTTTAAGAACACTGCCAAATTTGCCCTTCATCTGGGCATGGCTACTCCTGAGGCAAATTTACATCAAGTTTTGTTCATTGAAGCTGCTTACTCAGCAAAGAGGCTCTGTGTGTGGGCTTCTCACATGTGCTAATGAATGTTGACCTGTATCATCCCTGAACAGGGAAAGAGTTTTTGTCTGTTGTCCAATGATGTAATAGCTGTGTCAAAAATCCCTCATTACTCTCAGGTGAGGGAGGAAATGTTGCAGCATGTTCTGTGATTTGCAGGTGGCCCTAGCACCTGTTAAGTTGCAGGAAAGGAGTGTGCACTTAATACAGCAGCATTGAGCAGAGTCTCTTAGGAGCTGGGGGACCAGCTTTGGTTACTGGAAAATGTATCAACCTTTCTCCTGTTTTATGACTGCACATAACAGGACAGATGACCTGAAGACCAGTGAATTTACTGGTCAGTCAAACAGGGCACATAATGTTGTGAAGGAAAAGGCTGAGACTTCCCTGTGTATAAATAGGTAAGGTGTATCTCTAGCTAAATGTCTCTGATTAATGTACTTGGGTGGGCAAAAATTTCAAGTGACCTGTTTAGTGAACAAGCCCTGCTAACTTTAGACGCTTAAAATAAAACACAGTTTCTCTAGGCATGACATTAAACAACAGAGAGAAAAAAGTACTTCAAGAGGAAAATTTGTCACACATGAAATCTAAAAAGCCATACAATCCATACAGTGATCTCTAGATCTCTACTTTTTTTTTTTTTTTTTTTTTATAACCTGAGAGCTTTTGCTAAAGTGCCTGGAATCAAGGAGATGTGCCACTGAAAGCACATGTACAAATTACTGTCTGCTGTCATTTGTCAGCTCTGCTCAGCAAAATGATTTTTCTTGTTTATATTGTGCTGTCTGCTTTTCCTAGCATGAATTTCATATTATTTTCTCCTTGACTAAGGTAAATAAGCCTCTTAAGTCCTTTTAGATTAGCTCTCTGTTAGGAGTCTTTCGGTTTTATAGACTGTATATTTGATTATAATGTTATTCCATCCTTCTTCTAAATTGTAATGAAAAGAGCTGGCAGAATGACCCACAGTTTAAGAGCCTAACTCCTTCAACAACCAGGCTTTGCTTTTAGTCACTCCTGACTTATGCCTATTTTTAAGTGATCTGACTGTAATCATCCATACTAGGTGTCTGCCTCAGGATCAGTTTTGTTTTTTTTTCCAAATGTCATAGGAAAAAAATAACAATCAATTTCTCAGAATATATTTGTATACCCTTGTTTTGGTAATATACACTGTTTTGTCCATATTGAGGGGGAAAAACAATAATTCAGTGAATATTTCTAATTGTCTATAAATTGGAGCAAGACCTGACATTTCATGAGGTCTTGCTCTGAGTTTAGAGATATATTCTGCTGTCCTCATGAAAGTGTACATGGATTTGGCAGAGTTATAAGCCTCTGACTGGACACGTTCAGTAGATAAGTGTTAGCATTTGGGTGCCAGACACTTGGTATATTTTGTGTGCATGGCAACGGGGAGCACTCCAGGCCTTTCTCTGCCATCAGGTCTGTCCAGGACAGTAGGGTGCAGGGAAGAAGGGTGCTTGCTAGGAGCAAAGTTGGTGAGACCAACTGACCTGTTCTGCTGGTGCTCAGGAGAAGCACATTAGAAGACTGATATCTACTCAACCAGACAGGGCCTGGACATGGCCTCAAGCCATGTCTAAGGCTCAGGCCAACTAGCACTCTTCCCAGCATTGTACAGGCACCATTTTAGTGCGTTTAGTGGATTTAGTAGACTTTATTGCAGTCTACGGTCACCAAAAGACAGCTTATATACAGCCACTATAATTCTTACGTACAGGAATGGGTGTACAGACATGAAACTCTGCATATCTGGGTATAAAAAGGTACAGACATGAGACACTGCACATTTGGGTATATATGCTCATTTTGGCATAGCCTGGGAGTCTTATTTTAATACCTGATGAATGGAAATCTGGATCAGACTGTATTTTTTTCTTTTTAGTTTAATATTTTTCTTCTTTGTTTATATATTATTACACTCAATTTCCATGTTTCTCTCCTTGCCTTCTTAGAAATCTGTCAGCACATTTGCATGTCTCTCATCCTTCCATAATGTCACCATGATGACACTTGTCACTGTTGTAATTACTGTCAAATACAGTGAGTTTGGTTAATTCTTCTATGCTCTTAACATTGTATGACTTTCTCCTGCTGAATTGCAACCTAGTGTTTCTAGGGAAAAATATAAATAAGTAGAAAGCAGCAAAATAAACCTATGGCAGAGAGTGAACAGGCAGATAAACAAAGAACAACAATAAAACAAACAGCTTCAAAAAAACTACTTAGTGGAATAATAATAATCAAGAGTGAATTAATGTTGGCTCAACTGTGGCAGTGTATTTGTCAACTTGCTGTACTAACAAATAAAACAAAGGACAAGAGTTGACTTGACAAGAGGATTGGCTAGAAATACTAACAACCAAATAACTGAATGAATGGCATATTAAAGTCTTATATATCTGTAGCCTGACCATATTTATGTTTAATAAATGTATGAATGGAAGCTTTCAGCATCATCTTCAACATAGCATATGAATAGCTTTCATAAGTAACTTTTAATCTTTTTATTCCCCATACATATAATTTCTGGACACAAATTCCATATAAGTGTGATGTTTTGGAAGTTCAGAGATTTGTTTATGTTTTTAAGAATACTCACAATTATTTCTTTGTTGTTTTTACACACAATATTTTATAATGAAACACATCATTTTTGCACTATGGCTCACAGCACTGTAGCTGTATATCTTCTGATGTCTTTAATTTAGATTAGTCCACAGTACTTTGTATCATATATATATATATGACCTGATCTAACTTTACAGTTTTTTTTTTTTTTAGTTAAACATCTGAGCTTAACTAAAAGTCTTTGCATTTATTTGCAAACAACAGATTTTATTACTATTATTATTGTCATTGTTATTTACATTTTAGCTTTTATTTCAAATAAGCTTTCTATTCTGACAAAGAGCTGATTCCTGTCAGGAGCTGATTGCCTCCATTTAAATTCTGGGCACTTTCATTTCACTATGAACTGACAGGAGAAATGGAGAAATGAACTGAGATACTAGCATTTTAGTATCTCAGATGACTTAAGGTAATGTAAGTCCTGCTGTCTTATCTACAGGCCTCATACTATACTGCATCAACACAAAGGCTATTTCAAGTCCAAGGCTCTGCAGGAATGTTTTTGTTAAAATGACAGAAGTTGCAATCCTATATAGGAAACATTAAAAAATCATAATAATCTGAATTCTCCTCAGGCTCAGTCATTTAACAAGGGGCAATGATCAACTTCCACAACCCTCCTGAGCATTTTTCTTCTAGGCTGCCACTGCCCCTTTTCTCTGTCTCCAACTTGATATGGGTGACTTCCCTCCCACACTTCTGTACTGGGTCTGGTTGGGATGGAGTTAACTTTCCTGGCAGCAGCCCATACAGTGCTGTGCTCTGCACTTGTAGCTAGAACAGCCCTGTTATCACACTAGTGTTGTGTCTATTGCTGAGCAGTGCTGGCACAGCACCAGTATTCCCTCCAAACCCCCCAGAGCCAGCACAATGGGGGTGGGCAAGAAGTGGGGAGGGGATATCACCAGGGCAGATGCCCTAAAGCAACCAAAGGGATATTCTATGCCATATGGTGTCACACTCAGCAATAAAAGGTGGGAAAAGGGAAGGAGAGGGGGGCTCTTGTAGTGAAGATGTCTGTCCTCCCAATGTGGCTGAATATTGTTTGTGGGTGGGAAGCAGAGAATATTTTTTTCCTCTCTCTGTGCTTCCATGTGGCCTTTGCTTGTTATTCTCTTTTTCCCCTCTTTCTTTTTCCTTTAACCAAATTATCCTTATCTCAACCCATTAGTTTTTTTGTTTTGTTTTGTTTTGTTTTTTTCTTTTTTTTTTTTTTTTCCTCCAGTATACTTCTCTTCCCCTTCCTTCTTTGAAGGAGGGGTAGTGAGAGAGCAATTGTAGTAGAGTTTGATTGCCCATCAGGTTAAAGCCACCACAACTTTCCACCTCTACATGCAGTCAGTTCCACACAGAGCCTTCTCTCATGGTCTGCTGCTGTAGCCCTTTGTAATCAAATAGCTCATTTCTAAATGCTTCATTCACTGAGCTAATGCCAAGTATTTTCTTGCTTTCAAATGCCAAAGGTGAAAAACACTGATGATAAGAGAGGATATGACTTCCAGCACACAGATTGAAAGCTCTAAACAATTTAGAAACAAATTTACAGCCACTAGCACATGTCTGGAGGTGTGAAGTGTCTGGATTATCGACCTACTTCCCCTTCAGCACTCTGCATGCAAACAACACCCGCAGATAAACCCGCTGGTAAAATGTTCTTTGGACACAGGCTCAAGTTACAGCCCTGAGCACCAGATTTGTCCATAAGCAGCACTTGCAAGCCTGCCCTTCAGGAATTGGTCACGTTAAAGTTTTTTTTTTTTTTTTTCTTTTTCCAGACAATATCTGTTTCTAGCAAAAAAAAAAAAAAAAAAAAAATGAGAAAAAGGATCTGCACATGAAATTTTATTGTTCCATCCTTCTTTCCTGACATTTATCATTTCCTGGATGCTTTGGGAGTTCAGGAACTCAGTAGTTCTATGCAGATCTGTGTGAGTATAGATGTCAGTCTACTTCTAGCAAGCAGCTGCTGAAGACAATTCCTGCCTTGAGTTTTCATCTTTTCCTAACCTGCCTGTTTCCAGGCTTAGCAATGCAGCTCCTTCACCTCAGCATGTATACACAAGATGCTGAATGAACTGAGTGCACTGCTATTATCTTCCTACAGGCTTTCTGACAGCCTCACAATTAACTAGGTCTTCCTATAAAGTGAATAGCCCAAAACAGTCCTGTTTTTCTCATAACCGCATCTCAATTTCTATTTACATTTCTTCCAAAGAGAAAAGGCACTGGATGATGTTTGCAACCCCTTCCAGCATATTTAAGCATTTTGCAAACCTTGTGGTGTGCTCTCGCTGGTCAAACACAAATCCTATTCTATAAACTTATTTACAGATCTTGGAATCCCTCTGTCCTCGGTCAGGATACAGGTTCACTAAAGAAAAATTCCCCTTCTTCTCATTTTAATTTCTGTTTATTACTGACATAAACTTTAGCTTGTAATGGGGAAAATACTTAAAAATTAACAATTGCTGATATATTGTAGCTCTACCAGAATATGTTTTCCATGGTAAAGGAAATTTGAAAGCTACATTATCAAGTTTGAAATCGGTGAATACTGATTAAAATAAAAACAGGCACAGGGACAAGAACATTGTCCTAGGCATTTGTGACTGTAATTTCCACTGAAGTCAACCCAAGCCCTTCAGTGCTAAGGAGCAGGACTGCTATATCCAAGCATACTCTGAAAATGTCCTCACTAATTGTAGTATTAGAAATGATTCAGTCCAGAAAAATCTTAAATAAGATGATGCAAAGGCCTGTTCAAGAACCAATGTGGAAAGCTGCCGTATAATAAGCAAGTTACATTTCATTATAATATATTTCATTTACCTATTTACTGACTCCATGATTATATGCCTTTCAATTACTTTTCATATTGTTAATAGGTCACCTTATTTCACAGTGGCCTTTGCTGCTGGCACTGGCTTCTTTGTGAAGCACAGTGCTCCAGAACCTGTACTTCAAATCGCTCCTGATAACCCTCATTCTTTCCTATGCAAAACTCCTTGATGAAACAAAACTTCTGAGAACAGGAATGGCAAACATTAAATAAACAGAAACCTCTGTTAGTGCCTTTGTTCATAGGGTAGGAGTGTAAGTTTACTGAAGTTTGTGACTTTTTCCATTGACTACTTATTTCTTCTTCAGAAGCATGTATGCATATATTTAAATTCCGGACAACATGATACCAGTTGGAGAACAGATTTGCCTGGTCTTGTGGATCATCTCAAGTCCATTGTTATCAGTGGAATTACACCTTGTGTACAAGATGTAACAGCAGCTCTAAGAAATCTTTGCCTCAAAAACTTCTCTCTCTTTATATATACATATATTAATTGATTCAATGGTTGTCAAAATTTTCACAAGTTAGTTTGCTGTTCCAGTTTCCAGATAACAACACTAACATCTTGGATAACTGCTTGGACAACAGCACATTAACATCTGTTTACAAGTGGAGGATTATAAAATCTCAACACATTAAGGACACTATTGTATATAACTAACGTCTACTTGGAGAACTGTGCTCATAGAGAAGTATTTGTACTGGGAAAAAAAAAATCCTATCAGGAATCCTATCTCCCTATCAGGAGAGAAGTGAGCTGTACTTGCAAAAATGAAAACTTAACTACTAATTTACTGGAGGTTTTAGCAGCTTGCTTAAAGCCCATAGCTCTGCTGTCTCCCTATGCGTGATAAACACAGCCATACCTGCAAAAGATTGTATCACAAACTTAGTCTCAGTATGTAACTGTCACAACATAGTTTTTCTTTAGAAGGCAGCATTTGAGATTTACAGGCATACAGCTGTATAGCAAAATGTTGTTAGTTGCAGAGGATGAGACTATAGCCTGTTAAAAGGATTGCAGTAAAAATAGAGGATATTCCATCCTTAGATAGGAAATGCATAGTCTGCAACTTATGTGGGACTAAGCTTCAGACTGAGAAACATCCCATGGAGCTCTGGAATGCTGGGGCACATTCATTTAACACATCGAGCAGCTTTCCAGTTATCCTGCATAGCATGTTTAGTTCTCAGATGTCATAACTAAAGAATAGGATTATCTCACAGGTCTTCTGTCATTTTTGCCAGTCCATTAGGGCCATCTTGCATGCCCCAATGAACACTTCAGGCAAAAAGTACCTATCTGTAGGCAGGGGAATCCCACTCTGTTGGTGCACTCAGTGACATTTGGTGTACCGCTCTGGAAGATGCCTACTTCACAAGGTGAAGTGAACAATTCTCAAGATTCATTGACGACACTCACTGGAAAAAGAGCAAAACCACCTTGTTCGCAAAAAGTAGATGCTTAAAGTAGGTGGGTTATTTTGAAAATCAATTTTACACGCAGAGATCGATGCACACACAGGCATGAAATACCATTTGAAATACCCTAGAGCAATGGAGACATATCTCTAATGCTAGTAAACATAAACTGGACCTATTACAAATCTCTGCCTTTCTGAGCAACTGCCAAGTAAACTATCCTAAGGCATCCAAAATAGCTTCAGGCATGATTTGTATCCTGGATTGCATAAAAAAGAACTGCGGCCAGCAGGTCAAAGGACGTGATTCTCCCTTCTGACCTGCTATCCAGCTCTGGGGTCCCCAGAACAAGAAAGACTTGGACCTGTAATAGTGAGTCCAGAGGAGGGTCATGAAAATGATCAGAGGGCTGGAGGACCTCTCCTGTGAAGACAGGCTGATGGAATTAGGGTTGTTTATCCCACAGCAGAAGAGAAGGCTTCAGGAAGCTTTAGAAAAAAAAAAGGAAAAAAAAAAAAAAAAAAGGCCCTGAATGACAGGACAAGGGGTAATGGCTTTAAACTGAAAGAGGGTAGATTTAACTGTATATAAGGAGGACTTTTTTCATCATTTAGGTGGTGAGACACTGGAACAGATTGCCCAGAGAAGCTGTGGATACCTCATCTTTGATGGCGTTGAAAGTCAGGATGAGGCTTTGAGCAACCTAATCAGTGGAAAATGTCAGGGGTTTGTCCACGTCCATGCCATGTCCATGGTAGTGGGTTTGAAACTAGATAATCTTCAAAGGTCCTTACCAACTCAAAATATTCTATGCTTTTATGATACTTTGTGTGAGCAAATAAACTAAGCCCTTTTAACAACATCTTAAATTCTACAAGAATTAATCATCTTTTAAAAGTATGACTTGTTATTAATATTGCCTTAGCTTACAGAAGCTTCAAGAAATATAATAATTTGCTCACAACAACTTAGAATGTTGACTCTTTGTTAAGTCAAGACAGTTAAGTAAGATCAGTCTAATTCAGTGTATCTTTTTAAACAACCTTTCATTTTCAGATGCTCTCCTCTAATAAAGGACCGCGTGGCCCAGCACCTAGTCTTACAAGGTATGATGTTTACATGTCTCAGTTTCTGTTTAAGATTACAGAGAAAGCACATAGCTACTACATGTCTAAATGTCATACTTAGGTTTTTCCACTGACTTAAAAAAAAATCTATTTTTTTTTTCATTAAAACATTCCTATTTAAAAAAAGTTTAGAAACCATTTGCCCCATATTCTTGAGGAACAGTTAGATTTAGTATCAGTAGATTCCTTTTAGAAGTTAGGATTAGTTGTTGAAACAATTTTCTCTACATAAAAACTCCTTGAAAGTTACATTATTATAGTTACAATTATATTGTGCCTTCAATTAAAGGTAAAATCACTTCAAAACTTTAATGACAGATATCTGTAAGCCAAATAAATGTTATATCATAATGAAGTAAGCTAAAGTGAAATATGAACATTAAAACTGAAGTTTTACTGAAAGTCAGAAATTTAAATCCACATGTGTACATCTGCAGAAATGGTCAGGGCTTCTGTATCTGTCACTCCCTAAGACCTATGTGAGCTGCAGGCTATTTAATGTTTGACCATCTGAGAAGTACCTCAGGTCATGGACCAAAATCCCTTCACTGCAGGTACTATATGAACACCAAGTAGAAAAACAGCTCTGAACATAAAAAATACAAACTACGTGCACACAGTTTAGATTTGTTGCATTAAGGGTAGGTAGTTTAGATATGTTGCATTAAGGGTAGGGCTTTTGAGTTAAGCTGTAAAGGCAAAGAATCAAAGGCATTATAGGCATGAGAAGTAAGAAGTAATATTTTCACCTCTATAGTTAGAACTGAGTAAAAACAAGAACAGTTTGGTTTAGTTAACTAAAGTACAGAAGTACAAAAGTTCAACTGAGGTTTGCAAGGGTAACAAATTAGGCACATTGACTTGACATATTTGAAGTAATACAGTTTTATATTAGTTACTATGGAATAAAAGAAGAGATTTACCTTGGCATTGCAATCATGCTCATGGTACAATTCCAATACAAAGATCCAAAAATATCCTTGCTTATTTGTGATCTAATATTTAAAAAGGGGACAAAATTTATCCCTAATAGACTAGCCACAAATGTCTTTAAAGCTATGAAAAATATCATCACTGAAATATCTTCTTTTTGTTAAGTCTATGAAAAATTTGAGCTTGTATTTTTTTTTTTTGTTAAATATTTGTATTCTGTTATTTTTAATTAATCTGCTGTATTGTTTGGACTTTTATTCTGTAATCTGCTTACTGTTTTGAGTGAACATTTTCATTATTAAATGAGAAAAATACATTGTATTTATAGAACCGGTTCCTGAAAATTCTTTCATTCCATGCTTGTTTGGGAATCAACAGTGTGTTCAACATCTCTGAAAATTAGGTGGATTCAGATGAGTGTTACAAAGTCTATTCTAAAGTAACTTGTCCAGAGTCACTCAATAAAGCAATATTTACAGGTATTGTCATGCACACTTATTTCTCTACAATCTTTTGAGTATTATAGATTCAGATTCAGGTCTCTATCTGCAAAGACTTGCATTTAAAAAAATCACAAGTCTTGATTTTTAGTCACCCAAAACATATGTAGGAAGCCTATTTTTCAAAGTAATAATGAAAGTTAAAAGGAACAGAGAAATACAATGAAAAAAACTGTATTCCAAACCTTGTAAATATAATTTAAATAATAAGCTTTAAGTGAAAAATATAAGCTATAGCCACTCACCTACGATGAGTAAGAAAACTACCACTGACATGTCCTGAGCCATCACATCCTGGGGTTGGACATGACATTCCTTCCGTCTTCACTGACTTCCAGGAGAACTGTGAGCCATTTAGGTACCCATCCTTTTGCCTTTTGGCAGCTAGAGGACACCCTGATGCACTGCGATGTGATGCATATTTTCCAGTTATATGGCCCTGACCATCACAACCAGGAACTGGACATCTGGATAGCAGATAGATGAGATAAACTTTATTGTCTTGCCATCATATACCTGGTAGCCACTACAACAAAGTCAAAATAAACCTGACATGAAATTAAAAGAAAAAGCCATGCACTGTGGTCTTAAAAATGCTCAAGATACCCTTTACTGAGTAAAATTACAAACAGAACTTTACTAAATAAATAAATAAATAAATAAATAAATAAAATTGTTCTTTGATAAACAATAAGGAGGCTAGCCAGTAGATGAGGTCACAGATTTTGATATCATGCAATAGCAACAAAAGAAGTGATATATATGTTTGAATTGCCTGTGTTCATTACAGTAAATATCACACTGGAATTAAAATGGTGACTACCGAGCTTGACTCAGTAAGGAAATTGCCCATAAATAATCTCTAAGCACTTAGTATTATTCTTGTTATGTTTTAAGTATGTGTATGGAATCTCAAGAAGACTTGTCTGAAGTCATGAAAATGTTAGGTATAAAAAGAGTTAGGTATAAAGCGATACATTTCTGCACTGAAAGGATGTTGCCAGGTTAAAAAATCAGGAGTCAGATTATGAGAAATAATATGAAATCATAGTGCCTACTACATCAGAAATGTGGAGTACCTTTAAACACTCTCTGAATTGGAAAGATCATAACAAATTATGTGCTACAGCCTAAAGAGATCAAAGAAGACAGTTCCTTATTCATCTGTTATTTGGGAATCCCTCATGCGTTTGCCCTGTATACTTCCAAAAAACAAATAACCAGGGTCAGAAGGAAGAAGTTAGAATCTTCAAAGTGAAATGCGTAAAGAAAATAATTCAGTAAGTATGCCACTGCATAGCACATGTCAAAACAAGGCTGGTGACTTCACTGTTTGTGCTGCACTACAATATTGCTGAAACTGTACATGGAGGATCCGGTCCTGAATGGTTCAGAGCAGTCAAGCTTCTGAGTGCTGCAGCCAACAGATTCCAGAGCACTTTTCAAGAAAACACAAAGGCCTGTATGTGAGCATTTGTTCCTCTTCTCGCTAATTGCATAA
The DNA here is from genome assembly GCF_047663525.1 of Anas platyrhynchos. Lineage (NCBI taxonomy): Eukaryota > Metazoa > Chordata > Aves > Anseriformes > Anatidae > Anas > Anas platyrhynchos. Next base: position 101,490,426 of record NC_092589.1, read on the forward strand.
GCAGTCAGATTCTTAGTGGCAATTTCAAATAAATATTCAATTTTCTATTCCTATTACTACTTTGTTCAGCATGTATGGTTTGTCTGTAGTATACAAACACTTTGCATTTTTTTTTTTTTTTTAGGAGATAAGGATTTAGTTTTTGAATTTCGTGTGAAAAACACACTTAAACTGTTTCTAAATAATGGCGTATCCTATCCTTGGCTAGCATAAATCAGCACAGATCCCTGATTTGAAGTTCAGTCACTGAAGTCAATGGGGCCAGTGCAGAATTCCTTAGGATTTAGAGTGCTATATATTTTTCTTAAGCAAAACTATTTCAAACCTAAACCATCTGCTCTTGGATAGCTATAAAACAATAGAGTTTATCTTAAAAGCTGTATATATGACCTGTTATACAATGTATGAAGGTCCTTTGACAATATTTGTTCTCACCTAATTGGTTCTTGGTCTTCTTTGTCTTCCTTGCTTTGTGCTATCCTGATTCCACTTTTCTTCGCTCGTGGACAGCCTGAAAGACTGATTGAAAGAAAATATTTTAAACAATTTCTCATTTTGGGGTACGGTCTACAATGGATACACATTCTATAATAAAAACTGGCAGAATGTGTAATCCTGTCCCGTTTCCAAAATCAAAGCTCAGTAGTTTAAACAGGGAGAGTTGTAGTATACAGCCACGAGGGGGAATCCGAGTATCTCGGTTTGTGATGGCAGGAGAGGACTGCAAGCGCTGCGCAGGCCACACACAGGCAGTCCTTGAGAAGGCAGAGAATGCTGCTCTTAAACTCTCCACCTAACAGTCCCTCCAGCTGACTCAGCAGCAGCAGTGGCAGCTTTGAAAGGAGTAGAAGGCCAGTGTTTAAGTGCTGAGAGTCATCACATATTCTGTATGTCTGATAGAGAAGGAAAAAGAGGCTCAAAAACCAGGTGACTTTGTATCTCTTAGTAGGATGAAAGATTTCTGTAGGGGACACATTAGAAACACTATCAAACCTTCTAAAGCATCATGTAAGAATGCTATAGAAAGGTTGAATTAAAAATATGCCAGAGCTCAGAGCTGTATGGTGCCTTCCTGGGAAAGAGTTTAAGTGCTCAGAACACATCCAGACAAAAAGATTTAGTAGAGACAAAGTTATATGTTAGGCCAACCAATATTACTTTTAAGTAGACACTGAGAATGTCATTTTTACTACTAAAAATGGAAAAAGATCACCTATTCCAGGATCTTACAAGTTCAACTTTTTCACGCTAAGCAGTTATAGAAACTGCTTAGTACACTTGACAGTGACTGTAGTAGATATTCAATGACATGAAGGGATTCTTTTAAGTAGCTGCTATCCCTACTGAGGACACAGAAATGTCTATCCAAAACCCATGACTTATGCTCTATTTAAATGTTATTTCCATCTTAACATATGAACAGATAAAAAGAAATCCATTGGTAAGAGCAACACATTCAAAATTACTGAGATGAAAGACAAAGTAGTGTTACAAAAATTTGCCTCAGAGAAAGAAACAAACTAAGGAAATTTTTTGTTTCCAACATGACAAAATGTATTTCAGTGTGGTATAGTTGGTCCTCTTTTCAGGAGGAAGAGACAGAAACAGTGGCAGCAAAAAAAAATTGATTATTTTGTCTTAAAACTAGAGAGGATTATGTGGAACAAGTAGTGAAAAGGTGATGCAATCATGGATGAAAATCTGTGTTGGTAAATAAAAAATAAGCCATGGTCAAAAATGAGACTTTACATGCTGTAAAGTCATAAATACGTCAATTAAATAAAAGGAGGAATGTTGTCACAAGATACTAGCACAGAGTATATTATCTGGCAACATTTAGTGACATGGCATGGCTACATCTACAGTGGTAAACAGAAGGGGCCTAGACCTATTGTCTTGACCCAATACCAGCATGGTCACATCCACACAGCTAAGCTCTCTCTGTAAAACAGGACAACCACATCCATACTGCTTTGATAGAATGAGCTGGATCCAATAGAGCTCCAAGTCATTCCTCAGTCATTCCTCCTGCCTGTGAGATTTTCACTGGCCATAGGTCAGTACCATGTCAGGAAATGCTCTAACAATTTAATAGTGTTGGCAACTCTGCTGCCTTTGTGTAGGACCAACAGAGTAACCTGTGCTCTTGCCCCATTTCATTTCCTAATACAAATGTAGCTGGTCATTTTCCTTTTAAAAGAAAGCTACTGTTACTCTGTGTACAAACTAACTAAATCTCATAAATCCTGTGCCATTTAAAATAGTTTCACATGAAAATTTTAGTGTCATAATCTGTAAAAGACCAAAGGCAAGAGGAAAAGTCTAATGGATTTAGAATAAGAGGAAGCAGGCTAAATTGGTTCATTGACCCACATGTAACCCGGACTGCAGAAAGTGAAGGGGATAGGATGGGAGTTATGTATGTCCCTAGATAATCTGCAAAACTAGTTTTACCCACTGTGTGAGAATTAACAGGTTTTACATCAGAAAACTAAATAGTTAATAGAACTGCCTTAGAGAACAATACTTTTTTAGTAGATGTGCAGATGGGTATGCTTGCAGATTATGACATTTTCATAACAAAATCTGAATGAAGAATTTCTGCCTTGACTAATGATTTAATGCTTTCCCATATTAAATCAATACAATTATCACCTATTGGTTGGTATTTTGATGCATCATCTTTTTGCAATAGATCTTTATATTCTGGCATTATGATTTATTAGAAAATTCTAAGACCTTTCAGATCTTTTAAACAGACATTTCCAACAGACAGCTTCTGAGGATATGATTAATTCATTTTCCTCTGACAGCAGATTTACCAAGAAAACATATGTCAAGGATGAGCCTTCACTTTAAATTTTTTATCCTGTGATAATCAAAAGCTATTACTTCATTTTCGTATCAGTTTAATTCCTTATCTATGAAGACAAAAATTGAGAGAAATTCAGTGATAGTATATGCCAGTATAACATCTTGCATACATTGGATGTCTGTGTGGAACTGCAGAAAGTTATGGCAGGGTTAAATTTGCCTTTATGTATGTTAGGCATTCAGCCATTTTAAATACAAGTGATACTTAGACATCATGACAGCCGTTTAGGAGGGAATTTTATCATTAATTTCCTTCTGAAACTGAGTGTTGTAAGTGTATCAAATACAAATAAAAATGTTAACTCAGATGCAAGAAGAGATAAGTGCTAATTTTCAGCATGGGAATTAGCTGTGGAAGTACTGTGGAGTCTTTCACACTCAACGATTCCAGATTTAGGCTACTGGTTTGCTGCCCTTTTAAAGACGGTGCCTTTTGCCAGCCTCACCAGTTTAAGAGAGTGACCTTGACAAACTTCATGAACAGAACACTGTGAGGCTGCCTTGGTTTAAATGCAGCAGGTCTCCCAGGGCAACACCAGCAATTTTAAGCAAAAAAAGGTGTTACTCCTTCCCTAGTTCTGTGTCAGCGTTCCTGTGCCTGAAGGCAGTCAATGACCTGGGACTGCTAGAGGCATTTTGGAAGAGAAATCAAGGCCTACTCTGCTGACTTATGTGGCCAATACAGAAATGGAGGTGCTTCAAAAGGCTGAATGTACTGAATTCCAATGGACTGGACAAATTCCAGATCACTTTGTTCTGCAGTATTACTTTTTATATCTTTATATGTACTGAGTATGATGCATATTCAAATGAAAACTTGATCCAGCACTCATCTACAATGAAAGAACATAGGAATGAAGAGATTAAACTAGGTAACACCATCCAGTCCTAGAGTAGTCAACAGACAATGTCCAGAGAAAGAATTTTAAAAACAAGCAGGCATGCAATGATACTTCCCTGCTAATCTTGCCAGCTTTTAGATTTTTTCTCTTTGTGACACTTTGGCTTCTCTGCTACGTTGTACTGACTCTTCACTGTCCTGTCTGTTTCTGGTTAAATAGTTAACCAAACATTAAATAGTTAACCAAACACTAAACAGCTTCCTAAAATAGCAAAGTTCAGGCATATCTACACCAAACATAGCATTGATAGAGGTATGAGCTGATAAATCCATGCATAAATAAATGTAGCTATGAATTTGACCTTAAACTACTTTGAAAGTGTGATTTTATCTCCTACATTGCATAAGTGCTTTTAAAAATATTTACATCTTCTCATTTACAATGTTATTTGTACTCTTGATAGTTCTCTGTGTTTAACAGAAAATAGAATTGTTATTGTGATCAATTATTTTTACAGCATGTGAAGTTATGGCACATTTCTAATGTCTGTGCTATTTATCTTTTGACTTTAAACTGTTGCTTATACTTGGAATACATTTAAACTGGAAGTATGTGCATTGACTAGTTATAGGCTATTGTAAACCTAGGGACTTGGTGAACCAAGCAAACATCCAGACTCAACAGCATTAATATGCATGGGAGAAAAGAGCCTTTACTAACAAAAGAGAGGTGGAGTACACTATTATTCTTTGATTAAATAGCGGATAACTATTTTCAAAATATAGTGGAGCTCATCTCCATTGATTTATAGTTGTCAAATACCCACAAGGGCATTGCTAATTACACAGCATGTGGAACATTATCTCTACTGTGGTACCACAATAATTCATTTTGGGGTTACCAGCAATATCTTAATTGGTAAATGTGAATCTTTCTTTGGTCCTTGGTAAAGATCACAGTTATAGTTTAGACGGTCGAGATAACAGCTTTTATCCATAATTTTCTCTTTCTATTCTTCTGACTTAACATAGTTATATACAACACATTGTGATTTAAAAGCAAGCCAAATTATTCTGAAATATATTGACAAGACTATTGCATATTAGATGCAAGAGGTGGTTTTTTTTTTTTTTTTTTTTTTTTTTTTTTTTTTTTTTCACTCTGTTTAACACTGATAAAACTTCAGCTGGGAGAGGAGTAAAAAATGAACTTCATTTCACATTTTAAGAAATAACGAGAGTCTGAAGAGATTGACAAGAACAATCAGGAAAAGATTTGCAGGAAAAAAAATGCAGAAACAGAATTTAGTCCAGAAAAAGTAAGACTGAGGTGAATGGTTAAGTTATTCAGAATGTAAAGGAACATAAACTTATAAATGTTGAATTGTTTCTCTGGGCTAACAGAGAAGGAAGAAAACAACAACAACAACAACAACAAACATTAATTTTCTACAAAGATTTTGCTAGATGCTAGAAAAAATCTTCTTGTCTATTTGGGTAGTGAGCTATGCTGAAACTGAGGAATGTTATTCATTGTATGTAGAATGAGTTAGATCAATGTATGGCTATGTAGAGCACTCAATCCTACTTCAGCGCTGAGAGAGATAAGAGAGGCCTGTTGAAGTCCCTCCTAGCCCTGTGGTTGTTTGATATCAAGAATAAAAACCATCTCTTTACATACCTTCGATGTGAAGCATAATTTCCAGTAATATGCCCAGAGCCATCACACCCAGGGGTGGGACACCTAGAATAAAAATGTAAAAGATATAGAGCAGTGTTACTGACAGGAAAGAAATAGCTGCCCATTTTATATAAAATATATATTTATGTATATTAATTGACTCGATAATTGTTTCCACAGAAACAATTCTCCTTGGAGAACTCCAGCCATTGCTAAACCTGAGCTTAATTCCACACCAGGGACAAACATACTTTTCTCATTCATAAAATGTTTTTATTAACTACTCATCATCTGCCCACTCAAACACTTTCTGGATACCTCTTGTATCAGCAAACTACTGGAGATTTCCAGCAGCAGTGTGACACCCCCAAACCACCAGAAATGAGTAGTGTTGACAGCAAATGGAATATGCCCAAGATATATTCTTAAGTAATGGCTAACATTACAAGTAAGCCATTTTGTTTTCTGGTAAGGATCTTGCTCTAATCCCACCACAAAGTGTCATGAGACATTGGTGTACCTTTGTAGGCACCCTTCCACCTCTCCATGAGATGAAGAAAATGCCTATGGAAAAGGAAATGTACAGACTGGGAGGTAAAGTAGTCTTCTTGCATAGAAATGGTAACCCACTTAGCATTCCCAGACATCAAGCAAACAGATACACTCATCAGTGGAATTTCTAATAGTTGAATGACAGTAGAGTCATCAAAGAAAATGCCTGTTTTTCTCTACATTGTGAAGATGATTGTGATCACTACAGAATAAGCTAAATTATAATGCTAAGTATAATCATTAGCTGGTATTTGAACTTCTACACTAAATCACAGAAAAGACAAAAAGAAGAATTATTTTATACTCATTTTAATGAACTGTTAAATGCTACATGAATTCCAAAACCTCATTTTTCCTGAGCCTCAGTTTTGATTTTTAGCCATGCAATAAACCTCATTTTGAAGAAAATATCCTAATTTAAAAAAGCATGTGCACAATCTCCAGATGCTGTATTCTGAAACAAGAGATTTCCGTAACATTGACTTCAGTGATTATTTGAATCCAAAAGTCATGCAGACGTTGTCTTTCACCCTTTAGTTATGTGTGAGCTTTCCTCAAAGTTGGTACATACTGGTACAATGCTTTCATGGAGGTTTCTTCAAACACTTGGATGTTTCTTAAAATCAAGAATTCGAGTAACCTGGAATTCAGTGCAATGTTACTGTCATATTCTATTAGGCTGACCTTTTGCTCTTTAAATCTAATAAGCATTACCTACTTCTGAGGAGCTCAGCAGGGCCAAACCTCAAACACGATTAATGCAACCTTGACAGAGATAAGCTAAACTGAAATTTGTTAGAGTTCTCACATGGTATTCCACTGGACCAGTTCAGTTACTCTATAGAAAACAAAAATGCATTAATGCTTCTAGGATGTAAGCTGGTAAAACCTCTAGGGTTCACTAGATCACTTCCTATAAGTTTCTGGAAGATTCTCTTCTATATAACAAAGATCCTGTGTGCTTTGGATAAGGAATCTAAACAGCATCCTTAAGGATAATTCTCCTTTTCTCTCATGTTATGTGCTTACTTCACTTTAAGCCTTTGCCATAATGGCACTTTATTACTACATCTTTGCATAGGACCAAGTATAATAAACCCATGATCTTGACTAGAAATTATAAGTAATACTGTGAGTCTTTGTGAGTCTTAATATGTAAAAACCAATAGACGTGTTGACATCACACATTAATCTTTCTGCTTGTAGAAAGATTAAAAAAAAATAAAATAGAAAATTGTAGTTTCTTCTCACATAACTAGGTAAAAATATGGTGAACAAGTCATAGTTCTTACCTGTATAGCCCTTTCCGTTAATTCTTTGCTGTGGCTAGCCCAAATTTTGGAATATAGGCTGGCTAGTACTTTAAGTTAAAAAATAAATGGGGGGAGTCTTATGTTGAGATTTTAAATGTTACATATATATAGATATTTAGATGGTTTGCTTATGGCATTTTGTTAGACCTATAGAGAGAAGATCCACTGCTTCTTTTGTGCGTTTCTTTCTTTTTGTTTGTTTGTTTTGGTTTGTTTTTCAATTACAAGTATCTTCAGTGATCTACAAAACTTATTTCCTACTTCCATGAAGACCAGATATATCACTGAAGCCTGACTGAAGCCTCTAACAATGTTGTATCAAAAGATATAGGAATAAAAATTAATTAATGAATTGCCTAAACTTTGACTCTAAGTGTCCATTGCTTTTAAATGAATAATGGAGAGCAAGAAGCCATTAGACTGCTTCTCTGCAGTTTCTCTGAGGTACTACAAGGATTCCTTTTTTATGAACACATAGTGTTTGAAGCCTCTATTTTTGTCCACATATTCTTCAAGCCTTTTGTGTATAAGTTATTATCAAAACAGCATAATGGTTTTCTCATGTTTTATAAGACTTTTGCTACAGGCAGGCATGATTAGTGTCTTAACAAAGAGGATTTGTAAGATATACCAGTATAACTGATCAGTTGGTCTCAAGATTATACCATTACACCTCAACCATTTGGACACTTACACAATTTAAAAACTAGGCTATTTCTGCATCATTTGGAAAACAAACAAAGAAACAAACAAACAAAAAAAAAACAAAACAACAACAACAATAAAAAAAACAAGCCCACAACCAAAAAATGGAAGCAACTGATATAAAAGAAGAAATCATTTGCTGTAAATTTGAACTGAGAATCTTTAGAAATGGCTCTGTACAGTTCACACCAGTTTAAAATGATATTTTTGATTAAACTAGAACAGATTTTTTTATATAGGCAAGGATTTTAGAAAGACCTTTTCAGATTTTGGTTTTAGCATTATAATAATTGTTTTCTAGTCTCATAAGCAGATATTGACCTAAATGTACAATATAAAATGAGAGTTTAGTGCAGTTGATAAGAACATTTTAAAATCCTGGAACATTTCTATTTGTTCATGTTTCTATTCTATGGGAAGTGTTTATAACTACTGTGAAATATGAGACGGTGATATGAAGCAGTTTGTTTCAACTACAAAGTTACTACAATATTTGCTATCCTAAATAGATTAGATAAGGAGAAAATTACAAGTCCCTGTACCATTAGAATTGTGGGTCTGGATTTTCAGAATACCTTATCATACATAGAACTTGCATATACTCTGCTGCTTTGGTATCAACTACTAAATACACGTGAATATTTGACTTAGAAGATTGTACGTGCTGGCAACAGTGCCTGAAAAATATACGTACAAGTGCTTATAAGAGTGAAAGTGATATGAGACCTATTGAAAATGAATGCTGGAGTAAGTGGAAGAAAGAGAAATACAGTTTTCTCAATTACTTAAAGTGAAGGTAATTTGGCAGAATCGGAAGCTTACTTGTAGACTCTACCTAATAGCTTATTGCAGCAAGGAAATACTTCAGTACTGCAAAGAGTGAAGTGACAAAAGGACTTCTCTTTTTAAAGAGTGAAGTTCAGACTGTATAACACTGGCACTTTACACAAAATCAGAGCATCAAGAAAAAGAGGTTGTCAGTGATGGGGAGTGCAGTCAGCACTGCCTTGATGTCCCATTCAGTTCACAGAACATCCCAGAGAAGCTTTTGTAGGAACATAAGCATAAGCAGAAAGCAGGAAACACAGCAGAACAGCAACAGCTGCAGCAGCTGGATTCAGTATTGGGCTTAGATTCAATAGCAGGAATGAAGAAAACGTGAAAAACAGAGATAAATAAACTTAAGCCCTATCACTCATTCTTCACAGGAAGAAGGTTTGAGGGTGTGCAGCAATTAAAAAATGCTTCCAGACTATTGAAAGAACTTAAGGAGGTTGCTGGGACTGGGGAGGAAATGGATGCAATGCCCAAATGGGTTCTGAGAGGGTTTTTCCAATGCCAATGCTTAAAAGTCTTGATGCAAGCTCAGCTCAGAAGAAAAACCAGCTTACCTCAGTACAGAAGGCTACAAATAAAATATACATTTAAACCTATATTCCTAGGTTTTTATTTAGATCTATAGGAGCTATATAAATTGACACACAACTTGCATATTTAAATAATTTATAGATCGGCTAGCATGAAAACAGAAAAGTTGTTACACAAAGGTGCTAAGAATGGACAGAAGTAGTTTTGTCCTTCTCGTGTATAGCTTTGGTTGACTTACTTTTGATTGATTTAAGATGTAAATTATCTCTAAAATTACAATAAAACAAAGATATAGTAATCTGTAATGTAATGGATAAGTTTTATTATTTTTTTTTCCTGTCAAGAATTTTTACCACAAAATGACAATGGCTTTTCAGAATCAGAAGGATTATATTTCCCTTGTTAGAAGGCAGAGCTCATGGAATTTTTTTTTCAGTACATGCAGTCTGAGTATAGCCCAGGGCCTGGGCTAAGGCTTGGGCTTGGGCTCAAGCTCAGGCTTCCTCTCTCTAAGAAACACTTGTGTTACTGAGATTCAGCAATATGGTGAATTCTGTTTCCATCTCAGTTAAATCTTTTCTTCAGGGTTTGGCCAGTTTATATACATATATAAATTGAAATGGAAACCTTGGATGTAGAATTATACAAGCACACATTCAGCACACCACCCAAACAGAAGTTAGATCACATGATTACATTTTTCACTAGTAGGCTGAGAATTTTTGATTTAAACTTCAAGACAATTCTAGCAGCTGTAACCAATATACCTTTTAGTCTCCCTTTCCTCTGTCTCTTTCCCCTTCAAACACTCTTCTATGGCCTGCGCCAAACCCTCTTCCTCAATACACCAGATGGTCATTTCAGCCTCACTGTCCTTATCAATAAGGCCAGTTCACCTGGTTTCCACTATGGAAAGGACATGTTATTAAGTTAGCTTGTAGTTTTCACATGAATTGTCAGGTTTGTATCTGTATCAGGTTTGTCTGTACTTGTTTTTAGCTATAGCTTTCTGGGGATTAGTAATAGCACTCAGTGGACACTCTACAGACACTCTACAAATAAAGAAATAAAAACAGCCACTAATAAAGATGAAGAGTATTGCCAATAATGGCTATGGCAAACTCCTTCTATATTGTTTCTGTACTGAGGATGCTGGATTTCTTAGAACTGAAATAAAGCCATTATTTTTTCTCACACTGGTGATGCCAAAAGCCATCAGACGGTTATTCTTTCTAGGACTTACCAAACTATACTAGGATTCTATTACAATGGATAGATACTAAATATCTTTCGTGACCTGTTACTAGTAAGATAATGTAATCAGTTCTAAAGTTTGAAGTTATCTTTGTTTTTTGATTATTATTTTTTTGTTGGTGTGTTTTACACCACTTTGCACCCACTACATTGTGGATCCAATCTTCCCTTGAGCCTTAAGTGACTACCATACACACAGAATATTTAGCCTATAAATTAGTCATTAAATATTTTAAACTGATGTAGCTAGCAACCCAAAAGAAAGATCATATTGAACTGAGATGGGGAATAAGCCAGCAAGTTGTACAAAAAAATCAGAATGGACCTTTAGAATGTTCCATACTGCAAAAGAATTGGAATTTAACAGAAAGTTATATCTTCCCCATAGTTTTATTTTGACCATGCTGTCAATCTCTATAGTAGAGATGTGATTTTCTGTTGAAGACTCAGAAAGCCTAGAGAAATATAATTGTTTCCTGTGGGATTTTTTCATAGCAGAATGTAGAATTTTTTATTGTCTGGTGGTTTTCATGTATTTGAAATTCTGTTTTATTTGACTGAATCACCAGGAATGGAATTCATAGGTTGGGAGTCTGGAAGACAGACACAATAATACTTTGCATTTCTATCTTTCATCTGAAGATCTGAAAGCATTTTACAAACATTAATGGATAAAATCTCACAATAGTGCTTTGATGAAGGAAAGGATTTAGCAGACAAAAACTGGGGCATACAGAGGCTAAATGACTTTACACAGAAGAAAACAGGCTAGAAGAGATTCTTATTCCCTGCTTTGTTTGACGTTATAAAGCCATGTCTCCTCTGAAACTACATTTAGATTCAAAAACAAAATATTGTTCTTTTCTAGTCAGGTAGTCCAGAAAAAAATGTTACAAAAGTAGAACTGCGAAGATACGGTGTTTGCAGTTCCCTAACCTGAATGTGTGAGGAACGAGTGAAAAAGGGGACTGAACAAGAAAAGGAAGGAATGAAAAGATTTCTCAAATGAAGAAACAGAGTTTTTAATAAGGTCTGATAAGCTTATGGTATGTCTATGCCTCTACAAATTTGAGTGCTTTTAAAAAAAACAATATGTGCAGCTCTTGATAAACAAGTCCCGTGTTTAACTCCAAAGAGATAACAATAATAACCTGGTTCTTTCCTATACCACACACCACTGACCTGCAGGGAGGACTGCAGGGGAAGATGAGATGATAAATAGAGCTGTGCAGTCCTCAGAGGAGACTTTTAGGCCATAGGTGTGTCAGTAACAGTCAGGGTTGTGGCTACTGTTATGAAAACTCCTACTTAGAAGGAACTGGATTGTAAACAGCAACTCACTTTGCATTTACCTTTCTGAGCAGAGTAACTCTGCCAGTAAGTACTGTCCTACATGTTGCTATGAAGGCAGTATGTACAGATGTATACATGTAAATCTTGCAATCTTATTTTCTGTCTCAGGCACTGTGGTAGATTGTCAAGCTCTAATTAGGCATGTAAAGTTGGAACGTTGATGATTCCTTTCCTCAAGAAGCCACAGAAAAGACAGTGTCTATTGTATCTCCAGCAGGAACACAGATGCTTTTCCACTTTTACTCTGTTGTTTCTACTTTAGTGTTGTTACTTCCATTCACTGCCTAGACAGAAACCTTCTATCTATACAATCTATTTGCAGTGTAAAATTGTTAAAACTGTTCTGCTAGGATGGATTAATTTTCTCTGAATTTCCCTCAATTAAGCTGCATATCTACATACTTTTATCACTTCTTCTTTTTCACATTTTCCACCATTGTTTTTCTTTCTTGACGACTCTTTCTCCTCATTTTCAATCCTTTCCCTTCAGTGGAACAAGGACTTCCACTTAACTTTTGTCTCCAGTTTGCTTTCCATCTTTATTCCTCCTCAGTGTTTTTCTTCTACATTTTACTTCTGCCTTTTCCAGATCCTTTTCACAAAATCTTAGAATCACAGAATGGTTGAGGTTGGAAGGAACTGTTGGAGATCAGAGGTCCATCTGCCCTTCTACCCCATTCCCGCCCCCTCCCTCCCTTTCCACCCAGAGCACGTTGCCTAGAACCATGTCCAGGTGGGTCTTGAAGATCTCCAAGGATCTCCACGACCTCTCTCAAGATCTCCACGACCTCTCTGGGCAGCCTGTGCCAGTACTCCATCATCTGTTTTTTCAGATGGCACCTTCTGTGTTCCCCTTTGTACCCACAGCTTCTTGTCTTGTCACTGGGCACCACTGAAAAGAACCTGGCTTTGTCCTCTTTGCACTCTCCATTTCCTTCCTTATTTTCAATTGTAATTTTTCAATTTTATTTTTCTCCCTTTTACATTTTTCTTCCATGTCCCCTTTGGCTGTTGTCTTCATTCTCCGTTCCTCCCTCATCCTTTCCTCCTTTCATGACTTTAATAACCTTGAAGATGACAGTTCTTTATTCCTTTCCTCCTCTTTGTTGTTTCCTTCTATTATCTATCTTCTCTCATCACTCTCCTTGTCATCCTGCTTTTTTCTCCCAGCTGATTTTATCTTTCCCTTAGTCTGCATTGCATGTGGCCCTCTTACATAGCTGAAATGACTGGGTACACATTGCATCTTTGTGTCAGAGGAGAAATTTTTCTGTGTGGTGAAACCTTAACACTGAATTTCTTGACTGGCAAGACACGATGAGTCACTTTCTTCCACACTTCTGTTTTCATTAAAGTCCCTGCAAACTTTATCATTGGCTTCAAAGGGAACACAACCAAGCTAGCAGTGGGTGCTGCTGAAAATTACATTCACAGCTCATTTGAAGCTTATTTAAATTGGTTCAAGACGAGACAAAAACTCTGTGGGACAGGTATGAAGATAATGGATAATCTCAGTGGACCTTCAGTCTATGATTTCATATTCCAGGCAAAACATATGATCTACTCCTCACAAATATACTTAAGAAAGAATGTGAAGTTAAACACTTATAAATATCAAAGTTTCACAAAGATGCATTGTAAGCCAAAAATAAAAAGGAAGTTAAATTTAGATTCATATGTTAATTAGTTCCTTGTATTCAGCCTAACAAGAAGGAGAACTTAATCACGCATATTTAGTTTTAGCAAAAGTGCTAAATGCTACTTTTTCATATGTAAAATACTGCTAACATTTCTTACATAGCAGAATACTGACATGAAAGTCCTTACTGCAGGTAATAGGAAATTAAAAATAAAAACATAAATAAATAATCCCAACCCCCCAAACCATAACAGGTATAAAGGAAGACAATTTGAAAAAAGGACAACAGAGGCTGTCCCCATTCCCCTATCCCCCATCTCCTGTCATTTGTGTTGGTATGGCAAATGAATTAATTGAGTAAAAATCTATTTTATCATTTGTTCACAGGGACTGGGCCCAGTGCAGTTCCAGTGAATGGACAAGATATCAGGGAATCCAGTCAGGGATCATTCCTGGAACCAAGCCCTCTCAGAAGATATCGAGAGACGTTCAGGTTGGAAATTGGAAAGACATGGCATGGTAAGTGGTAACTTGTTGTTACCACTTTCATTGTACAGTCTTTCTACCCATAAGGGAATGATGCCAGGCCTATGGAGCTAGTCCAGACATGAGACTAAAATAATTTTGGCTCAGAGGGTTCATGGAGTAATTTCAGTCATTTCTATCTCTGCTGAGAGATTGCTCCATCTCTCTCTTTGCCTCTATAAATCCCCAGCAACTGAATGGTTCTAAACTGGGGGTGGCAGCATACACTCCTCCTTAGGTAAAATTTAATTAATTCCTTAAATTTTTGCATGTATAATTTTTGTGTCCTTAGCTCCTGGTACTATCTGCATTGCATTTCTGCATTTTTTGAACTGTGTGTGGGTGAGAAAGAACATGATATGCTTCTTAATTAAACTGAAATCCATTTTCCTATAAACAGACTAAAATGCATCCTGCTGGCATTTAAAATATCACTGTGCACTCGCATGCACAGATACACATGATGCTTTTAAATTAATTATATTGCTTTAGAAAAAACTACTTCTGTGCTTTCAGTTACCACCTCTGCATGCTGTCTGTTCTGCTAGCAGTCAGGACTTCCCAGCCTCTCTGCAGCAAGTGCAATGGTGTGTTGCCCGCTGTTCTCACATCTAGCACCAGCATATACTGCCTAATATGCCAGTTGCCAATGGCATGGTAAGTACCTAATGTGAAATCACTTCTGTGCACTACCCAGGGGGTGTTCCGTTCACAGAAGCTGCCAGGGGGAAGCTGTGAATCAGCTCTCTCCCTGGGCACCTTGCCCACGCTTTCTCTCCTGCCAGCATCGCCTGCCTTGGAGGCAGCACTGGCCAGCTGCACATCCCATCCCTGCAACAGCGAGCACTTCCTGGCACCAGGGATGAATCAGTTCCAACATATGCAAATTCAAATGTTCATTTCCAAACACCTCATGCTTTGAAAAAAGCTTCATTTTTATAGTGAAGGAATAACACAAAATTATAGAGGCATGGAGAAAAATGCAGTAGGAGATAGCCTTAAGACAACACATCCTACAGCTAGGAGCAAAGCCATGCAAATTCTCTGTCTCCTAATAATACTGCTGCAAACCTGTAATTCAGAGTAAGGGTAAGTATGATTTTGAAATACATGGGTTTTTCTTCAGTAATTCGGGGTGGACACATTTGTTTCTGAAGAAGAGTGTTCTGTTGCTGGTTGGTCTTACAAAATGGGAACTACTAAGCCTCTCAAGAATATCTGCCACTCAGTCACTGCAGAGCAAGATTTCTAGTCAGGGTTTGCAGAACAGCCAAGAAGAGTGACTTATTTTCCTTCTTGTTTGTGAAAAGAGGTCAGAGAGAAGCAATTGAAGACAATAGCACAGGTATAGCATTTTGGAATTCTTTACCTTAGAAGATATCTTCAAAAGCTCTTGCAACTGCTCTAGCTTTTCTATTTATGATGTAATAAAAATTTTAACACAAATTTAAATTTATATTATGCCAAATATTGAATACTTTAAAAACACATTATTTAAAGTAGAGATTTTTTTTTCCCTGTTAATGGATTTACATTATGGTTAGGTCAGTAACCTAACTGGTTGCCTTGAACACCATAAAATTATCAATAGCATCATTCTTGAACTGCTGTCTCTATGTTGCTACTTCAGACGATTCATGCTCTGCTCTTTTGTACTATGTACATCTTATCCTTGGTGAAGAAAATACCAAAGGCTCTAGCGGGAACAGCAGTATGACCTTGAACGTGTCCTTTCCTGAGTTTCCTGGAGGTTTGGGATGACTTCAAAAGCTACAAATCTGGAATACTCAAAAAGTTCAGCACCTCCACAAGAAAGACTCAGAAAAACAAGAAAAAAACAAGAAAAAACAAACAAACAAACAAACAAAAAACCTATCAGATTAGGGCTACTAAAAACAGAGGAAACAAATTAAAAACTTTTAATAGTCAATAAAAAACTTTCAATAGTAGCCTTAACAGTCTACTACTGTTGTTGGGAAGAAGGTTTACTTCCTGGCTTTAGACATTCCTTAGCTATTCTGTTTATCTGTTTTTCATTTGAACATAACTGTTCAACTTGTACACTCACACATAATTCACCAAGAGCAGTAACCTAGAAGAGTAGGAACAGGGATAGTTGGATGTAAAGTAAAAAAGAAAGGAAAGGCTGAGTGGGAAAGATGGAAAGAATAACAGCTTGAAGAAATTTCAATTTATATGCTCTCTTTCAAATTAGTTCATTTAATATTGCTATGAAAGACTGAGCCTACAGAAACATCTGTGATATTTCTAGCCCTTTATGATTTAGAAAGAAACAGGAGTCCCATCTCTAACAAGAGTTCTCTCAGCTTAGCATTACGGCAAAGCCATAAATGAATAGGATGGTAAACACCTTTGAGTTATATGGAAAACATATAATGGGCTGAATGAGGGCTCATAAGTTGGAAAAAAAAAACAAAAACAAAACATCCAAATAACAGAAATGTAATGGGCTTGATTTTTCTTCATGTTATTAACAGCTCTTTTCTTAGTCTTCTGTTTCAAAAGAGAAATGAAGATTATTTTCAGTGCATATTCAATAAGGTAAAATAAATTAAGCCAGGAATTTAGTGTAAAATGTGTTTATGAGACTAACTGCTCCATAAGGCTAAGAGGTATGTTTTGTTCCATGCACACTCACTATGCTGTACCGATTAGCAATGTGAACAAGCATTATTTCACTATAAAGTTCCTATATTGGATGGATTTTTAAATCTCTTCTGAATATATGGTTTCTATCTGAAAACACGTGCCATCCAATAAGGACAGGCTAATGTTTGGAAGAGGGAAGCAAGCCCTCAAGGGTTTCACTTCTCTAGACAGATGAAGGACAGGAACTTTCTATTTTGGGGGTGAAGAGTCAACAGCAAAAGAGAAAAATCCTTCAGTTTTTGTCTTATGAAAACAAACGTCTTTTTCCCTCTAGGCCTACAAACATTTGTCAGAAGCCCAAGTGAGGACGTGAAAATACTGAGTGTGAGTTATATCATACTGTAAGATGCAGTCTGGTCTAGTGAGAAGGCTAATGAACAGTACAGCTAAGAGAAATCCACTTTTGTTACTGATTTATCATGTGAGTTTATACTCATTTTGAGCAGCTTCTCAGGCATGCTGTAAGTTTTGGTGTGATTGACTTGAGACTCATGCTCCATCTTGACTTTTAAGTATAACTTCACCATTTACTTGAGCCTTAAATTACCTTAGGCCTGCAATGTTAAGCAAAGCTTAATGGCATATTGAAGGGAAAATTCTTATTGCAAGTCCAGTCAAGAACCTATCTGCAAGAAGGACAGGTTAAGCACAACTAGAGCTATGCCTATCCCTACAAGTACTCCATCCTACTGCCTTGAGGTAGCCTCAGAAGATAGGCAGTGGACAGACAAATCAGTCCTAATGAAGTAATACTCAGGAGTGAACAATGTCTTCTGCACCCTTCTCAGAACTCTAAGAACTATAAACACTTAGTTGCAAGTCTGCATTGCTGCATGATACAACAGGATGTTTAGGGTCTTGGAGCACTTGATATATGAGGCTGCCAGAGCTGGGCTTGTTCACTAGGAAGAGAATGATCTTACTGTGTAAGAAACAATCTTATTTCTGTCTACAAATACCTAACAGGAGGGTGTTAGGTATAGCATAGCAGAAGTTTTCTCAGAAGTGCACAGCTGAAGAATAAGGAGGTAGCAGGGACCAGGTTCAGCGCAAGAAAGTTCAACTCATTAAAAATAAATAAGTAAATACCACAAGGCTGGGCAAACCCTGGGACAGGTTGTGGAATCTCCAGCCTTGGAGACACTCGACAAGGTTCTGAGCAACTTGCTCCAAATGGATTATTGGAGCAAACTGAGCAGGAGTTTGGAGTAGATAACTACTGGAGGTAATTTTGCATGATTTTATAGGTCTGAATGATATAGATCCTTAATGCTCTATCAGAGAGCATACTGTTTGGCCTCTTATGGTAGCACAGACACAACTTTTCATTACTGATTTCCGGGAAGACCAAGCCCTATTATTCTACCTGATTTCCAACCCTTTCTTGATAATTCAAGTTCAACCAACAGCTAATTCTTTTGTATAAAAATTTCAACAATTCTATTTAAAATGATTATGAAATCCAGTTTGCCTAGTTAATGAATGCTCAGAGAGGGACTGTGTAGCCTGAGATAACGTTCCCAGTTTCTGCTCCAGGCATTAAACTGCCTCTGCTTCTGAGTTTCCTGTCCCTCTCAACAGGGTATTGCAGCTGTCTGGATAGCAGTAAGAGAAACAACTGAGCTTTCAGCATGGTACTCAATGACCTGAAAAGGGTGCTATTTCACCCTAACCTGTCAAACTGTATGAAGGAGTTTGCACTTAATGTGAACAAAGGAGACATCCTTTCAGTCAGGGCAGGAACCTCTGATAAGACCATTAAGACTGTTCCAAGCTAAACTACTCCTTGTGCTGGAATCTGAGACTGTATTTGAACAGCACTTAAGTAATAATTCCAGCTTTATAAGAATGTTCCAAGGTATCATTAACTATAGCACTCAAAAATGAATTGTGCTTTTTATTGTCAGGTGATATTCTCTAGTGTCTTTTCTTACTTTGTCCCTCCTTACTTTCTCCTTAAAGTTAACAAAGGCAGAAAGGCCAGGCTTTTGTACAGTTTCCCCTTCTGTAACTCCCATAAGATTAGGCAGTGCAAGCTTGGTTTATACTGTAAACATTTCATGAAAGAACCACTTTAATTTTGCAGTCTAACAGCTTCAGGAATTGCTTCCTAAACAGCCGTGCAAAGTGCTGGAGAAGTCAGAGGTTACAAAGAGGGATAAATGGCTGTATAGCACAATGGCACTGTGAGGCTGCTGCACAGTGCAGTGTATAAAACAGCTCTGTCTCTCCCAGAAACACTTTGCTCCCAGTTGGGAATGCAGGCAGAGAGAAGTGTTCATGCTCTATTATATCCTAGAGCTCAGAGCTCTCATACTCTGTAGAATTAGAAAAGTAGAGTTGAGTGAGAGGCTAACAACTTTGTCTTACACACTTTTTATAACAAAGAGGTTTCCTTCTTATTTTTATTTATATTTTAACAAAACACTTCCTCTTCCAAAATCACTTGTTGCTTTTGTGTACTTATAGCCAAATATCCCTGAGCATCTATTTACTGCTCTTTACTCTCATTTCTAATTCACTCAGTTAGTTTTGATGCAGATCTCATGTAAACATTGATCAATTATTTTCTCTCTGAAGGTTTTCTTTTTCCAAGGTGAGTATTTACATCTCGTATTCAAACAATTTTATTTATTTTTTAACACAATATCCTCATAAAGATTCCTGATAATTAACTGTCCCCTGACAAGATTTGGGAGAATAATACCTGGGCAGGAACAGAGCTGAAACACAAATTCTCTGTCTTGATTAGCTCAGAAGTTGTGATCTTCAGGTATATACTACATGGAAGAAGAGCATCTTATGAAACCCCTGGCAATGAATCATGGATAGGCAGAATTCCAGTCTGAGCACCCATACAGCCACAGGAAATTCATACATTTCAAGATGATTATAGCATCTCAGGAAAGTCAAACGAAAGACTGTGGAACAGGTTAGTCATCAAACTTCAGAAATTTTTCCTATAGTTTGCCACTTCCCAGTACTCATTGTGTACTGTACCTCTCATACAGAATTTAATCTGTTAGTTGTGTCTTTAGAATGTGCTCTATTTTCCTTTTTTTATGCTAAGGGAAATTTATGGACGAGACTGGTCCAAGGGAGAAAAAAATCACCTTTTTTTTTTTTTTCTAATACCATAAATACCATAAAATTAATTACAGTTGCTTTACTTTGTTACAGTTGCTTTACTTTGGAATGGAAAATATTTTCATTGATGTGAACAGACAAAAAGCTTTTCTTAACCTTAAAGACATTTCCACTTCATTCTTGATTATATAAGGATTTATATGAAAACATACACACATTTGGTCTGTTATACATTAACAATCACAAGATTTTTTTTTCAAAAAATGGAGATAAATGGTCCTTATATGTTTACTTATTACCTATTTTTAAACAAGTAGCATTTACTGTGGGTTCAGTATGCTTAATACCATCATTTTCAAAAAAGAATTAAAATCAGGTAAAATATGGTTAAAACATTGTATTCTGGATATAAATTTTGTATATAAATTGGTAGACAATTACTTCTCATATGAATTAAATATTTATTTATTTATTTATTTAATTTGTGGAGGTTTATTGTATTAAATAGAAGTCAAATAAAAGTTAAAGAGCTTCCTTACCAAGCTTTTATTAATACCTCTAAAATGTTTTCTTCTAAAACAAGTAATGATTTAATGGGACCCTGCCTATGACAACAACATGAAACTGCTTTTGTCTGGTGTAAGAAGTGCAAATTCTGCTCATGGGGATATGCATGGAATTTGGCCTTGTAACATTGTTCTCACTCCATTAGAAAAAAAGCTGCTCAGGGCCAGCTTTTTACAACTACCAAACATAATCTCAGATCCAAAGCCAACTAAGTCTGGATCAAGTCTCAGTCTCTCTCAGAAACATTGGAGGTCCTTTTCTGTAAATGTCTGCTTAGGATTAAACTTTTATCTGTCTTTAAAAAATAAAGAAAAAATAATAATTCCGTTCTTTCAGATTATTACACTTAAGTCACAACAAGTGTACTGGGTGTTATTAAAAAACAAGGCTTGCCCCTCCTTCACTGCACCTATGCTTTTGGAACATACTTACGCTTTCCTGACAGATGTTTCTTGATTAGTGCATCAGAGGAAAACAAATCACCACCTACAATGGTTCCTGGAGAAGCCTTGAGAAGAAACCCATAATCTATATTTTTAAAATGATTTTGTTATTTAAATACAAATTTTATGAATTCTTTTTTTTTTTTTCTTTTCTTAATTTATTCATAACTTTTATTCAAGGGGAACAAAAACAGCAATGTATCACTGCAGTATCCAGAGAGTACCCAACATTCACAGTTTTTATAACCAAACTTATTTGTGAAATGTAAAATGTGTATTGAATTCATATTCTTTAAAATAGGATAACC
Source organism: Anas platyrhynchos (assembly GCF_047663525.1). Taxonomy (NCBI): domain Eukaryota; kingdom Metazoa; phylum Chordata; class Aves; order Anseriformes; family Anatidae; genus Anas; species Anas platyrhynchos. The sequence continues at coordinate 101,511,606 of NC_092589.1, forward strand.
CAGGGTTACGTATAATCCTGGTACTTAAATGAAAAAAATATAAATATTTGTAAGAATTGTCCATCATAGTTTTTCATTTTTGTATCTATCATATGCTCACAACCTAGAAATTCTGTGATTCTGTGATCTGCATTATAGATTCAGATCATATAACCAAAAAGAAAATTATATGTAGTTTACATATTAAACTCTGAATTCAGCATTCAGCATTCAGTAGACTGCATTTAATACAGGGTCATTTTAGCTCTTTGAAATATTGTCAGTTTATACAAGCAAACAACAAATCCCTAAGCTCATTCATTGTTTAGCAGGAAAAAATGAATTGAATTGTGATTTTCATACACTAAGCCTGCTTTATTTTATTTATTTATTTATTTATTTAATTGGTGTGTATTATGTGTTCAAGAAAAGAGCCAGACTGACTGGCCTGGAAAAAAATAGTTATACCTGTAAAACAAAAACAAAAAACAAAAACAAAAAAACTAACAAACAAAGCAAAAGAACAAAGAATGACTGTGTTTTGGTTTTCTTATAAACTGTGTCTGTATGATTTGATTCCTTTCCTACTTAATACAGAAGTGCTCCAGTATCTAATCTTTTGAATAAATTATATTTATAGCTCTTTTAAGCTGATCATATGCTTTCATAATGATGTCCCCATTAAACTGCAGCCTAAAAATTTGGAAACAGTATTCCATTCATCTCAGCATAGTGCTATCTCTCAAGTTTGAAGATGGCATTTTAAATATCACTCTGATTGACTACTTTACAGCTGATTGTTTAAATAAAACAATGTAAATAGTATAATTCTGGAAATCACTTTTTTTTTCTTTTTCTTTTCTATCTTTCTTTTTTTTTATTTTTTAGACTCAATTATTTTCAAGGCTCTATCTTTTTCCCTTTTTACCACAGTCCAAAAAAATAAATAAATAACAATAGTAATGTGCTTCTCCAGCAGTCCTCCTCTACCTCTTTTTTATTACAGAAAACAGATACTGCTGGAGCTGAGTGCAGTGTAAGCACAGTCGAGCTTACACATTATAAAACTAATTAATGATGGCCAATGCTAACACATCCCTCAAAATCAAAGGTTGCTTCACATAGTGTACACCAAATAAGCCCATGCTGAAAGAGCACAGTGTTATCTGTAGGAGAGAAACCAGTAGACTTTGAAGCAGTGGAAATTCTCTGTGTGTTAGGGTAGAAGAGCAATTTTTACATGCAGATGAGCAAATGTAAATTCCACTTACTGGGAATACAAAAGTATTGTAAAATAAGGTTACGATGAGGTGTTTATGAGGGATATGGGATATTTTAGGGATATAAAACATTGATATAGAAACTACAGTGCTGCAAAAAATGTGTGCCACATAAAGTCCCAATAGCAATTAGATAAAAAATAAAGGGGTGAACTTAACCACATGGCAAAATTAGATGTTACTGTGCAGATACAGACACCAAGTAATCGAGTTAGCAATTGGCCACTCTAAGAAACCAAACAATGCAAGGGATTTTGTACCTTCAAAGATTTAAATAAGGCAATCAAACATGAATGCTAACCCAAGAGAGCAGCTGAGGGCATCTGCCCAGATCATCACTGTTGTATTTTAGCGTAACTCCACTGAAGGCAATGGAGCTATGCTAATTTACACCAACTGAGGATCCAGGCAATCATATTTAGGACTTCAAGTGACAATATTACTTTTATTTTGTGGTATATATTAAGGGTTTTGGCAAGTCTGACCAAACACAGAAAGTGCAAAACACTGCACTTTTATTTCCCCTTTTAGCAAGTGTAGTTTACGCAACTTCCCATGGGGATTGCCTCAGCACTTGGGATATACCACAGCATCATGTTGCAGATCTTTGCGGATCTGGATGGAATGAGCAATTGGTTATGATCTGTTGGTTTGAAGCAAAAAATGGTCAACATCACAATGGGAGTTTGCACAATAACCAAATTGTGCCAAAGAAAAGACCCTTGAATTGAATACAAGCAAATGCCAGGCTGAATGAGATTAATTATGTAGGACACATTCAATGACAAAGAGATATGACCAAACCCAAAGAAGTCAGAGGTAACTGTACAAATGGAAAGACTCCAAGACAAGAAGGCCTTAGAGAGATTCATTGGGCATGTTAACATAACTGAGCAAACTCATTGATAATTAATCACAATTAAGTGCTCCTCTCAGAATAGCTGCTTAGGGACTGCACAGAATGGCACTGGAATGACTGACAAGAGAAAATTTTTGAAAATTAAAATGAATCATCAAATAAGCATTCACACTCAAATAACGGTTGATTAGTGAAGAGTCTTGGAACTAAGGGTAGCATCTTCAAAACTGTTTAAGTTGTTATTGCAGACACTAAATTCCGCTTTCAAAGTTAGGGATATAGAAGTTTCAGGGATGTGGATTCCCAGTGCTTACATTCTTTTTGAAAACAAACTTTAGATTCTTCATACAGGTTGTCTGAAAAAAAATTATTCTAATTCAGTCAACATTCATCTGAATTGAGACTATTCCAGGTTCCAACTAAAAGGCAAAGGCTTTAAAACACTGATTAGAATCCAAACAGCAGCAGACGTATGGCTAGCATATCTTTTATTTTAAATAATTAAGTGCATAGAGAAGAAAGAGGCCATAAACTATTTGAGTATTTTAAATGCCATTGTGCACATTAAAGCTTCTAATTCCAGAGTGTTTCATGGTATTGAAAACTTACTAAGGCCCTGATTCTGCAAGGTGCTTCATGCAAACAATTTTGTGCCTGCATGGAACATTTCACAGTATCAGAGGTACTGATATGCAGATGACTTATAAGGAGCTTTTTAGAGAGTACATGCTTTTAAGACTACCTTTCAGTGATGAAAACAATGATGAAGGGTCTTATGTAAACAGAACTCAAGTATTTTTCATTTTGGAGACAAAAGTTGACAAAATTAAGTGAGAAAAATGGAATGACTCAACCTTACCAGAGTCTGAATGAGTTATTCTAACAGAAAAAGCCCAGCCACTTCCATATGTAAAACTTATTGCGACTATAGAGATGAGGTTGCTGCAGATGATGGGTTTCTATACAAAGGACATTATCATAACACCACACAACATGAGGTTGGAAATGCTAGGTATAACCTACAGTGCCCATTTGAGTATTGAGAAGTGCAGGAACAGAGCCCAAGGTGTTCTGTTCTGGCCAGGCATGCATGCTGCCATCAAAGATAAGGTATCCAAGTGGAAATCTGCAATAAATACAGGAAACAAAAATGCAAAAAAAACCCACTGAAACCACATGAGATTCCTAATTTCACTTGGCCCAAGGATCTAGTTGACCAAAATGGGAAAGATTATTCCTTAAAGGGGAACTAATATTAGGGATCTATGTTCCTTGGTTTTGTTTTTAATAATTTAAATTAGATTTGCACACTAACTTGCAATTTAATAACACATTGTAAACTGTAGTTTATTTTACCATAACATTGCAGACAAGTTAATAAATACTATTATTTACAAATGACTTGCTCTAGTCATTTTTAACATTACACCAAATACATCATGTCTGGTCCTTGCAATCACATTTTCCATATAGAAATTAGATAAAACATCAAGAAACTTAAAAAAATATTTGAAGATTCAAAGAATACTTACTTAGCATCAAGTATTGAATTGTAACATAAAATCACTTACTAGGCACAACAACTTTAGTATTCAAGAAAAATTTAAATGGCAACTTCTACTGAGTTTCCCACATAATAATAATAATAATAATAATAATTAAAAAAAAAAAAAGACAAACAGCAGAAAAATAGGGAAAGGGGGAAAAAAAAGGATAACATGAATGGAAGTGATTATTACTCTTGAAACAAAGAGTAGTTTTCTAAGAGAAAAATGAGTGAAAACTGTATAATAGGTGATAGCCTTCCAAACATCAGTCTTGCTGAATTCTTATAAGAGGACAGATTCAGTCTAAGCAGGAGAAGGAAAGGAAGGGAAAGGAAAGAGAAGGCAAGGCAAGGCAAGGGCAAGGGCAAGGCAAGGCAAGGCAAGGCAAGGCAAGGCAAGGCAAGGCAAGGCAAGGCAAGAGGTAGTACTCCTGTACAGATGAAGCAACAAATATACACCCAGGCAGCGAATTTCCTTCATGTAAAAAGTAAAATTTTATCTCAAGTGGCAAACACAGGATGTAGGTGGAGGAACCACTTCAGCAGCTAAACAGATCTCTGCAGAAATAACTGTTCTGACTAGAAAAAGTGACTGTGTATTGGGAGAGCTATCAAAGTTTAAAGAGGATAGGTACCGATCAATGCCCAATAATAGTCTCATTATCTGTCTAAATAGTCTCGTTATTTGTCTAAAGATGGGAGTGTTTCCATAGTGTTTTATTAATTATCCTATTTATTTTTGTCTCTACCTTTCAATTCTGTATTTGGAGAAGGCTTATTATATTTATTTATTTATTTATTTTTTCCAGATGACTAAATTGAGGAAGCAAATATTACTTTTTTTCTGGTACTATTTGATTTTATATATTAATCATTATAAATAAAACATCCATATCTGTGAGGATATCCCTTCTTCCAGTTGTCAGTTTTTGCTGAGAAAACTGCAGTAAAATTACTTAGTAAACCAATAAAAAGTGAATATTTAAAGTTATACTAACATGGAAGATTTTTTCTATAACTTTGAGCTAAGCTAATCCTTTCTATCCAGAAAAGGGTACTGCATGTAGTTATTCCTCCTTGAAAAGTTGTGGTGAACCTTTTAAGCCAGGGAGAGCTTTAGAGAAGCTCACTTTTCCATTTGGACTTAGTGAAAGACAATGCTAGGATGACACAACTGGGAATGGGGAGACAAGGCTAAGGGGAAGATAAAAGAAAGAGTAGAGGATGACCACCAAGATATGAAAACTAGTGTAGAGTGACAGGGAGAGAAGGAGGCACATAAATTCAAAATCTTTCTTTATTTTAGAGAATGCACAAAACCAGACTGAGTTCCTAACTTCCAGAAGAAAAAAGGTGGAAAAGAAAAGCTTTCAGGCTTCATTGCATAGGCTTTATTTCAGGCTTTATTGCATAAAATGAGACTGTCCTCCTCCCTGTAAGTGCTGTAGGGTAATGCCAAAAGATGTCCTCCACAGAAACAATAATGACATGCAAAATCTACATAAAGACACGGATGCTTGGGTTCTGAAGTAATGGGAATATTATATATCATCCATGTATCCAGACTCGTAGGCACCTGGTTGAACTGGAAATCTTTCTGAGGTTCAGAATCTTTAATATAAGCACTAATGTAATTTCCCGTAAGAAAACTGACCCAAAAGACAAAGGGTAAATGTTGATAATCTGACAGTCAGTTCCACAGTAGTGCAAGATAAAGTTTAGTTACCTTTTTAAGAAGTATCAGTATTTTTACATCAAAGTAGGATCAGAACTAAACTTGTCATTTCCATGGACTCTCTGGAATCAGGTTCTCTGGTTAATGGGCTGGCAGTTCTCTGAGTATAAATGTTCTCTGTCAGCATGATGAATTTTGTCTGGGATTGATTTACTGACCATCAAAACATTTATTTTAAAACATCTTTTTTCTTTTAAATAAAAATAAAAGAGCTTTAAATGTTGCCTTTTATAATATTTATAATTCTACAATGGGATTAAAGTTCTGAAACAACTGTAAGTATTAGGAAGAACTTCTATGAAAAGAAGCTAATAAGGAAAAATGATGAGGAAAGGCCTCTAGGTAAGATTAAACTGGATTTAATTTATGAATATTTTAATATTGGTAGCTGTCACTAGGTGGGCTGTTAATTGCTTTCCCATAATAGTCAAGTTTACTTGTCTATATAGCATTACTAGATGTTTTAAAAATAAGTTGCTTTTTACAAGCATTATAATTCAAATCTTAATGTTGGAAAGGCTTGGATTCTTGACAAGCATTAATTTCTTCAGAGACCCTTAAAGCTGTTGACGTCCTTTTTACTACACCAGTAACTGAGAATTCAAACCACATAGAATATTTTGTTATTTCTGTTTTGTTATGTTAATGAGATCATTGACCAGACTGTGTAACTGCTTTGGCCTGTCAACAAACTATGCACAAAGACTCAAGTTCTCAGTCGGACTTTCGGTCAAAGAAGAGAATCACACAATCTGCTCAGTAACCAAAAGCAAGAAGCCTTATTTCAGCAAAGTATGGTTGACAAGGAATAATCAGGACAACCTTGGAACAATTTAAATGAAAGTCACAACATTACTTTTCTGGTAGCCAGGAAATGTAGGTGATGGAGTGATGGAGCTTATAGAACCACAATAACCAAAAGGCAATACAGTGAATATAATTATTCAGCAAAATATTTTTTCTCTAAGCTTTACAGATTCTCCTGTTACTTTGATTAGGAATAGAATATGAACATTATCTGAAGTCTCCAGTGTCTGCTATTTTTAATTTCAGTTAGGTCTTAAAAAAAATCTGAGTGCTAGCAGAATTCTAGTTAGGAAGGTGCGTTATACATAATTTGTGTGTATTGTTAAAGTACACACAATAATATTGTGGCTTTGTAGAATGTGATATGAAGGCTATACTAGCATATATGAAATATTTTCTACATGAGCTATGCATGGCAAAGTGATAAAATTATGAAATCATCCCACAATATGCACTTTCTGAATATGCAATATGCATCCCACAATATGCAATTTCTGAACTGCAGTTCAGAAATTCAATCCCTATACTATCATCTCTTCTACCACACTACCAATTGTTCATTATACCTCACATGTTAGATAAATATTTTCCAGAAATTTTACAAAGGATGAGGTCTTTATGGATGACTGGAAATAACTATATGAAAATCAGAACGAGGAACAAAATATGAAGAGAGAAGAACAGTGCAGATTGGAAGGAACAGGACAGAAGGGAACTCAGCCTGGGATATAGACAAATAGTGTGTATATATTTCTCTCTAAAACCTGAGGCTTTAGAGATACTCACTGATACTCACTACTCTTCTGCTATCAGCAAATATGTATGAAACACGTTAGCAAAGTTCCCCACCTCTTTCTGGTGCCAATCCAGGCAGAATGTTATACCTTTTACTGCTGTTTACTATCACAGTAATTCAGTTGACCTGTGTAGCAGATTCCAAAAGTTCTCATGATGCTAGTGGCCTGACAGAGTGCCAGCAGGATCCCACATTATGGGAGTTGTGCTTCTTTTCAGCTTGCTCTTTTTAAAAGCAAGGAAATTATACCCCCAAACCTCACACACGAAAATATAACAAATGTAAATGAAGTACTTCACAGTTTAAAAATTCCCAAATCAAAGTTGCTTATGTAGCTTTGGTTTAGCTGCTTCGTGCATATACATAATCATTTACATGATCACATCTTCTCTGCTATTAGGTAGAGAACAAGAGCAGAAATGAAAGTTGTATAAAGGATGCTGTCATCCATAGGACTCCCACTTCCCTGTTTTTGAATATATTTCTTTGTACTAACTTCAGCATGATGGCTAAGAAGCAGAGAACAATAAAAATATGAATATGATGGAGATGTATGGGCTGATTAGATAAGGAGCTTGAGACAGAGTAATGTAGAAAAAAATGACAAAGAAAACAAGACAGCGTGAATGGGCAAAGTGGAAGCTGGGACTGAATAAAGAGTCTGGGGAGGAGGAGAAAGGATATTCCCGTTGCTGTTCTGGAACACTGGACTCTATTCTGTTTTTTTTTTATATAGCTCATTCCTTTTCACAGATGGTCAACGACTCAATGTGTAGAGCTGACGAATTCCCACAGCTTCAAGAGAATTCAATGGGTATTTAACTTTCAACATATACAGTTCTATATATCATGAAGAACCCTGACAAGCTGAGTCCTAGATGTCTCAAATTGAGCTATCAAAATTACATGTTTAAGTTTTCTGTCTTTAAATTAGTGATAATACCAACCCTGACTTATTTCAATGTATAATTGCAGGTGAAAATAAATTAATCCCCTTATAACCAAGATATGTTAATTAAGAAACACTCAGATGCAATGATAGTGACAAATATGTGAGCGAATTAGTAGATATAATCTGAGAGTACAGTTTGAGAAAAGTGCAGTGGATAACAGACGGGGCCACACATGGGATAATGAAGAATATAGAGGAAATCCATTAGTTGTTTATGCAGTGACTACTGGCTGTCCTGTGCAACATTATTTGTTGTCCTGTGGAAAAACATATGATCAGAAACTGAAGGATTGCCTTGTAATGAAAACGCAAAAGAGAATCAAGTTAAGTTAGCCTATTTAAAATTCTCTCATTTCCTGACTTTTGAATTAATCTAACAGAGTTTTAATGTGTTCATTGGGTACTATGATAACTGCTAAATAATCATGTTAACCTAAACTTGTAATTTTAAATATGTATTAATCTTGTTCTCTTTGCGTAGGGAAAACTCACAATAGATAAAGAGAATAGCATGAAAAATTATTGGAACTCAAGTTCAATCTATCTTTTATTCACTCTGGTCTGTATTGGGTAGGCTTGACTACAGATGCTTTAGAAAATTAGAGGAGATGGGATAATTCAGGAGCACTTTCCCAACTCAACTGTAAATTTTATAAATGGTTAGAGCATCAAAGTATGTGCTTAAAGTATTATTCATGCTGCTCCAACAGTCTTGTCTATGCTTTGTTTATGTAATTACAGTTCCTTGAACTACTTGACCCGTTCCAACCCAAAATACAGGCCCAAATCCGAGTTTATCTGGGTTATTTGCCTGTATTCTGCTTATACTTATATATGTTCTTTGATCTCATTCACAGCCTTTCCACTGGCATATCACATAGCCTTCTAGTAGCAGATACTACCGTGATCTGAACTGGTTGTTCAGAAAAGTTAGTTTTGACTGGAGAGGTAATACATGTGATTTTTGTTCCTATTATTTGCAATTAGTGACTAAATTAGATAAGACTAGAAAGAAAGCTAACTTCAGTAGCTTTCAGTAGCTTTCTCTTGCTTGCTTTCTCATCTTTCCCATTTGTTAGTTTTGTTGTTGTTGTTGTTATTGTTTTTTTTTTTTTATTATTATTATTTTTCATCCAAGTACTGAACTCGAGTAATGTTAGTTAAGACACTCATGTATGGTAAAGACAGAATATTGCTTATTTGTAGTAGCATAAGCTATTCATTCATATTTTCCCTACTCAGTTTTCTCTTGTTATTTGTGAACATCTTCCATGTTACCCATACTACCATCTCAGGAATACCACTAACTCATAGCACAGAGAAATGCTATAGTTCTTCCACATACAGAATTCCAATCAAACATATGGTGCAGGAAGACCGATCAAAGCTAAGTCTTACAATTCTCTAACTTTCATAGCTCACAAATGTCATTCCAAATAACTGCAAGGAAATTGGAAAGAATGTGTGTTAAAAAGGGGAATAACTAACTAGACACTAAAAAACATAGTCAAATGAGAAAATGCATTAAGCTGTTAACAGTGATACAAACCTGGGGAAGATTACGCAAACATTTGGAATAAGCAGATTGCTCTCCCTTCCAGTCTAACTCTGAGAAGCTACACAATTTTACTAGTTGTGTAATCAGAAGTATTTCATTAGTCTAATCCCATGAGATTTTTCTGTTCTAACTAGCAAGCTCGAATGTCCAGAAAAAAAATGAACAGGAGTTTAAATATCTAGTTTAAACATTCTACCCCTATTACTTAATGAATACAGAAAAGAAAATACTATGTCATCAGACTTATGCACAGACCCAGTCTGTGTGGAATTTCTAAAGAATTCACATACTTTCCAAGCATGGATCAACTCCCTCTGCATCATCGAGCAGGTCTCCAGACACATAGTGTTTCTAATTTCTTATGTAACTATACAGTTTGTGGTCAAATAAATATTTATAAAAAAAATATTTGTTTTTTTATATCTTACTTGAGTTCTTGTGAGCTTGTGGCCAGCATACTTCGAATGCTTTTGTCAGCCAAGGGACAGCCAGATAAACTGTAAGACATGGTAGGACAGACAAGTAAGTTAATCTTCTTATTAACTGAACACTTTCAAACAAACACAACATAAAAATTAAAAAGTAAAAGTTTGTAATGCAGAAAAGCGATGGGGCAAGTGCTGTAATATTGAAATTTGTAATATAGTTAACCCTCTGAATATATTTAGATATCAACATTACTTCCAAAATTACATACTATAAATGTTCTTTTTTGTTTGTTTGTTTGTTTTTTGTTTCTCTATTAACTAGTAAAATGTAACAAAAATATTTGTGGTTCCTGGGTTAACTACTTAAATGCTTAAGAATACTTTGGAAATTTTAGTAATCTATTTAAAAATAAAAGACGTTTATACAACACACAAATTAGCATGCTTTTAAGATCAACATATATTACTCAAAGGGTTAACACATAGTTCAACATTTTACTTTGACAGCATTGTTGAGGTAAGCTGAAAACAATAAATTGAAAAGACAGAATCCACCATGAAAAAAATGAAGTCACACCTTCTATGTGAGGCGTAATTACCAGTCACATGACCACTCCCATCACACCCTGGTGTTGGACATCTGCCACCAAACAAAAACAAAAACAGCCAAAATAGTAAGTATGTTAAAAAAAAAAAAAAAAAAAAAAAAAAACTTTTAAAAGTTTCATTGTTTCCAGTTTAGCTGCAATGACTGCAAGGGGTTTTAAGCATCCTAATCGAAAAGCTGCAAAATGAACAGGATTAAATGAAAATGGCGTCTCAATACAATATAGCATCATTAAGAACAAGCAAATACACATTAGCTTCTCACTTTGCTTAACTGGCAGTTTGAAACATTTATATGCTGCAAATGTTGCATGCTCATACTGCAAGGCGTATATGTACTCGTTTGTTTAAAAGAAGACAAAGAGAGAAAAGTTTAAAAGGAGAAAAATAATTTCACCTCACATTATGCTTACGTTATTAAATCCTTTTTGCTCTCTTTGCATTGAGGGTATTTGGGTTTAGGACTTGGGATTGTAACTTCACCAGGATACCTTCTTTCTTCAAGGGCCTCTTGGAAAGGATCCAAATCTTCTGGCTACCGGCAAATATATGAGAATTAGTTTCAAATAGGTGATGTTACAACTTACATAAAATAAAGCACAGTCATCAGACACTATCTCCTTCTTTAACCTAGTCTGTCAGAGAAAAAATAACTAAATTATTTTATATACTTTCACCTATTAAACCTTTAAATAGTACTTAGACATTTTGATGCAGACTTCACAATATATGGAAATTAATTAGGTTATGTTATTAGGAAAGAAAAAAAAGGCAAAACCCAGCTTTCTATATAACTGTCATAATATTTTCCTTGAAAAAAAAAATGTTTTTTTTTTCTAAAGTCACTGAAAAATTGAGGAACAGGAAAAAAGACTGAATGCAGCATCAAAAAGCTAAAAAAAATAATATTTTTTAACATTTTAGAACAAGTCAAAGATGAAACAGGAACAATCTCAACATCTGCTCACAGAATCTCCATTTGGGGAAAACCTCAATAAAAGTCTGGAAAATTATAATTATATAATTTATAATTAACTTTATTGGTGTATTCAGAAATTCTAAAGCATCTATTTCAGGAATGAAGTGGCTGAATGCATTGATTTAGAGATTCCTGAAGATGGTGCTATAAACACCATAGTAGAAATGTGGTGATCTGCTAGCTCTGATAAACAGTTCATACTGTATGTTTTACCTTAATAATGACAGATTTCCTAATTTCAGTGAAATTAATAGCAAAATTGTGACTAACACTGGAACTAGAATGTATTCAGTATACCTAGTGAAAATGCTACTTTATTATAAGTTTCAAAGGTTGGGAAAACAGATTTAAGTTTTAATTAAAATAGGCAAGAGGTAAGTCACACACAAATAGTTAGCCTAATTTTATAATTTATACCATCAAAACAAAGCAAAACAAAAACAAAACAAAATAAACAAACAAACAAAAGAACAAAGAACAGTCTACAGAAGTCTCTCAAAGTCTAAATTATATTGAATGCAGTATTGTAAACTATGCGAGCGGGTAAGGGTTGAAGCTTGATGAACAATTTCAATTCAATTAAAACTTCTCAGCAGACTTTTTCAGTGTTTTGGCTCACACCAGAACACATCCTACATATTCTAAGTTAAATTCCCTAATTTGTTTTCCTTATTTGCCTCTTCGGTTTAAAGGATTTTGCTGTTGTCTTAGTATCTAAATTGAAAAGTAACACCAGTTTCTAATATACTTTCTTTGTACGTATTCTTGAAACTAAGCATCTCATTAATACAGACCCTTTCACACACAGTTATCAGAAGTGTGTTAGTAATCTACAAGATTAGCTAAAATAGTTGAAAGTTTATATAATACTCTGCTGCTTTTATTTAAATTGATATCTAAGTAATACAAAAACTCAGCATATTGTCTATGGTTTTCAAATTCAGTGGAATATCTTGCCTTGAGAGCTGATTATCCCAGTATTGCACGGTTATGTCAACTTGCTTATATGGAGTAGCATAATCTGGATATAGTAAAACATCTTTACTGAAGAAAATGTTTGTTATCAAGATGATGCTGTTTAGAAAACATGATTCACATTCATGGTTCAAATGTTGTCTTATGGAACTTAGTCACAGATCAGATGTGTGCCATCATGATATATTTCTAAAGATTAATTAGCAGAGGTCCTTTTGTAGAAAACCACAATTTTTATCACCTATTTATTGTTTCCTCTTTCCCTTCAATTTTCAGAAATGCAACAAATTACAAAAAGTAGATTACAATGAGAACTAATAGATGAAAAAGACATACATTAATCTCTTTGGAATCATCTTCATCTATCCTACTGGGCTTCATTTTAGTGTAGTCCACTGGCAAGTCCCAGCAGTCACCCTCATTCAGTTGGTAACACCGGTTATTCATCACAGCTTGCCGTTGTGGTGACATTGGCTCCAATGGTGTTAAAATGGTACAGCAACCATCTCGCTGCCTCTGCTTATTCATGCTCAGATCCAAGGTCCCATTTTCATCGACTTCCATATCAGGATTCTGTTAAAATAAGAAAAATATTGTTAATTCAGCTTCACACTCTAAAACTGCTAAACTGCTACCTCTTTGTGTTCTTCAGTATATATGATTGCCTAGCAGAATGATAAAACACTTTTCCATTCCTGAATAGATTGTAAGCATTGAGCCCCCTCCCACACATAGCATGATGCTGTTACACAACATTAATGCTGTTCGAGTAGATTGCTTCCTGAATGGCTAATCTGATATTTGGGGGAACAGGATGAGTCTTCATTACAGTCTCCTGCCACCCAGAAAACAGGTGCAAAATTTGGGGTGAAAATGAGAAATATCTAAAGATATTTTCTTGTTGTTGTCTTTTTGCTCTTGGTCTACTCTGTGACAGGTGAATATCTTGAGTATCTGTGAGTTAACATCTGCATAATTCTTGTTTCCAGTCCTGTCACCTGTCTGGGTGTTCAGAGAAAAAAAAAAAAAAAAAAAGAAAAGAAATCTTTTCTTTGTAAAGTACCCAAAGAAGTCCTTTTGGACACCATTTGGTTTTAGGAAGAGAAAATGCCTACAAATTTCACAGTTCCTTCACTGCAAATACAATTGTATTGGCATTTTGTATACTAACTCTTATAATCAATAAATTTGGGTAAAAGAATATTTGTGACAATTTTTGTGGCAACTGAAGTATTGTCAAATTGTGAGTACAAGCTCTGACTTTTCCCTTTATAGAAACAAACAATTGTTCTCAATTTTATTAGATGAGGGGAAATAAGACATCTTAAATGAAAATGAATTTAAAAAAACTAAGAGCAAATAGAATAAAGGTGCCCACAAAGAATCCCTCATTTGTTCAGAAATAAAACACTCTACAAGATGTTTGGTTTCAAAAGTGGTGTAAATGCTACTGACTCCTCATAAGTCTAGCAACTTTCTCTCAAGTAACAAAAACACCATGAATGCAACCCTTCTTTTTTTTTTTTTTTTTTTTAAAAAGAAAAAAAAGTGACAATCCCCTCTTAGAATCATTTATTCAATTTGATATAGGGTTAAACATTAGGAAAGAGGCCCCTTCTGTTTTTGACATGTAAGATAATAAACATTTTATTCCAGCTTTTTCCATAGCATTGATACAACCATATTGTTTACATGCCAAAAAGAGATTTCCCTCTTATACAGTATTAAATAAATGAATGTAAAAAGAAGCATTTGAAAAAAAGTCATGAACCATTCCAGGTTAAATTATGTTTTATTACTAATACCTACTGTTAAGGGTTTAGTTTGTTATGAATGGCTTTGCACAATGGGGGCAAGAAAACCTTTGTCTATATGCAGAAGAACAGAACATGTCTGCCAGCTCAGAAGCTCTGCTATAAGCACAATAAAAACGTTTCCTCTGCACTGCATCTGTCTACTTAGCCATCTAGTGGTATCCTATAGGTAGCACTGTACTGTTTGCTGGTGCATGTTAAATAATCATTTTCAACAGCTATCAGAGTCAAAAGTTAATGTTTATAATTCAAAAATGAGTATTCAGCTCTTTAATGAATGTTGATAGTGCACTGTTTCTCTTTATATATAAAGCTTAAAAACAACATCTATAATTTTTGTCTCTAATTTTATAATATATTAAAACTATGAACATACAAATCATCAGTGACCCTACACTATTTTTCAGCACCTTTGAAGTCACCTGTACAGGAGGATTTATTGTTTGTTTCAAATGTCTTAAGCAATGACTTAAGAACTGCAATATCACAGGCACACATAGCATACAAGTACCATAGTTTTCTTTTTACAAGATCTTACAACATTAGGTTTCTAAATGAAATTACATCATTAAATCTTAATATTTTCATAAAATGTATGAATCAGACAGTGTTTAGCAAAAAATTCTGTAGTGAAATTAAGAGCACTTAAGCAACTCAAACATCTTTTATAATTATAGATCTCACTACTGAGACAAATTAAAAGGGGGGGGCAGGAGGAGAGAAGAGTAAGTACATGCTATCATGTTATCAGTATAAGCAGTTTATATACTGATTGGGATTTCCTGACAAACAGAATTACTTATTTTTACCCTTGCACAGAGATCCTGAGGCTTAGTGGAGAGGTTCTGAGGCATCTCCCTGCAGCGGGTGGAGAGATTCAGAATAGCAGTAGCAGCCATGTGCGCTGCCTCCATGTCATGAGTATAGTCAAAGCTGCTCTTGCTGCAGGTACTGCTGGCACTGCTGCCTCCACCACAACTCATATTGCTGCTGCTGCTAGGGGCATAACTGCTTGTTGTGCTGCTGGTTGGACTTGAATTCTTACAGTAACGTTTAGCTGTGGGAAGAAATATGACAAGGATGACTCAAAAGAACTAACATTCTGCATAAGTGAAAATAAAAACAAATTGCTGGAGGTGAAATTTATAATGAACAACAGTAACCATGCCCCCACCCTACCCCCCCGCCAAAAAAAAAAAAAATAATTAAAAAAAGCAATAAGAATGACGGCTGTATTTCTTGATTTTTGCCTGTGATTCTATATGCTAAACATGTGAGTTTATATGAAATAACCTCCTGCACAAATCTGTATGATGTGATCATGAATTATTCTGACAAACAGGCTAGATTTAGAAAAGAATAAAAACACAAAGAAACACTGCTTTTACCCCACGTATACAGTCAGACAGAAAGTAGGATCTGCTCAGGTCACTCAGTTTTGTTAATGAAGAGCAACATGTTACCATAACATTATAGGACTTTTTTCATAGTTACATGAGCAAATGTAATTGTAAGGCCTAGGCTCCCCAGAGCTACTGGAGAACAAGCCCATTATAAAGCTAATGGGCTTGGGTCTCCGGGCCAAAGTGCTAACCGTATGTCCTTAAACACTTCACATTTCCTAACAGGTTCTTCCTACACCACATTAGGTAATTAGCCATCAGAAAGGAAAGGAGGAAGAGAACATGATGAAAGTAGAAGGAAGCTGGATCCACACCATGGATCTCACAAAGGCAAAAGCAGTGACTGTACAAATGGAAACAAATGTAAGTGAAACAACCCCATCTTCAAGCATCTCAAGTGCCCACAACTCTGGAGAAACAATGCAGGCCAAACATACTCACTCCTGCTTTCACTGAGGACAGAGGCACTCAGCTGTACTCTGGCTGACAGAAACCACTAACACACTGACAAAGCTTACTTCCATCCCATTTAAATACAATGCAGAACAGTTGCTGCTTTTAAGAACTGCTCCTTGCAGCCAAATGTATTACAATAGCAATGCAAAACAGTCCTATTAGCCCACTTATTTCTTCAACCTTCTTCCCAAATTAACTATTTAAAAGCATTTCTATAAAATACAAGAAAGTGTTGTCTGGTCTCCTAAATCTAAACGTTTATATATTTTCATATAAAATAAATGTCAAGGTCAGAGGATACATACATGGATATTACAGTGACTATTTCCCCTTTAGAGAGAAATACATACTGCAGAGATCATACCATATAGCACAGTATAACAATAACCAACTAGCATGCTGATTAGAGAGCTATACAAAAAAAGGTCAGACCCTAGCTAGAGCTCTTCTGTGATGGGTTCCATTTAAATGCCAGACTCTTCAGGTGTATTTGTCTGAGCAGGCATACATATAATAATCTGCTCCCATGAGCACAGCCCATTTGTGAACCACAGGCTGCTGTGGTAGACTGGCAGGGTTCAAAAGAAGAATCTGAAAGCAAAATATCTCTGCTAGAGCTTATGTCATCCTTCTTCTTTCTCTACAAAACTGAAAAAATCATGGCACTATTTTTACTGTAAAGCGTTTCACTTAATTCATAACAGATGGAGTTTTCTCAGGAATGCCACATAATGCACAGGGTGTGATTTTTTTTTTTTTTAAGTGAAATGAATGCTAAACATTCATCACTTTTCTTTGTTTTGAACACATAGTAGCACTACTCTAGCAGAGTACCCACTAATAATAAACCTGTGAACAATTCCTCCAGAGTTTCATCTTTAATATAGTAGTCAGTGGTGGTCATTAAAAATTCAGCATTTATCCATTGTTACTTTGCAATGGTATCCAAGACACAAGAATTTTCCTATACTTCAGGAAGAAAATAAGTGAATAATTCAATTCTTACTGTGTTAACACAGCAAGCACCCTGTACCACTGAACTTGTCAAATCAGAAATATCTTTCAAAATTCATATGAACAAATAAGTCTTCTGTTACTAGTAAAAAAAGTTAGTCTTATAGGAAGTCACATTTAAACAAGCATAAGAGACATGCTATATTGGAAATCATATATATAAGAATGTGTGTTAAAGAAAGGTGAGGAAACAGGCAGCTTTATAGATAGGACCAGAAACTCATGCATGCTCTGATACGGACTCCTCTGTGGCCTTGGTCGACCTATATTATCCCTTGAACTCATTTTCCCTATAAATATAAAATTGCTTCTAAAATTTAGTTGTGTTGTGATTTACTTGCATAATACTTTGAAGGTGTAAAGTGCTATAAGCATGCTACACAACTGTTAGATTTTAGATTACCAATGATTTAAGCAAAACTTGGAGAGAAATGGCCATGGTCATTTTACATTTACTATAAGTGTACATTTTAAAACACGTCACATAGCCCAGTCTGTTCATTCCATGTTAGCTTTTCAGAAGAAACAAAGATGACTAATTCATGATGAATTAAACCAAGTCCATTTCTAAGGAAGGGAAAACTACATTGTTTCAATACCAGGCAATTCTGCTTGCTAGTAGCCCAACTCTGTGGCACCAGGTTTGAAGATCTGCAGTCCAGCTATGCTTTATGATCCAGCAGTAAACCAAATGTGGAAAATGTTTTTCCTGTTAAATAATAGACGCAAGTCTAACTAGCTGCATATCCATCCAGCATGCTGGCCTCCCACTGAGCATGCCTAGGGGCTGATTACAGAAAACCTCTCTAAGTCTACAGGCTCCTCTTGCTAATTAACGTAAGAGTGGAAGAGATCCCAACAACTTAAAGGACTAAACTCAGGTATTTGGTATGGAATTAAATTTTACCCAGCCACCCTCATCCTCAGTATTGCCTAAACATGGAATCTGTTACATAAATTAATTACAGTTTCAATATGTTTTATGACTCACCGTGACAGATTCATCTCACCTAATTTCAGGTATCTGACCTAGTCATTTCAGGCTTTCTCTAATAGCATGGAAAAAAAAATAGGAACTTTCAGGTGGTGATTCACCTGGTCAGTTTTAAATATGTACTCCAGGAGGAGATCAATTACATCAAAGAAGCATCTATCTTCCTCCATGGATTTAAAAAGGGTGACTAGCTCAGACAGAGGTGCTACCCATTGTAAAATTCTAGACATGGTCAAATGAATCCCACCCTTACTGTTTTCTCAGTGTTTTGATAGAAGGTCCCAGTATTGTTTGAGGGATGAGAGGAGCTCCTGTCATCACCTGAGAAACGAACAGTTGCTATCTTCTCTGCCTGCTGAGTCTAGATGTTCTTATCTCTGTTGTGGTATACCATAAACCCAGTAAACCCAAGATGTGATCCACCATGAAAATGTTATCAAAGACAAAGCAAGTCCACAAACACAAGCAGTACTTACTCCTAAACAATTATCAGAGCATCCTATCTCACAATATAATGTATTCATTTTCTTTCTCTTTCTTTCTTTAAAAAAAAAAAAAAAAAAATGAAAAAAAATCAAGAAAGGAATCCAGAGGAGCTATTTATGTTCATGTAACTCACAACCACACACTATTGAACATATAATCCTTTTCTCTCATGATGAAAATACAATGCTTGTTTACAATTAAAAAAAGATTGAAGCACAAGGCTATTGATTTTTCATATTCTTAGACTATTTGTCTCATCTTATATGGTCAGAAAAAAATAATCTGTTGCATACTTAAAAGTACTCCAGATAACTTTGACTTCCTCTCAGCTTTTTCAGTATGACTTTTCAGAACTAAATCTGTTCTTATATAAATGTATTTGCTGCCATATATAATAGGTGTGCTCTCTGTACCTCCATAATGGCTTTGGCATAATTTATTTTACACCCGACTACAAAATCAGCTAGAAATACTGCAAAATTTCTTGTGGAAAAGTGGCTCTTTTAAGTGAAGAGATTCTTCCCGAAATCACCTTCATATTCAGTTATTTCCAGTAGCTATCATCAAAATCCAAGATCCATTGAAAGTTGGCGCCAAGAATTTAGTTAATCGTTCTATGACTTCAGGTGATTTTCTTGAGGAACTTTAAAGCCCTTTGCATATTTAAGATGAACACAACAGAGTGGCTGTGTAATATTAAATACAGGGGGATCCTAAAGGTTTCATGAACATCACTGATTGGGTACAAAGAAAAACTCAAATGATGTTCTGTGTCTGAGACCATGTCAGCATGGTCAAACAGCACACACATAACTTGGAAACAGCTACAGCATATGCCACCTGCTGCAGAGTCAGTGATATTGAGTAAATCCATAGGAAATTTGCCTTTATTTAGCAAACAACCTGCTCCAGCTGTAATTGGCATTAACTGTTCTGAGTATAAAAGAACAACATATACTTGCTGCACCAGCATGAATCACATGTATCAGGGTCCCTCAGTCCTCTCTGACTTAGATAATGGGGCAGTGAAACAATATTGTACAAATCTAGCAAGATTCTCAAGTAAAAATTATTATTATACTTATTTATGTCAAAGGAAGATGTGAGTGTAGAAAGACAGCAGTACCACCCTAATCTTTCATTTTTTAAGGCCACTGTTGAACTTGTATTTGATGTAACATGTATTTTCAAGTTCTGATGATTTGGAAAAAAAAAAGTGTAATTTTTAATTCTTTGCTGAAATAGGGTCTTAAATGAGGAAAAATATATATTACTTGCTTAAAGCAAACATCAGTAATTTGATCCATAATTATGCATATCCACGGGTTCACTACCTATACACTGATTCTTTCCCTTCTGTAAGAGTAAACAGAACATATACACAAGAGTTAATATCTCATTTCTTATTATATTTACCTTATATCATTAGGTTACTAACTGCAGTTAGAGCTACTGCATTACCCTTAATAATGTTCAAGCCCTTATTCTGACATAGGCAAATAAGATGAGTGTATGAGAGAAGAAAAAAGGGCATTTTTACTCAAAAATGTGTTGCCTTTCTCCTTTATGCTATAGTGGAAGAACTTGCCTGTTGATTCTATGAGAAAAAAAAAATCCAAAATATCCGAAACATGAAGGCAGGATCTGTAAAAATATTCCTTTTCTCCACTTACCTACTTTTGAATGTCAGAGCCCGTATTCATATGTCAGCATAAATTGTTCAATATGGTATATTTCTTTCTGTTTTTCTAAACAAAAATCTGACACCTGCTTGAAATTTCCTATGGTAGTCTGTGAGTAGCATAAAATATTTTAACAATGACAACAAAAAGATAAAGGCACTGGTTTATTATTATATATATAACTTGTATTGCTCTGAAAAAATCTTGAAGTCCTCAAGAGCTACAATCCAATTCATATATTCTTTATGATGTAGATCATTTTTTTTTTCCCTAAAAAAAATCCTCTTGCCTGATGGACACCATTTTCTTCTCCTAAACTGAAGTCATGTTTAGCCTAATTTTCAACATATTACTTATATGAGGTTTTCCAGAGAATTCAACAGGTATATTCACAAGGACAAAATGAGCAGAAATGCCTCATTAAATAAGTAGCAGTGATTTCTGAAAGTGCAACGAGATACAGGTTTTCTACTTCCATGTCCCCACAGAGTAAGTAAGCTATCTTTATGAGTTACCTGACCTACTGTACAGAAGTGAGAATACTAATGTGACCCATGAGGCCAGGTCTCCCAGATGGCAACATAACACACTGCTCCTACACCACAAGAACTAGCTCTATTATTCAGCTTTTATTGCAATCTCAACACATCCCAGGAGCTTAATAGCTGGAGGTGTTCTTTCGCCAGTGCAACAATTGTGAAGCAAGAACCGAATAAAACAACAGTGGTTTTTTTTTTTTTTTTTTTTTTTTTTTAAAGCCTTTAAAATATCTTACACATGACAGCATTCCTCATGATATTATATGAACATGAAAACATGTTTTAATTGTATGATGTTTACATATACAACAACAAGATTAACTGCAAACTTGTCTCTCATGTATAAGAGTGTGCACCTCCTACCATCATATCCTTTGGGGGATATATCTCTGGATTGCACCTTGGGAGCTATGGCTCTCTTGCCATAGGCATGGTTGTCATAACTGTTATATTCAAACGTAGTCTTAGAGTATTTCTCTAGTTCCTTGGCCAAGTTGGAGCGGGGTGTGGTGGTGGGGACATTGTTTCTGTAGCCATACTGAGGGATCTCCAATTGCTTAACAAAGCACATGGGCCTAGAAATTAAAGATATGTAAAGTTTGTTAGATGCAGTTCAGTTTAATGTGTTTGTGCATAATTTATAGTTCAGATTAGAAAATCGTAGTTATTTCTTGTACTCAAGAGAAAGCAATATATTATTGCATTTGCTTGGTTTGGTTATTTTCAGCAGACAAACAATATATATTTTCTTGAACAAAGCCTAGACAAAACTATTTCTAATACCACTAAATGTATCCTGTAGCTATTTTAAAATTCTATTTTAAAATACTTCAGGGTTTCCCTTTCCCCATGTAAAATTGCATCACATAGCAAACATTTTCTCTTTTGGGAGTTGAAACAAAAAGGGGTAAGTGGACCAACAGGAGAAGTTTGGACAAATTTCTTTAAGTATCAAAACCAAAAATTAGCAGTTGAAGCTCCATTTAATCAATAGAGTTTCCTCTAAATTTCTTTCAACAAAGTTGTATGCTGTTTTCCTGTATGTTTTCCAAAAGAGTTAGTCCTGTTTCATCCTGTTTCATTCTTCAGTATACAGATCCAGGTTAATTTTGAGAAATACACATGAGATTCTCACAATCTCTGTGGACTTTGAGCCACTGCCTCACAGGTCCTGCTCACCCTTAAATGAAAGGTTCTGGCAGGAGCTGCAAATCTTGTTATACAGATACATGCATGAAGGAAGGTTCTGTGAATGAATACAGAACAAAACTATCAGCTAAATTTCTCTTTCCTTTAGGGTCAGAGAAGATAACCAGGAAAAGCCCCAACTGATCTTTCAGGTCACTGAAGTAAGTTTTGAAATAGTGAAGGAATGCTGTAGTGAACTCCTCCACTGTCACGCTGTCTTCTGCATGTGGACACAGAAGTCATCATCTCTCAATGTATAAAGCAAGTAAATAAAGGTCAGATCCTGCATGCTTTACCTATATAAGAAAGTGTTATATAAATGAAGCAAATGCTACACAGTGATGCATGTCTACCTGCTGCATTTAGCAGGAGGTAAAGATGATGAACAACAGACCTGAGGTGCTTCTGCTGGAATCAAGAATCATCAAGCTTGTTTTTTTCTTTTTTTTTTAATTATTATTATTATTATTATTATTTCTTTTGTTTTCTCTACTGCATTTATAAACAGAGGAAATAGAAGAAACATTCACAGGATCACAAATTCAGTCAAGACGAGAAGAATCATCATGCTGCCTGACAAAACGGGATGTGGTGTCTAGTAAGAATTAAGTTTTGAAAATATATATTTCTATTTTTATTTTTTTCTGGAAGAATTCTTTTCATATAATTTAGTCAGGATGTGTATGTAAAAATCGGCCAAAAAAATCATATTATTCATACTATTCCTTTTGACTTATGTATGCTCATTTCTTTAGACAGGTTTCCCTCCAAAATACAGGGCGCTCATGTACACAATGAGCTGATATTAATAGTATTTTGATCCTACCTCAAGATAATCTACACTTAGCTAAAAAAAAATGCAGCTCAATTCCTGCACATTCAATGTAAAACCAAAATTTCTACAGAACATAAGTCTTATGAATTTGACTTCTTCCAAAGAAATTTTAAATGCAGGTGGGATGGAAACTGGCATGAAGACAAGTATGCGAGATTTACTCTTGGAGCATCTCTCTCTCTATCAGACACCTGCATGTAAATATTATAAATAACTCCCAAGTTCTTCATCTTAAATACTTCAATGATTTAATGGTAAAAGGGAAAGCAGGAGATAAGATGAAAGCATTGGGTGAACTGCCTATAAAATTTGAAACACAGGGCAGACTCACAAGCAAAGTTAAAACTGCTATGCAACTTCCCAGGGAGTTTGCCAGCAAACTAGATGAGCTTTTGAGCAGTTGCCTTCTTTGCATGGCATCTGACTTCAGTGACTTCTAATCAGCAGTGTTAAAAAACACTGCATTTTTCATTTACCTTTTTCCATCAGTGAGAAATTATATTATTCCCTTAAAAGGTCTTTTTTATTAGCAGGTTTTAAAGAACCTTTCTCTAAGAAAACTGTCTGGGATGCTATATGAAAAATAGCATAACCTGAATTAGGGACAGTTAAAACAAAGCCCATCAAAAATAATCCGAGGAACATAAAAAAGGTCAATAAGCTCTACAAAAAATATTCTGCAGATGTGAACCATAATTCTGTGTTCTTAGGTTTATTGGTGTATTATGTTTTTTGAAAAGGTCATCAAGATTAGATGAAGTTTAAGAGAATATGCAAAGAATAATGTTAATACAGTAAAAAAATTTCATTTTAAGCTACCCTATCAAATTTTAAATCCAAATACGAAGAAACCTACAAGATCAGTAGGAAAAGCTGTGGTACTTCCTTCATGTTCTTCACAACAGCTGAGAGGGATGTACCTAATCTAGCCCACAAATATCTCAGTATCCATGGAGAAATTCTGCAGCTCTTGGGGCATCATCAATATAAGGCTTGTAAAATCATGCAGAGGTCTAGTCCCTTTACATGTATCCTTCACAATCCTTAGAAACAATATTTTTTCCACCCACATATCTCAAAAGAAGAGACAATAGCACAAAGCTGGATACAGCTTTGGATAAATGCAGAATCCTATGTGGATGAAGAAAATGGGTATAATTATGTCAAACTGGTTCAAGGTCCTTCCCATTAAAAAAATTAGGACAATTTTTCTCTCTTTCCATCCTTCCTGGCAGTGAGTGGGGAAACAGAGACAAAGAACTACATCTGACTTTATTTTGGAATCTAAGCTACACACGTCATTTTTCCATGTGTCCTATCAAAAGGTCTACTATTGTTTTGGTAATGCAAATAGGGCTTCTGGTTTAATTTAAACTGATATTTACTAGTAAAAGCCTGCTGAAAAAACCAAGACTTACCGGTAAATATTAGTTTATTCCCAAAAGATACCAACTTTTTTCACATTGTTCTTAGACTTTGCACTCCAGCAGTCATCTTTACACCAAACAATGCCTAAGACAAAAATGAGCTTTTCAGCTTTACATGTATTTGCCAAAATAGTTACCAACCCTCCCCCATGTAAATTGAGTGGGAAATATATTCTGTGAGAACTGGATCCAGAAGCCCTAATTCTAATTCTTCTTTAAAGGAGATATATATGTATATACAATGTATATAAATATAAATTCTCAGATTAGGTGAATGTGTGATGAATTCTGCATAATAATAAGTATTATAGTGATTTCTAATACCTTAAAACCCGATCTGATGCCTGGTTTGATTTTGACACATCACAGTTCTGATGCTTCTCTTGAGCTTTAGCCAGTTTCTCTGCTGCAGCAATAGGACATCCAGAGAGGCTGCAATTACAGAAAGGAAATTTAATTGTCTTGTCCTGCGTAGTTTCACATTATAGCACTGATCCAATTACTCCTTCTCCTCCTTAGCCTGCATCAGGAAGAATCTGAAGGAAAAGACTTTCCAAAAGCTTTTTGGTCATATGTATTTTCTCTAGACTTTCTTTCTTCTGTTTTCAAAGTTGCATGGTAGATCTTATAACTGCTCTTCTTCTCTGACTGTATATGGGTAGATTATTTATGGATGTCAGCCAGTGAACATACCAGTAAGAGAGGAGAATATAACCTGGAATCTACTGTGCAGCTCTGTTAGCAGATTTGTGACCTTTACACATCTACAAATGTTGCCAATGAAATGGCTGCTGAAGATGATTAAATGACAGTACCATTTAGGCCAAATTTTGTGCTACTTCACACTTCATTCAGCTCCATTAACTCCAATCTTTTTGCAAGGCATATAAATGAGTGCAAAATTTGGCCTAGGGTCTCTAAATCTACATCTCATATATGTTATACTTAGTGTTTGTTCATGAATTTCAAGCACTAAGGTATGTTTCCTAATAGTAGATGATGTAACATGAAAAGAAATTGCACTTGAATTAAAATTCAATTAAATTTGCAAATGCTGTACTATTATTAAAGTGACTAAAATATGCCTGATTCTTCTGGAAAAGATTTAGAACATTGAAAAACAAGTATATTGATGCCAGCAGATGGTGCTCTTAGTGAAGCTGTAAAAACCTGTGACCTGACAATGGAGGGGGTTCTTTCCTTGTCACAGTCTATCGAACACTTATGTGACGGCAGCTCTCTGTGTTCTCCACAGGAAAAGAAATTAAAATGAAAGGCAAATCAGCGCATTCCCAGATGTTCCTTTCTCCAAAGGGAAAAAAAAAATAAAAATGAAGCAGAGCAAAATGCCCCAAAAGCTGCAGAAAGAGGTGAGCATAGACTGCAGACTGCTCCCCTCAGCCCTCCCTCATTGTCCTAGATCTGCAGAGGGGTGAGAGTGCTCTGGAGTCATACCGGAGGGCAGCTGCTCTCTATTGACATACTCTTCTTCAATCACCTCCAATATTCTAGTAGATATCCAACCAAAATTGAATGCTGCTTCAAGCAGTAGTAAATCCCTGAAAACCTTCTCAAAGATTTTTGCTGCATCTAGTAGCAATGTCACTACAGAGAAGAAAGGGGTACCCGAGTTTCTTGATGAGGTACCCACGAGAGTCCAGGAGGCATGTAAGGGGGCAGTAACCCATAAGACTGAACATCCAGCACCTTAATAATGTAATCCCTTAAACCTTTATGTTACAATTAACAGTAAAAAAGGAATTAGATAATAGGAACTTTGCATCCTTTTACCCTCTACTCGCATTTCCTGGATTATTTATTTTTTTCCCTAAATTGTAAGGAAATAAGCAAGACCTCATTATTTGTGGAAAAACTATGACATACTAAAATTTCTAGTAACTTTTTTTTTCTCATGTGTGTCAGAATTTAAAAGGCAGTGACATCCCTTGTATAAGAATCAATTATTAATTTTAGGAAACTATAGAAAAGTTATATTTTTCTCAATCTTCCTTTGCTTGACTATTTATATTGAGCATTTTTGGCTTCTAATTTAAATTTAATGAGACATTTTCATAATGTTTCTTAATCAAGCAAAATTCTACTTTAATTATATCTGAATAAAGATTTGGGGGTTGAGATTTTTTTTTTTTTTTTTAGTTGAAAAGTTAACTCTTAGTGTCTGTGTATTCAAAATGTTGTTTCTCGTGTATAGAATATCATTTTTAGGGGTAGAGTGGATTTTTTCATGCAAAATAGTCTCTGAAGAGAGTGAAGTGTGGGGACGAGAACTCTGCACTAGTCTTGATGATATTGGCAGACTCTTCCTTGTCCCTGTGACAGAGAAGAAGTCATACCATTCATTTTGCATCACTGCTAATACCAATACAGAAAGAAAAAACAAACAAACAAAAAAAAATCACCACACCCAAAAACCTAATGGATGATTAAAGTGTCTTCTGTGAATCAATTCATCCATACTGAAGCAAATGAACACTTGTCCTCCCCAGAAAATACATGAAAAAATGTTACTCTTTAAAGCATATGAAGCACCATCTGTCAATCTTAGAAACAGAACAACAGAACACACACTCACACTTCCCCCCCTGCCAATGGACTGCTAGAAGGGCTGCAGTTCGGAGGCACTGTTCCCTCTAGATTGGTGTCCAGTGATGGAATCCTTACCTTCGGTGGGAATTCCTGTTGCTATTTACGTGGCCCCGGCCTGTGCAGCCTGGTGTAGGACACTTAAGAACATTTTCATGCATGGCAAGAACTTGACAAGGAGAGTAAGAGAAAACAGCAGAGTATGAAAACAAGAAAAAAAAAATCAAATCCCAGTATATATGAAACCATTTTAAAACAAAGCAGGATTCATTAACAACCAGCATTCCTCAAAATACACGTGACACACATAGCCAATAAAGCCTGATGTGGGAAGTAAGTATTGTGACCCTATGCTCTTTAACACAGGGCAACAGTGAAAATTAGGTTACTGAACCTATAATCAAAAGTATCTTCAGTGCAACAATGAAGCAAAAGACTTCCAACATCTTCTTAGTAAAAAAATACTGAGCAAACACCCGCTCAGTAGTAAACTGTGAACTAGCAAAAATCCAATTAAAAATATGGACTCAAAAAATTCTTTCAGGAAACGTATGTGCTCAAAATATACAAGTTTATATACACAGTATCAAACTCAAGAACGAAAATCTGCTCTCAAGTTATACTGGTAGAACATTTTATTTTAAATATACCTCAGCACAACCCTGATTAGAATTTGATACTAACTATAAGACAGTCCAATTGATCTAGTGCCCAGTTCTGCCCATATCTACATAGAAATACCATTCATGTTTATATGACGAGCAGAACTGGTCATTTTATTTTAACTTGCATTGTCCACAGATGTGAAAATTGCAATGGATAGATTATTATAATTATTATTTTAGAGACTGAAAACTAAAAAAAAAAAAAAAATCAATTAAAAATTGAAGGATGGTGGAAAACAAAACAAAGCAAACAACAACAACAACAAAAAACAACCTTTGTAAAAAAAAGAAACAAGTGGTACAAGCTTAAGCAAATAAACTGCTTTACATCTGCATCCATTGCAAACTGGATGGAAAATTTACTCCCAAAGCTGCTCAGAGCAACTCTTTTTGGAATCATAAAACTTATGCTGTGAATTGCCAAATTATCAAGAGCTTTTTGGTAACACTAAACAGTTTTGTATGATGTGAGACATATTTGAATCCATGTCTCAGAGCTGGATTGGCAGTATATCACTATGGAAAGAGGCCATCCAGCTCTTGCAAAATTCTGGTTTTCTCATACAAGAACTAGTCTGGAAGCCTGTATTTAGTTCTCACTCAAAAAAAGTTCTAATAAAATCAGTGAATTCCTTGACTGAGTAAAGAACTGAATAAAAGCTGTTCAGAGACTTGAGAAATTAACCACATATACTGATTAAAAGATAACCATCATCATCATCCCTTCATCAGCGTACTAAAACATGTATAGATGTAAAAGCTTTATTCTGAAATTCCTACTATTCAAAGCTGTTCTTGAAACATGCTTCACAAGGCCAACATCACAGGAAAAAATAAAAAGATGAGCTCACCTTTTACATTTTATTAGGTACAAGAGCATGCAAACAGTTTAAAGCTATATTCTTCTTTGATTTACAAAGTCTTCTAAAGAGCTTTTTATTTACCATTTATAAAAATGAGAGAACTTTGAGCAACTGAAAAAATATTTGTGCTTCAGAAAATTACAAGGTCTTGCAAAGGAGAGAAATGAATCTATCTGTTCTACTGTATTCAGAGATCGACCAAGATGCAGCAGTTTCCTAAAGCACTTCCTCAATACTACTTGGCAAAGCCACTCTACCATGAAAGAGGAAACTTCTTATGTCTGCTACTCTTGGTGTGCAGACCTATTTCTACTTTTTTGTCCTTCAGAGTCCACTTCCCTTTGGAAATTGGGGAACATTTAAGTCCTGTCTTTAATGTTTCTTTTAGTCATCTATAAATCTATTGATATTAGGTCTGTAAGTGCTGATGGACAGTGGGGATTTTAGGCTATAGGATTCAAAGGAATGAATAAATTTTAAATTAGTGTGAAAGAGAACTGTATCTTAGGTAGATGCCTGTCTGACATATAGCAACATAGAGCAATTAGCTTCAACAGAACTATGCCATTTCTACCAGCCAAGGAGGTGACTTCTAGAAATGGATCTCTCTGCTTTCTGATTAATGTCTGTGTCTGGATGGGTGAACCTCCCTCATACAGAATCCATTGACAAGGCAGAAAATTCTAGCCATGTAAATTACAGGGGAATATTGCTCAAAATCCTGAGGTGTGTAACTAAGTAAACAGTCAGATTGTTATTATTAATAATATAAATTAGTTTAAGATAAACTATGTTTAAGACAAAACACCAACAAAGGAAAGGGGCTGCAATTTTTTCAAGTACAATTATTCCTGTACGAGACAACAGGGACAATTGATGTGACATCAGCATGCAGAAGTAAAAGCAGTGCACATCTTCTGAAAACCTTTTTCTCTGTTGACTGAATAGATCTATTTAAAAACAACCTAGGATTCTTAAATCAAAGAATACAGCTTTAAAAGTTGTTCTTTCAGTGTAAAAGTTAGTAGAGAATAGAAATGATGGAATAAAGGAAAAAGTATAACACAGAACAGTTGACTAAGTTGAGACAAACCATACTGAAAAATAAAATTAATTTTTAAATAAAAGGTTTATAAAGCATGCTAGAAAAATCTTTGTAGTTTTATCCCCAGTTTCCATGAAACAATGTGAACTTACTTTCTGGAGGGACCCTATCTTTGTGTGGGCATCCTGACAAACTGCGGTGATGGGGGTAAAGCCCCGTTACATGGCCAGTTCCATCACACCCAGGGGTAGGACATTTGCTCTCTTTCTTTTCTGTTCTTGAGGGATCTATAATTTACAACAAATGTGTCAAGTGAATGATGCTTTACACATTTCTGTAAGAAGGTTCATTTAATCATGTCATTTACTCTTTGGTAAATGTTTTTTTTTTTTTTTTAATGAAAACTAGAGGAAAAAAAAACAACAAGTAAACAAAAAACCCTTCTACTTCTTAACAGAGTTTTGTCACTTTTATCCCATTATCTTCTTTTCAGACTGCCGGCTCCTATGATCATAGCATAGATCCATTCAGAGTGATTGGAAAATGACCTTTTTATAGCAAAGCCATACCACTGTCAATCAACATTCTGCTGGCAAGCATCAGCTCAAGGGTGTAAGGTCATTTGGAAACTGTTTAGTTGGAGTTTCCCTTCTTTACATTCTTATTTGCCTGATTTATTAAATTCTGCAAACTTATTGTCATAGAAGTTCAATGTCCTCAGAGTAGCAAACCCAACTCTTTAAAATAATGATTCAATGATTCAGCATAAATATATCCCTTTTCCAAAGTTCTCTGAGCAGACGATTCTTTTTTCTTTAAATTAATTATAAACAGTAAAATATTTCTTTCTCTTCAATAAATTATGGTGGGGTAAACATTGTAATCAGAATTACTGAGAGTACCACTTACTGTGTAAATTTGTGCCATTACAAAAATGCATATAATGCTATAATATTCATATGCTTAAAAGGTTAATGATCTTTTAGAATGTCGTTGGATCTTCTGTCTACAAATCAGTGAAAAGTCTGAATAGATATTTTTTCAACAAAATAAGGTTTTCTGCCAAGAAAGTAGTGAAACTGCTGATGAAATTTATCTTGAACTAGAATTTGCTAACATACTTTATCAGCTTGTTTATTTTACAGAACATCTGGAAATAACATTCCTAGCCTTCCAGCCCAGCACATGATACAAATCATGTATCATTTTGATTAGAGTTGTCAGATTTTGGAGACTATTGTAAATGTTTATACTAGTATTGAAGGAATAAAATTCAGGATACTCTAACTGCTACCATTCTGGATCACAATCACACAGCATCCCCTTTCTATCTTTTTTTCCAGCCTCCTTTCAATACCCAGTCTGAGCTATCCTCATCTAAGTATTTTTTGCTGCTCTTGTCATTGCTCTGCTTCAGGAATTATGCTTTCTTCTCTGGAAAATAAGATTTTGCTATGTGTTTTATACAAAGTTTTTCTTACATTAAATTCCATCCCAGCTTTAATAAATGCAATCCTCAGTACAATCAGTGGAAATTTCAGTACTTGCAGACCTTCACACACAACCCATTTTTTTTTAAGCATGAATAAATAGAATCCAGAGCTCATGTTCAGTTGTGGACTTATTTTTCCCTGATTTCCCTCTAGTAGTTTTATATGAATATACTTTTACATTCCAAGTCCATCTGAAACGCCTTCATTTTAGAGAAATTCTTCAACTCTTTTCAAATGACTCTCCATGTTTTAAATCCATTCTTCAATTTTAATGTGATATTTAAACCTTTGATTTTGCAAATGGAATCCCTAATTGTGAAAGTTTTACTTTACTTAGCCTGCATGTTAACTGTAGTATACAGTTCTTTTTTTTTTTTTTTTTTTTCTTCTTTCCCCACACTCTTTAATGATAAATGCACATACATATCCATCTTCAAAATGCTATACAATTATCACAACACTCTTGGAAATACCATGATCTTATACTTCAGGAAATTGTAACAAAGAAATCAAAATGTTAAACCCAAGGCCACAAAAGGAGTGAATGTCAGAGGAGGGATTAGAATTCTTGCCAGATAGGCCTGTGCTGAGACCACTAGAACAGCAAGCCCACAGCTACATACATACACAACTCTAAGCAACTCTTCATGTCAAATACTTTGGGATGTGTAAAAGTAGATATGTGAATAAGTAATGTAAATGAAATATAAATTATGTAAATATAACAATATTGAAAGACTGCAAAAATGTTGATGATTAGTAGACCATAATGGCTTTTTATACATTTTAAACTAAAGAAACTTTAGCTACTCCATGTTGTTGTAACTCCACTGAGGTCAATGAATACATTCTAATTTAGAGCACCTGAGGATCCGGACACTTAACATTTTACAGTGTCAAATAAATAATCTACAGTATTCAGGTCTTTATGCTGTAAGGTTATAACATGATATCAGATCTTTAATAGCCTTTATGGTCTAATGAGTCAGAAAAGATGCTGTATACTATTCTTAATGATTTCAAAACTCACATAAAATTGTACTTGCAAAATTTCCCATTGCTTTTAATGGAAGACGTCTGACTAAACTTTCCATAACTTTTTACAAAGTACTAGATACTCTTTTGTAAATCCTTTCCTGCTAAAGGGGAGAAATATTGCACAGTTTTATTTAATTCTGCAACATTTCTTTGTTCTTTGTCACAATGGGAGTATTGGCTGAGTGAATGTTGCCAGAGGACTCAAAAGGTCTTAATCATAAACTTCAGAAGAAAGTTTAGACAGTTTTAAACAGCAGGGAAAAATTAGTTAGTGGTCCTTTAATGGATGTTTCACTGATTTCTGAAAGCAGAACTCCTCAAAACAAAAGGCAGAGGTATTTCTCACTGCAAACCTGCATATCCAAAAAAATTATTGACCATATCATACATCTCTGCGGATAACACTTCCAGGAGTATTTGGAAGATAACACGTGAGTTCAGAACAAACAATATAATCAATTGCCTTACTTAAAGCTTACTTTCTCAACAAGTGCAATAGCATTTCTTATGTTTTTCAAAGTAAGGAAGGAATTGTTTTTTTTTTTTTTTTTTTTTTTTTTTTTCTTTCTTGCCTTAAAACAAAACAAAACAAAACAAAACAAAAACGAAGTGTAGAGCTATCCACTGCACAAAGTTTCTTGGTCCAAACTACCACAACATTTAATGTTGTCTTTCGTGTCCTTGGCTGGGGTTTGGACCCATTATTGATTCAGCTGCCAAGGGACGGAATGGTTCAAAGAAGCTTCAGAATTTACTGAAATATTTAGTCCATACTTTTGTCATTGTTAGAGATTATACTGTCTTTTTGGAGATCAATATGCAGAAATACTTTCCTATTCATACAGAGACTGGAAGGGATGGACATTACCAGAATTAAAAGACTTGAAAAAATAATAATATTTTATTGTGTTTTCTGTGGTTTTATTAGAGACACATATCCAAAGGGAAAAGGCACCTAATGTATGTCATATGTGAACAACATTTAGAACAACATCTGCATGGCTATGCAGTAATACACTAACTAACATTGTCTTCCCCAAGTACCCAAAGTTACTAAAGCATTCACTGGACTATGCTTTTTTTTTTTTTTTTTTCTCCAAAAAAACCCCCAACAACAATACTTCACTAAAATACATAGCACAAGAGTATTTAACAACAGTAATTTCTATGCTTTTCTAAGAGACTGGACATTACTTTTCTTTAAGTTTTGTAAAAAAAGATCAAAGCCTTTCTTGGACCAAGAGATTGCCTACCTGAATGATACAGGGAGATCTTAGGGAATTACTTTTTCCAAACAAGGAATTATAAAAAGGAGGAAATTGCCAACCATCTCAGTTCATTTTCAGAAAGGAATCCAAGTATTGTTATAACAAATATAAGATGAAAACAGTCCCTGCTTAGCAAGTCCTAAGAAATACCATGTCCTCAACTTCCACTAAAGTCAATGGGAATTAAGGGTGTTCAGTGAATCTCAGGATATACTGAACAATTTATACAATACAGCCCTACATGTACAGATGTCGATATATTAAAGAGAGGTGTGGTAATATAAAAACACCATCACCAGGATAATCCCATAAATTAAAACAATTAAAACTCATTCTAAAGGTAACCTTTAGTCTGTTTTTTTTTTTGTTTGTTTTTTTTTTTTTTTTTTTTTGGTTTGGTTTGGTTTGGTTTTGGTTTCTTTTATATTGAATTATGGTCAAGGCAGCACCTTAACTGTTTCCACAATGGAATGAAACCAGTGAAGTGGAATGCACATAAGAAAGAAATTGCTATTGATCTCAGCCCAGGCCACACCATGCCTTGCATAGCAAATGGTTTCCATTACCTTACTATCTTAAGATAATTAATGTGCAGTCACTGCCCCTATCTTATGTTATCGGTCATTCTGATACTGTTCAATTCCTATCAGGCAATTCTACATTTTAGATGGGAGATGCTTAATCAATAACTGTCGTTTGATGATAATTTTATAAATCACGATGCCACCTACCCAATCCAACCTGTAAAATATGCACTTTAAAACTGATTGACTACCTGCTACATAATACCCCACTCTCATATATAGTTTGTTTTTAGTAATTACTGTAAAATGTATTAAATGCTTGAGAAAAATCTTTGCCTCTTTCAACATGATCTCTTATTTGCATTGTTTCCCTGGAAAGTTATTATTATTATTTTTTTAATTTAGCCAAATGGTATTCACTGAAATACTGTACATATTTCTAACATTGCAGAATGATTTTTTTTTAAATAGTCACAGCATGACACTATTTTACAATCATGCCATACTACTACAATTTCAACAAAGTTCCCATTTTGTAGAATTAATAACTTCATTTCAGAATTCTACGCAAAACTTAACATATTAGCTCATACTTTCTTATGACATAACATACGGTATATAGAAATATTACCTTTACCATAATATGGCTTTTTGACATGGCCGTCACTGGGTTTAGGCTTCCTGTCATCCCCAGAAAGTTGTCTTGGAGACTGTTCCTCAAATGATCTCATATTATCCCTCCTTCCAGCTTCCACTGCCATTTTTTCTCTCATGGCTTTTGCTCTCTCAGTTTCCAAAGCAATTGCTTTCTCAAGAAGGGTTAAGTTACCTTTTGTCATATCAAACACTTCTTCAGACCTATCTGAAGTAATAGAGGTGGTATCATCGTCTCTTTCATGACAACCATCCTCCTTTGCACAGCTAGAAAAAGTCCTAGATCTGGGGCTCAACTGTTCTTCAAGCCTCATTAGGTTCATCATATCAGAGTAATTCCGGTCTGGTGTTCTTCCTTGGAAGTCATCTTCTTGCCTGACATGCTGACGAGTGTTCATGTTTTGTTGTTGATTTCTTTCCTGTGGGTTTGTCTCACTGAGTTTCCTAGCCAGATCAAAACACTGGTTCCTTAAGCACTCCAAACTGCTGAGACACACCTCTTCATCACTCTCCTCCACCATTTTTTCCGTAAGTCCATTGTTCACAGGCTTCCCTAGCATTACAAAGTTCATATTCCTATTATCTTGCTGTGAAGTATTGTCTGCATAATTTCTGTCATTAATGTTTTCTGATAGCACTACACCATGTCCTTGTGCTAGTAATTTAAGGGAGTCCACTGTTTCCCTAACAACGTCACTGTCTAAATCTAAACTCAGCTCACTTTTCCGACCAATATTTTCATTTTTGTCACTATCATCTTCCAGACTATTAGATGTATTGCTGTTCATTTCTGATTCTGTCCTGGCTCTGTATGCAGCATCCTCTGCAATTTTGCCAAGATTTAACAATGACTTGGCCACCAGTTCATCGTAATTATCATACTCATCATTATTGTTATCGTCTTTTTCTGTGTCTTGCATTATTCGAGTATTGTGACAATTCATTTGATGGTCTTCTGCATAAAAAACAGAAACAAAGAAAGAAACAAAGAAAGAAAGAAAAAGGAAAAGAAAAGAAAAAAGTGGCTACAATTGGAACTGTTGTTGCAATCGCATGGACAGAAAACAAACTGCATGTCAAATATTGTTAATCATACAGCAATTCTATTACACTAAGGCCCATGTGCAGTTAAGTTTTATTAAGTGAATTTCTCTATAGTCCATGAGGCTATTTTTGTTTATTTGCTATTCACATGAATTTCTTTCACAAGTATGATAAGAAAAAGACAATCAAAATGCTAATTACTATTACTGCTAAAGTACTATGGCATAGAAACTTATGTTTCTCCTTTCATTCCTAGAATTATAGTTTTATGGGGTTTTCTACAATCATATCACTAATATGACATAATTGCACAGGTTTCAAGCTTTTCTCACTCCTGTATCTCTTGTAAATGTGGAAGGTGGCAAAGGAGTGAGTACTACTGGATTTATTCTCTTAATGGTGAGTAACATTCACCAAAAGAGAAAGAATATACAAGAAACAGATTTTTTTTTTTTTTTTTTTCACACCATACACACCATTAACACTAGATAACCAATAACTATGTGCAAAGATCAAAATAACATTTTACTTAGTGGATCCATCAGTAGAAATCAAGATCTCTCAGTTTAGCTATGTAAACTGTGGAAAAGAATTTTAAAGTACTTGTTACATGAAGGGAAGATAGAAGCAATGATATGTATAATACAATTTTAAGTTAATATGCTAGCCCAAATTATATGGTCATACATGTATGGTAGGGCTGTTATTTCTACTACCCTGAATATTGTAACAGAATGGTGCAAAGTTACTATGTTTTACTTAGCTTTGCCTTAGTAACTGCTGAAAAATAGGGGGGGTAACTTAATAAGATGGAGTCAATGTGTGGCCCTGAAGGTGAGATTCATTTCACCTGACTTTAGATATGAGTGAGGCAGGCATCCATACCCCAGTAAGCAATAATCCTGTCCTTGGTCAATAAGAGAAGCAGACACTGTAAAGCTATAATCCACCTGATTTGGTTGTCTTCCTCAGAATAAAATGAATCACTTACTAGAAGTGCTTGTTTCTCTTCACTGACAATGAAGGGGCTCAGAGTAGATGCCTACCTTAAAGATATCTGTATTTGGTCAGATGAATATCATCCAGACATCATTTTCTGATATCTAATGTTAACTCAGAAGTTATCTCATTCTTAGACCCATTCTTAAAACAGATATACATTCACCATTATTTACTAATGAACATCTCACAAATTCTGTTTTATTTATCAGCTACACAAGCAATGTTTAAATATTTAGCATCACAACTTGAAAAACAATTTACTAAATCTGTTGTTAGGTTGACATGCTAGGCCAGTTTTTCAGCTGGTACAAATTGAAAGAAATCAGTAGAGCTAGGACAATTAACACCTGCTCAAGAGCTAGTCCATCAATTTGTAATATCATCTTTTCAGCTCAGGTGTATTTGCAATACTGTTACATCTAAATACGTAGCACTTTCTAAAGTATGACTTTTATGTTTTGGATAAACAAAACAAAGCAGAAAATTGCAGGTTGTAGGTGGCTTTGTATACTAACATTTTGATGATAAGAGATGTTTTTTTATAAAAATAATTTTTATGTCAGTGGACAAGATAATAAATCAGTGTTTTAAATACAAAGCTCAATAGCACAATAATTAATGTTTCAGCCACAAGATAGTATGCCTTCTACACAGTGGTTAGGGATCCTGGGATGATAGTAGGCTGTAGTTAAGCGGCAGACCTGATAGATGACTAGGCTATGTCTAGGAAAAACAAAAACAACAAACTCTAAGTGTATAGCATTATATATAGAAGATAATTAGCAGGGAAGGATGTTTGTTATTTTTACATAACAAGTTATTCTAAGTCAGTAATGGGTTATCTATTTATTATCAAAAGTGGTTTTATTTTAGTTGCTCAAGATAAAAAATACTCATATTTATGTTTCAGTCTCTAAAAAATTAAGTATATCAGAGTATCAATTTGTCAGTATAAAAGTAAGGGATGTCACATATGCTTCCTATTTGAAAAACTTCTACCTTGAACAACTGCATAGAAGTAGGCAGTTAAGGATTACTGGATAATTAGTTTGTACCATTTGAAAAGCAAATGTTTTAATACATTGATGATCATCTTCTAACATGAAATGTACAAACAAATCCCACATTAATTTAAATATTAAGGCTAAAATCTATTGCCAGGAAGACTGCTCAGTAGAAACAGATGCTTTTACAGGGTGCAATTAGTTATTTCTGATGGGCAATCAGATGTAGAAGAAAGAACATCAAAGTAATTAAAGAAGAAGTAAGTTATATGTCCAGAACTGACAGTGCCTTTGCATTTAGCATGAGGCATACAGAAACACTGGTGAAATAAGTCCAAATCGAACTTTAGCAAGATACCGAAGTATAGTGTAGGAAGAAATATTTTCTTGAGCCATCCAGAGAATTGTAAGGTATGTAGTAGCTATACTACAGAAATTTTCAAAATGTGAAAAATTTTGAGGATTTTTTTTTTTTTTTTTTTTTTGATAAGGGCTTTTGTGTTTACATGAATGAGGGTCATGTAAATGATCATCAGGGGAGGAATGTATTCTGGTTTGCCTCCACAACAGTGAAAAGTCAAAATATGAATCACGTACTGTATGAGTGAAGACATGTAAATTCCTTTTGAGTAGGTGAAGCTGGGTGAAAGCTGTAACTAATATTTTTATTCTGTTTGATTGGTTATATCCTTTTCAGGGCTCCTGCCCGTTCAATCCTAAAAAGAAGAAGAAAAAAAGGTGGTGGAGGAGAAGAAAGTGTAAAGCATGAATCCTTGATGAAAGAGGCAGGAAAACAAAAATATTTTAATCTAGTTTCATTCCTCCTCTTTTAATTTTTGTCCTTTTCTTGCATTTTCTACTTTCTTTATCAACTATTGTTTTCACATTTCTTATCTTCATGAAGTAGTTAATTTCAATGAAAAGGATATCTATATATACTGTACCATCTTCTCCAGATAAGAGTCTGTTAGATTCTGAGCCTTCTGGCCTGCTCTAGTGAAGCACCTGTGTCACCTGTTTATTAAACCAAATGTTTGAGTACTGAGTTAGTTTGCGTATTAATTAAGGGTACTTCTACAAAATATGCTAGCCCAGCAGTTCTGTGCGAACCTATGTGTCTTTTCTTTTATTCAGCTCTGTAAAAGAAAATCTTGTTTTCACTTCATTTTTCTATGCTTCCTAACATTTTACCTTTAACTTGGTACCAACCTTTATACTATATTGTTTAATGGCTATGTGCTAAATAAAAGCATATAGCTTTTAGTAAAGCTTATAGCACTAAAATACCTACTCTACTCCTTACAGAATTTTTGGAACCATTGACTCAAATTGCAGTTTTTAATTTGAAGAAGCATCTGAGTTTGTCTCAAAAAGAAACAAGTTAGCCAATCAGCTGAAGAGTGAACGAAGTCATCATCTCCCTTTTTTTCTGTAAGCTTTGGGGTTGTGTGGAAAAGGAATATACAACATAGTCTAAAAAGAATATCAGATTATTTTAACCGTCATTCCCAGAATACCATGACAATTTAGATATTCTTATTGCAATATTTGTTCTGTTTAACTCTCAAAAGATAAGACAGGCAGGGAAACTATAGTGGAGGATATGTGGAATAGCTTTAAAGAGCTGGAAGCCTTCAGCTACCTGAACACAAATGCATTTTTGTATGGGACTAAAAAAAAAAAGTGAATAATTTGATTTCTTATTGCACTTTTCATCCAAGGATCTCAAAGCACTTTACAAACATTATGTTAAAAAGCCTCACAACACCCCTGTGAGGTAGGTATTTTAAGCCCATTTTACAGATGGGAAATTGAGATACAGAGAAGGTGAGTGACTCCTTCCATGTCATACAGTGAGTCACTGGAGAATAAGGACTATAGCTTCTATATCCATGATTGCTTCCTCTCTTTGTTCCTATCACATATATATGTGAACAAATTTTTTGGCAGAATAAATGGCTTGGTATGATTTCAGTGTAGGGAGTCATGAAAAACAGCACCCTCTTTTTGAAAATGATAATATACAGCATTTAGTTTGAGAGATTCTGCAGAGAGAGGCAATGATACTTCAGTTAAAGCAGCTACATTCCTATCAAAGACCAAAGACTTCATGAACAAGACTTTCCAAATCTGTGTGTATCAAATTACTCACTTTCTCCCAAGCATGGGAAAACACGATGGCTAACAAGCTGAACCTATATGTGGTTATATAGGCTTCCTGCCCAGAGAAACAGTTTCATTATCCATGCATCGTTGCCTGTTTTTGAACACTTCACTGCTCTTGCTACTTCCACTTGTCAGTTCCTAAGTTCTTAGCGTATGATACTACTGTGCTACCATTTTTCTCCTAAGCTGTAAAGTGAGGTTCATGCATATTTAGCAAGTCAGTCTTGGCACAAATGAATCCCAAATCTTGCAATGTTACAACATCATATGGGGTAGGGGGCTGTTTGCACATTGAATACTCCTCTGGAAAAATCTACAAGTAAGGAAACTGAGGACGTACAAAATATAGTGAGCTTCCAACAGCTGACATGGTTTTGGTTTCAACTTCACTCCACACTGAAGAAATAGAGCACACATATAATTCTACTAAACAAAGTCTCTAGAACTCTGAATACTCTTATTGATATGGTATTTGGAACACAGCTGAAGCTGTCAAACTTTTCTGTTTCAGGTACACACTGGAAACTGAAGTTGACCATGTGCAGTTCTTCATCTCTGCAAAAGTTCTGGAAGTACTTACTGAAGTACTGAAATACTTCCTGAAGTATTCAAATAATAACCAATATTCAAAACAAAATAAATGAAGAGTGGAAGTCATTAAGCATGGCAAGGAAGGTCTGAGCTAAAGAACACAGCATATTGCAGTACAATTCAGTTTAGGAAAGTAGGAATGAGAACTATAGAACAAGCCCATACAGACTTTCAAGCATTGTACATAATTTGCTTGCTTACCATATATTTTTACCATGTTTTTTTTTTTTTTTTTTTTTTTTTCCTGTTACATTTTGATCTTTTCATTTTCTATCTTTTCATTTTCTACATATTCCATTTTTTAACTCGATTTGCTCATTGGAAAAATAATCAATACTTTTTTTTTTTTTCTTTCCCCTCCTTTTTTTCTTTTTCTTCTTTTTCCTAAGGTTTAAAAGGGATCTTTACAGATCTGAATTTCTTTCCTGCTCAGGAGTGTTTACTGATATACAAAAACATTCCTTTTTTTTTTTTTTTTCCCCTTTTTGCTATTAAAATACATTTGAAATAGAAACAATGAATATTGATAAATTATTTTGGCATATCAGCATTTTCAAAATTTTTGATTTCTACACAAACCAGTGTATTCTCATCTAAGTGCATAGGTGTTTGTATATAATCAATACCATGATATATTATTTTTTCTTCACTTAACCTATCCTTGCAACCTCTTACTATGCCTTATCTCTGCTAGACCTGCATGAATAACATCCTAATTTGTAAGTATTCACATGAGGTATTGGTAGAATACAGAGTTTCTTACTTGGGTTATTCCCACTAATAGAATCAAGCAGGAACTTCGTGAGAGAGAGAGCATCAGATAATCCAGAAGAGGGGCTTCTAACATTTTTTCTTAAATGAAGTATTTTGTTAATCATCCCTGTTTTCCCACTATATGTCCCAATTAGCCACCTGATACAGGTAGCTCTGTACAGTTTTGGAAAAGGACCCTGAAAGGTACCTGATGAAGATACTCTGACCTTGACTGTGATAGTGTTGCTTCTAGTGACAGATATTGCAAAATGTTATTAAAAATTATCAATTTCCTGACAAACTAATGTGCTTAGTTATGATTTCCTCTTTTTACCA
Source organism: Anas platyrhynchos (assembly GCF_047663525.1). Lineage (NCBI taxonomy): Eukaryota > Metazoa > Chordata > Aves > Anseriformes > Anatidae > Anas > Anas platyrhynchos. The sequence goes on from NC_092589.1 coordinate 101,552,994, forward strand.
CAAAACAGTACTTGCCTTTCTCTGGTCTTAGAGCATCTCACACACCACTTCACATTGTATTGGTGTCAGAATTGTGAGATAGATGAGATTGGATGGGACCATTGCAGATCATCTGGTCCAACTCTAGTTCAAATAGAGGCCATCAGGTTCTCAGGGCCCTATCCAGTCAGTCCTTTTATGAATATCTTCAAGGCTTGAGATGCCACAGCTTCTCTGGGAAATCTGTTCCAGCATTTGACCACCCTTACAGTGATTTTTTTTTTCTTCTAAATGGAAGTTCTTTCATTACAATTTGTGTCTGTTGCCCTTCTCCTCCTCAGAGTGAACAAACACATTTCTTTCTTTGTACATTATATGTTCTTGCTTTTTAATCATCTTGATTGTTTGCCTCTAGACTCCAGTGTTTTAGGTCTTGTACTGCTGAACCTAAAATGAAATCTAGTGCTCCATATACAATAGCATAAGTATTAAATAAAAGGGAATATCACTTCCCCTGTTTACAGTCTCCAGCCTTTTGATCCTGGCATACAAGCATTATTTCCAAATAGTCAAAAGGCAATGAATATGCTGGGGATTTATTTATTTATTTATTTATTTTTGTTCCACAGAGATTGCAGAAAATACTTTTCAGTTACCTACAGGAACACCCCAAAATAAGTAAGGTCATTTGGTATGAAATCTGCTTGTTGGCTTTGCAGCATCTGAAATATTTGGTATGAAGGTATATGTTTAGGTTTGAGAAGGAACTCACTGAGAATATTTGTGATCAGAGTTGGCTATGCTGGGTTTGCAAGACCAGTACAATTTAGCCAGTCATCCACACCTGGTCCACTCTTCTTTGAGAGCCATAATCAAGTTCAGTCAGCACTTAACTGTTTTAACCTGACTTCTGGCTGGGCAAATAATGAGATGGCTTTATCTGATGGCTGGTACTCATTTCAACTTTTGCTCCCCAGGAAGTCTATATGAGGGAGGGGAGACACTTTCTCATAGCCTTCTAATGACTCAACAGAGCATGGCAGTTTCTTGCTTTCTCTCAGGTTTCCAGAGCTCAGCAAGGCAGCAGGCAATGAAGCAGCCAAAGCTATTCTCCAAATACTAAGATACAGCAGGGGATCAGAGGACCAGCTGCACCAACAGGAGAACACCCACTCAGACAAATCTTTGATATGGAACTTCTACATGGGGCTACTCCAAAGGTTGCTTATGAGACAGTAACCTATCTATATCCCTCTCTATGAGCATTGTTTTGCAAAAGATGCAACCTGGAGAACAAATTTTCAGTTCATAAACTAACATCTTTTTCACACACAAATCTCTGAGAAAGACAGGTTGGAAATTCTTACTGTAGGGATAAATAATTTGTTTTCACTGTTTTTATTTAGATCTCTGCCTCAATGGAGATGTCCACATTCAACATGTCTACATACGAACTAGCCATCCACACCACATATTTAGGCAGTGGACAAAAATATGCATCTTGAGATGAGATTTATTTTATCCTAAGCTTGGTATCTGGAGTGGATTGGCTGAATTATTCCCTAAAAGTGGCTATTCCTCTTGACTAACTATAAATGAAATTGATGAGATTAATTCTATCCTAATTATTTTCACTCAGAGTTTTCAAATTGTGCTTTGCTGAACTTTAACAGTATGTCTAATATGACACAGAAAGAACTGCAGAGAGCATGGAATAGAAGAGGTACCTGAAAGGAACCATCTTGAGGTTTTGGACACAAGCAAACATATAAGGAAGTGTTGGCTCAAATGGGATGGGTGCTTATGATTGTATGAGTTACATGGATGGAGTTAATATCCTATTGGATTAGTCTGACCTCCGCAATAAGTTTAATTACTTTTGTTTGGTTGTGTTTCATTACCAAAGGATGCTTGTTTGTGCTTTGATAATAATCTGACCTAATTGGCAGAATACACAGAAATACATATCATGAACACTCTAGAGCATGAGAACTGCAAAATACAATGTCTCTGAAATTTCTTCTTCCTATCTGTCTTTCTATCCCCACAGTGATTTCAGATGCAGGATATCTGGAAGGGAAGACTGCATGCATGAGTGACAGGCTTCACTTCATTTGAAACATATGACTTTTTGTTAGGGGGGGTTATTTTTTTTTTTTCTTTATCACTTGATCCAGTTTCTTGTACATTTCTCGTGTTTCCTGTCTTCTAGTGACAGGGAAGGCTGAATAACACTCCATAAAATAAGGAGAAAGTAAATATAAAGGGTAATTTGTCTCTTTGGTTACAGCCATTCCAACACAAGCTAATCAGGGACAGGACATGAGACCATGCAGTGGCATGTGATTATTCATATGGTTAAGCTTTTAGTGAAACACTGGCATGATTTTGATTTGATCGACTTAGCATCCTTCCACCAGTGTTCAGGCACAGTGCAGTGGTGCTAGTTATGGACCGTTCCCAAGAAGCAGTCCAGATGTGGTCACCCTATTTTGGGAGGTTAAAACTTAGCTGTATGGACCCAAGCCATGCTGCAACAGTTGAACTCAGTTTTAGATGAATGGACTATGGCCTTTCTTATTCACTCAGATAGATGTGGCTTTGATTACTGTGATTAAAGAGAAGGGGAACAAGGCAGCAGAATCTGTAAGGTGGAATCCTTGGAAAGCACACTGTCATCTGTAACTTCAGAGGAAAGAGTAAGGCAAATTGGAACCTATTCTTTTAACCATGCTATTCCAGTCAGTCAAGTATGCAGTGGTCCTCACAAAACAGAAAGTAGTGATTCCATAGTGCAGCTAGATCCTAGCTAGTTATGGAGAGTCTTCATTATGTCTTGTTTATTTTCTATCTATACTACATGTACATAGTGTATGACTTATAGGCTTATGACATTGGCAATGTCTAGGATGGAGATCAGAGTACCAGAGAATGTAGGAATTGTATGAGCTGATAACAGATCTAAAAAAGATTTTTCTTTTGCTGCTGCATCTGCAAACATATTTCCAGTGAGGTTGTTCCAACTATCTGCCCACCTTAAAAACGCACAACACCAACAATTTAGAAATTGTCAGTTCCTCCTTCTATAAGAGATTTCCTACTGCTGTTCAGATCTGCACTGGAATATCTGTCCTGATGATGAAAGCTTGCCTCTCATTAAAAGAAAACTTTTGTTGGAGAAATGCAACTATCTACATATTTACATAAATTTGTATATATTTCTAACTAAAGATATGCATGACAGCTAAAATGGCAGTGACTTCATAGTCAGTTTCACAGTGCCTACATTGACTAGAGCAGTGCAATCTCAGTGTGCATGACATCTCTGCTGGAACTCTTGCTCTAACTGGTTGTACAGAAATTACAAACTTCAAAGTGGATCAGTCCAACAAACGAATAATCACAGTAGCCAGTTTTCCAAGATACATGCACAAATGCATAGATAGAGAGATACTTATGCTGCACAAAACTAAATCCTGAGTCTTACTCTGGTCTCATGGAACAGCACAGGAACTGTTTTACTGGCGTTCACTCATGAAAGTAAGGTACATGAGATCAGAGTCAATTCCTCTACTTCAGTGTTCTGTATTTTTTTCTTCAAGTGTTCATCAGGTGATTCATACCGCAATCATCCTAACGTATTGTTCCTCCTCAAATACATCTGTAAGGATTATTTTTAGGTTCTAAAATATGTCACACATTGAAGTATCTGAGTAACTCAAGAACCAATGAAATTAACCTATCCAACATGAACTTTTTCCCTCTGTCCCTTCATATATGAAGCACTATGGGACATGGTTTAGTGATGAGACTCAGCAGGTCAGATTAATGACTGGACTTAATAATGTTGAAGGTATTTTCCAACCTATATGACACTGACTCTATATCTGTTGCTGTATTATATTTTATGACTTCCAAAGTGGAACTGCATCAAATAATTTCTTAAAACTCAAATAAACTGTGTACATTATTTCCACACTGCTTACTTTCTTACTTCCAGGGATAGGGCATCCACAGCTTCTCTGGGCAACCCGTTCCAATGCCTCGCCACCCTCTGAGTAAAGAATTTCTTCCTAAAATCTAACTTAAATCGCCCCTCTTTTAGTTTAAATCCATTACCCCTTGTCCTATCATTACATGCCCTTGTAAAAAGTCCCTTTCAGCTTTCTTGTAGGCCCTCTAAGTACTGGAAGGCTGCTGTAAGGTCTCTCCAGAGCCTTCTCTTCTTCAGGCTGAACAACCCCAACTCCTTCATCCTGTTTTCATAAGAGAGGTTATCCAGCCCTCTGACCATCCTTGTGGCTCTCCTCTGGACAACAACTCTCTGTCCTTCTTAATCCTGGTTTTACACATTATAAAATGGCTCAGAGAATCAACACATTGTATAGCTGTATTTCTATAGTCCTGATTCTAGTAATGGAAATTATATAAAATGTCATCAGTATAGTATAAAGCCATACTACTGCAAAGGATATTAAATTATACCACATCATGAATAGTCACATATTAGGGATACAAAAATAGAATAGAATAGAACTATGTACTATTTGGATGTAATGTATTTAGATGTGGATATTTTGTCTAACCTTGATCCTGATCAACTATACTGTAAAATCACCCATCTTTCTTAAAGTCTTTGCATTATTATACTAACAATTCTGCACAGTGCAGAGTTTAGATTGCTGCTTTAATGTCTTCCTCATGTCCTGTTGTCCCAGGAAGAAATGCTAACAATATATTTCACTCTGCTGTACTCCCATGCTGGTCTCCTAATCATTTATTTACGTCTTTCTGCATTCCATTTTTTTCTGAATAAGTCCTGAACTTCCTTTTACACTTGGATTTTTTTTTCTTTCAATTTCTGTGTCAGAAGACCCTCCAGCTGTTGAATCAATTCTCCTTATACTTCTCTTTAATGGTCATTTAATTTGGAATCACTTAAACAACAAGAACAAGTTCTTATGAATAGCAGCAGAAATGTCTACATCATTTTCAGACTGGAAATCTCGTGTAAGAATTGTATAGGGACAGTCACATTTCATTTTCATTTGGTGATACAACTAATTCTATGTTCATTTGAGACTTAAACTGAGGATATATCTGAAATCAAAACTGACGAACTCAAAACACTGATTAGTTGTTGAAGGCGCTCCTTCTAATCCTAACTAAATACTCCCAGCCTTAAGAAGTTCTGCACCCATGTCCCATTTAAACCTTGAAGAATTCTAGATACTGGCCATCTTCATATCTAAGTTCCCAGAGAGACCCAATCTGTCTAATGCACTTGACAGAAAAAGGCTTCCCATGTACTGTTGCTTTGACTGGATTGCTTTAAGTTATAGTTAAGGGAAAAACTGCCAGTTTCCTCCTTTATTTCCCTCTCTCAATCACCCTTATTCTCATTGATGAAATACATAGTTTGGTAGATCACTTGCTAAAAAATCAGAAGACTGAGAGTAAAAGCTCTCCCAATTTGAATGCATTCAATATCACATCACCCAAATGCAATAAAAGCTGGACTGAATGCAAGCTTACTAGGAAGACGAAACACAAGAGACCTATACAAGTTTCATGTTATTTGGGTCATGCAAAAATATACTGTCTTCATTGTGCATGGTTTACAAGGTCATTCACCTACAAGAGAGAAGTAACATTTCTGATCCCTGCACCCAGGACTGATTTTGTAATCTAATATTAAGCAGCCAATATATAAGATGTTAGAGTGTTCTTTGAGCGCAGAAAGGAACCCAGCAAGCCCTGCTTTCCCAGAAGAATGACCCTCCTTGATTTATCAGTGTTTTTTGTTTTTTTTTTGGTCCCCCCTAGGGTGTGAGCATCGCTTATCTAAAGCAGTCTTTGATCTAGTTGCTAGTACTCTCTGTCAGACAAGAAGGAAAGGTGGTGTTGAACTCACGTTTTAATTCTCACACTCAACTCAGGTGCCTGAGTTACAGTCAGTGGCAGAATTTCTTTCTATTCTGAAACATGTATCTCACTCCATCAAATGTATGGGGCTCCCAAGAAAATATTCTACTTTCTGTATACTTAAAAGTTACCCTTCTTCACTGTATTTTCAGAGAAGAACATTCACAGACTGCTCTCATTAGGTAATAAATGATCTCTAATATAAGCATTTTTTTTTTATACTTGTGTACTTTTGTATACTGTACAAGTCCAGTACTATTCCTAACATTCTGATAATAATTACCTGTTATTCTGTACTTCCATTGTTAGTTATATAAATATGTATTTTATCTGATTATTTAAGAGCAAAATTTTATTCAGCATATCACAAAAGAATAAGAAAATTTCTAACTTTCTGTACGGTGCCAATCTTTAAAGTTGAATGATGCTTTAAGTACTGTAGATGATAAAAGACAACTAAGCATTATTCTGTACAGACACCTTCCCTGTGTTTCATCAGGTGTCCAAGAAACCACTTAGCCTTGTATAAGCATCTGTATCTTGCTTATACAGAACCTCTGTAAGTTGAGGTAGTCAGTGAAACAATAGAATTGATATATTGAATACAATAGAAATCAGAAGACAGTAGCTGCATAGCATATCTTAATAGTGTATATGACAAACAAAGAATGTCACCACACATTCAGTTAAAAATGTAAGGAAAAACAGCCTGATGTGGGCCTGTGCAGCTTTGCAAACTCTCTTGTATTATATGATGGGAAGTGTTCACGCCGCACAGACCTTACACCTGTTACTTTCAGTAGTCCATGTCTAAAGAGTACAAGGAAAAATAAGGCCTACTTGCTTTTTGTTTGTATGTTGGTTTGTTTGTTTGTTTCAATTGTAAATGTAGCTCTTGCTTGGAGTTTCTTCAGTGTCAAACAAGACTGTTACTCTTCCTATTAAAAGTATAGCCTGCAAAATTAAGCTTTTGGGATAACAGAACTATCAGGTATATCAGTTCACCTAATCAACCCACAGTGTTATGGGTACTTAACACACTTACTGTTCTCTAAGAAGCCTTTTTGTGCCAAGTAATTCTGATGTAACAATAACAACAGTGACCAAAATCAGGCTGATTCTATAACCACATCAGTGTCCTTTCTAATTACTATTTTACATCCTTTACCAAAATCCTTCAGCTAGTTTCTTTCTTAGCATTAGCTTTTACTAAGTGACTCGACAATTCTCACTGTCCAGCTAGCTAATTGTAGGTCCCACAGTTTGGTCTCATAGAATGTCTGTAGAATAAATTGAATCAAAGAAGGGAAAGAATTGTCCATGGTATAAATGGACTATGTCATGTATGGTACATGTGACAAACGAACACAACTGAATCATCCTGAAAAGTAAAATGAGGAGGAAATGCTTCCATAATAAAAAGTATTCACAATTCATGTAATCACAGTATCACACAATGGTTAAGGTTGGAAGGGACTTCAGGTCCAATGCCCCTGCTCATGCAGGGATACCCAGAGCAACCATGTACAGGTAGCTTTTGAAGATCTCCAAGAACTGCGACTCCACAACCTCTCTGGGCAACCTGTTCCAGTCCCTCATCACCTGTACAGTAAAGTGCTTCCTCATGGGTTTCTTTGGGTTTCTTGGTGTTTAGATGCAATTACATATGTATGTTCATTATACATCAATGTTTTTGTTTCTAAGTGTTTTCTTTTTTTTTTTTTTTTTTTTTTTTTTTTTAATGTTGTTGTTTTTATTTTTCAGTTTGACAAAATTTCTGTGATATGAGGAATTTGCCAGGACTGTAAATTTTAGTCATGAAAATAGATAAGGATGAGAAGAAATTATCAATCTGGTCTGTAATTTTATTTCATTCTAATATACCCTGGAGGAAATGTTGCAGTGAAAAATTAACACCTGTAGCAACCAAATAAGGTTCTCTGCTTTTCAAGGAGAAAAGTTGTCACTTGTGTTCACTATTTTAGGAAAAAACACTTTAAGACCAGTGAGAATAAATATGATGATCAAAATTTGTCTTTAGACCTACAGTCTAAACAAAATAGGAACCTGAAACACTAACAAAGCAAAGTTTGTTGTTTAAGACAGTGTCAAGAGGGATTCATACAGAGTCTGTAGACTCTGTTTAAACTGTAGTACAGTCTGGAAAATGCTATCTGTGAAGAAGCAAAGGATTTCAAAGTAATCACGAAGAATTATTTTTTGCACAACCCATGAATATGTTAAATGTGGCACAACCCATGAATATGTTAAATATGGCACTTCCCTAAGTGCCATATCCCAGATGGGAGACTTTCTATAGCAACATCCGGTCATTATGTTTGCAAATATGGATGCGGAGAGCTGATATATCACTGAGTTCACTATTGGCTCTTTAAAGCACTAAATAGCAAAAGCAACTAGCTTCTTGGCACAGTTGTGCCAAAATTAGAAGATCATTGGGAATGAACTGTTTACAGAGTCTGAGTGAGAATAGGAATAAAGTTCTATGGCTTCAGCACTTTTGTTCAGAATTTCTTCTCCAATCTATCTTATTTCAGAAAGAATTAATTTTACGATATCATCTGCCAGACAAAGAGGGGAAGTCAAGGATCCACTCTGCATTTATTTGCAGATAGAAGGATGCAACAGAAATATAGAAAAGGCAACCTCTGTGCAACCTCTTCTTGAGGACTGAAATGTGCGAGAATCCTAAGCTGTACTGCTGAGATATACGATTGCTTTCCACATCTATTTCTCTGGCAAGACCAGGTAAAGGTGTAGTTACAATAAGCCCTAAAACAATTTGCTATTTGATTATAGATCAACATCCTATGTTCAGATAACAAGGAAGGAAAGAGCTTGTGAATTAAAAATACAAGCAAGCAACCCCATGCGTAAGTGAAATAGATTCGGAATGAAATAACATTAAAATCAGATGTAGTGCTGAATGTGTTGTGTGGTCAAAGCCTTTAGTTCAAACTCTGAACTCCTTAATTATCCCAATGTCTTCTACAGAATTTCTGCTTACATCAGCAGAAGTTGCATATGGCATAGATCTGTACCAAAGGTAAATGATTAATGATGATGAATGATTTCTTTACATTGCATAAAGCAATAGTTTAATCTTTTATTTATTTATTTATTTATTTATTTATTTATTTATTTATTTAAGAATCATATTGCTCACATATCTTTTAAGGCCTATTATTTGTAGGAAAGGAACTAAATATTCAAACTCCTATATCAAAAGGAAATAGTCCTAACTTTCAACATAGAAGTGGACTACTAACAGCTTAAAGCTGTGTATAAGTGTCTAGACACAGCCTGAAAAATTCTGATCTTCAGAATCAAACATTTATACAGAGGGATGTTTTTATAAATAGTTTTTCAAGAGAAGGAAAAGTTATGTATAACATACAACACCATCACACATAAATGCAACTCCTGATGTAAATGAGCTCAGCTTCAAGCCTTATCTCACTTCAAAGAATTAAAAGTGATGTTTAAATCAAGACCTAACCAATCATACTGTTTAGGAGCAGCACACAGTAAACACCTTGAGAACAGAGCAACAAGCAAAAATTTACTATGCTAGCAAAGCAGCTATGTTTATGCAATCCACCAACCAAATAACTGCAAACAAGAGAATTAAAATAAATAGATCTGAACCAATTCCACAAGAACTGGAGGTACCTACTTTTCCACTCTGAACAACCTGTTCCAAATCTTTTAATTATATTTCCAATGAAAATTTTCAGAGAAAACATTTAGTCTGAATGTCTCCACATGAAATAATATAAATTGCTAAATATCAAAACAACTTGCAATCTACGTTTGTATCTTCAATGCAGAAAGAAGATGTCAATAAAAATTGTCTTATGCAGTGGCTTGACCCAACCACTTCTAGGCTTGTGTAGTTTGTAACTAGATCAGTAAGACAACTTTAACTTGGTATCTAGAGGAAACCTTCATGACGGCTAGGATAAATTCCTTCCAGATGTAACGATTTATTTATTTATTTTCTTTTATTCATACTGTTACTTGTGAGATACACTAAGCACAGGGTAGTTTCTTTTATAAAGGAGTTGAAATGATGCGGCAATAAAGTCTAGTAGCAGAGGGTTAAGATCTACTTCCCTTTTTGAGGCCATCAGGTATTTATTAAATTTTCCTGGGATGTGGAAAATGCAATTCTTTCCATGTACCCTGTTGTAAGTAGTGAAATGATACTTTCTGGTCTCTTCACTTAAAACTACAATTTTCCTCTATTAGGTGTTTTGCCTATGAGGTACATATAAGTCCAGCTCTTTGTTCTGTTTATTACTGAACACTCACTGTGTTCACCAATACTGAACCACTTTCCCGCTAATAATTTAAATAAATGGTTAGTGGTCAGTGGGCTGGACAGACCCCATTGATAATACAGATCTGTCATCTTTATTTTATGAAATGTTGAGTGCCTTCAGTTGCAAGGACAGCTGGAAAGCTGTGTACTAGCACTATTTCCTCAGCATGTGATTGGTGTTTGTGTTTCCTCTTGAAGTGACAAAAATAAGTGGTGCAGAAGCATGATGAAGGCACCAGGAAGACAGAGTACTCATGGTGACTGGTGGGCTTCAAATTATGAGTGCCTGTGTGTCTGTGTCTAGTTTATGTTAGTGGAGGAAAAACAAAAAACAAACCAACCAAAACAAAACAACAACAACAATCACACCCCAAAGCAACCAACCAAAAACATTTTACCAGATTATTAAAAATAATCCTGAAATTTAAAGAAATGTGAAAACTGGTACACCTCTCTATTTTCATTTAAAAAGTCTTCATTTAAAAACAAACAAACAAAACACAACCAAAAACATGTATTTACACTGCCATTTCTGTTTTACAGCTATTTTCTCACCATGTTTCACTTGATAAAGTAGGTGCAGTACCACATATTAGTATATTGTATATGCCAGCTATCTTGAGTTTGTTAGAAAATGTAGGGGATTTCTAAAAGATGTATACATCCTTCTATACAATTTCACCTTCTGAGAAACTGCATTCAGTTATGTAGTATTGTTTGTGAAATGGATTTGATTGATGTATTGAGTTTCTTTAGATCTCGAATAAGCCTGACTCCTCCTGCCCCTGGCGGATTATGAAATACCTGAAGTACAAGCCATCTTGAATGTCTTCATGTGATATGGGCTAAATGGTGCCTTGGAACATCTGTTCCTGGAGCTCCTCCAGCGGAGATTTCTTTCTATAATAGAAAAGCTTTGTGAAACAGTCTTTGGAACCCAACTACCTGAAGTGAGCTCAGGAGAAAGCACTTCAGTTTGCCTTGCAAATCAAATGTGCCCTTCAGATTTTCAGCAAAGATTTTCAGCAGTCACCATCATAGAGAAGGGGCACTCCAAAAGCAGCCTTTTCTCTTACTCTTTCTTTTTTACTTCTCATTTGTATTATAATTTACAGGCTTGGCTATCTTAACAAAGGTCATTTCTGTTTTTTTTTTTTATTATTATTATTATTATTTATTATTATAATTATTGTTATTTTTATTTTTTCTTGAATATAAGAGATTGGAAAGATTCATCTTTCCTCTAAAGGTAGAGCTGAACATAAGGGCTTCTCAATAAATAATTGACCCATAGATGATAGATACTCGTTCTTAAAGACATTCGGTACATTTAATGGAAACTGAAAGAGGATATGTTTTGCCGCTGCCAGGGAATTATAAGCATTAATTTTAATTCAATGGACTATATAGAGACATAGCACAGAATTTGGGAGTCAGATCTAAAAGAGGGGTTTTGTTTTGTTTTTTAATTGGTATTTTGAGATTTGTAAGAGTGTTGCTTTAGGATACTTCCTTATTTCCCAAGTCCTTTAGTTTATCAATGACAAGGCTAGAAAGATGTGATTTTCCAAAAAGATGAGATATTTTCAGTGAATGCCCAAGGTTTTCAGTAAGAATTATATACCTGTATTACCTACAATCCTCTGAGAATCCCATCCAAAATTCACTTTAGTTTTTAAAAAAATATGAGCAGTGAGATGCCAGTGTGTTTACTGGAATTTCTCTAGATTAGTCCTTTTCTAACAGAAAACTGAGTTTGTTCTAAGAAACAGCAAAGTACCTTGCTTTTATTTTTTTTCCCCTTAATTACTGGGTCTGTAATCCTATACTTGTTGATGGAATTCTTCTATCACTACTACTTATGATGTTAGCTGTATTGTCCACAGAGTACATTTACTTATGGTTCTAATCTACAGCACAAGTGACAGAAACTTTGATTAGAGCTGTGCAGGTATTCTAGTGTCCATTGTTCAATTCTACATTTTGTTTCTAGGAAAAGCAACAGTAAGATACTTCCTGCTAAGATGCCTTAGAAGCTGGATGGTGGTTTACTACAATATCTAAATTGTAGTGAGCAGTGAGTGATTCAGACTACTAAATTCAGAACTGACAGACCTAATTTTCCCATACAGTCAACAGATAAAGGCAAGTGCCATATTCAGCCCATGTATTTTTAGAACTCCTAACTTTGCACCTCATTTCTCTGGAAAATCAACAGTCCAGATTCTACCAGTGTTGCTAATATTATGAGCAGAAGAAAGTAAAACATCAGGATCCTTATCAAAATAAATAAGAAATAAACTATCTAAACAAATCTGTTTTATTAATTAGCTTCTAGACCTCACCAAGAACAAACTCTGTTATTAATCTCCCCACTCTCTGGCAGAGCCATAAGGAACTCTGTATTACCTTCCTCATTAATTAATGCTAACTCTAATTAATTAATTAACTATTTAACTAATTAACTAATTAACTAATTAACATTAACTAATGCTAACTTGTAAATCAGCTGTACTCTAACTGGGTTTGTCCACATAATGATTACTATGTTGATTCTTATCTTATAATAATAAGATAATAATAGATATATAATAGATAAAATAATAAAAGATCTTATAATACTTTTCTTATAAAATTCTATTATCACTTTTCACATTTTTGTGCCTTTTTCCTAATGATTGATATTTGATATAGAAGATATACACATAGATATCAATGAATATGTGTATTAATTCCAGAATAATGTGGGATCCTAAGAAAAACTTAACCGGTGTAAGTTTTAATTCCAAGCATTATGCAAAGCAGCTAATACAGGCATCTTTGTAATATTCTTGCAGTTCTTAACCACAGCCTACTATTTATGGAAGGAAAGCAGTCAAAAAGCAATGTCAGCCTCTAAAGGTTGATTAGAATGGCTAACAGCATGTGTAACTGTGTTGGAACAAGTAAGCCACTGTGTTTCATAATGATAGTAGAAGTAAGCTGAGTATCAAGCCTGATGGCACACCAATAGTAATTTACTTGAGATTTTGAGTTTCGCTTATTTTTTTCCTTATATTTTTGATAGTGTAGATTCAAAATTTTTCATGTTAGCTGAAAACACAGCAGCAGTTGCACCATGAACTAAGCATTGAAAAGTTCAGTCACCGTTATATCTTAAAGGAACTGCTAGACTTCCTTCACTTGCCCATCAGAATAGCAGTAGCAATTGCACATCAGATTGATCTAACACAGCTTCTCTTTCAGATTCTGAAAGAAGCAAAGTTCCCTGCAAAAGGAAATGGCTTCCTTGTTGCACCAAACTTTTGAAATTGGCCATGTATGTTCTATCAGTTTTGCTGACAAATTTAAGCATTTGAGAATATGCTATAGACTCAGGTACCTGAGAAAACACAGCTAGCCACCATCTTGCCCAAATGGAAAGAATACTTTCAAAGTATTCCCATAAGATTTAAGATCTGACCTTACAGAATGCTGAAACAAAAGTCATACAACTTTCATACCTGGTTCCTAAGAGGAATCCAACTGAGGAGTGCTGAAAGCTTTTCTTATATTTTTATTGGTTAGAAAGGTGAATCTACCCAACCAAAAACGTGTTCCCTGGAAATGGGAACAAAATACTTTTTAGATAGCTCATTAATTTTTGCATGATTCTTCAATTTCACCCCAGTGCATTATGATGTCTGTCATCAGCATAAGGATTCTCGAGTAAATGGACACTGATTATATATTTTGAAAATACTGGTTATATAGAGTCCAATATCCCCAAGAAAAGAGAGTGTTTCATAGGTTACATTACATTGCTATTACATCAATTCACTTACTACCAGTGACCTGTATGTATAAAGGGCACTTTTGCCAAGGTATCATAACCAATATATATCAATTTTAGAAGGACTTTATCTATTTAAACCTCTCTCTCTGTATTTTCAATAGAATCAACTAAAGTACACAGCATCCAAGTCTCAAAGAACCAAAGTATATCATAACACTTCATTCTGAATAGTTTCTTGGTGGAGGGTGGGGCCAGGAAGTTTGGGGCAAAAATTTCAAAGGGGAGAGGCCTGTTTTTGCTCAGAAAAATTATGTGAAAACTTGTGACAGCATTTATGTGGGCAATCATTGACATTACATAAGCAGATCCAGCAAATACACTTGCAAATGATCAGTACAGGCACCCAGCTGTAGCTGATGCTTTGCTTGTACCTTTGTGAATACTCTTCTGGTACCTGCATGCATTAATCCACTATCAGGATTACATTTTATGCAAGTATTTTTTACACAAATACACCTCCACCCTCCTTGTTTGAAATGTGAGTGCTGGTGTATCAAAAAATATTTGGAAGACAGACATTAAAATAAATGTTAAGAGAACACAGTGGGGTATATTTTCAGTGTGGAGCAGAGAGATTTAACTGCATGACTTCCATTAGCTTTAATGAGAACTGCACAGCTAAATCCTCAAACACCACACTAGAAGATTAACCCAGAAAACACATAGTGTTTACTTTTTACTAATACTCTGATTATTACCACGTTCTTCCTCCTCCTCTTCTTCTTCCTCCTCCTCTTCTTCCTCCTCCTCTTCATCCTCTACATCTTCACCTTCCTCTTCATCCTCCTCTTCTTCCTCTTCAATCTCTTCTTCTTCTTCTCGATCTATCTCCTCATCTTCCTCCTCTTCATCACCTTGCTCCTCATTGTCATCAGAATATTCCTCCTCTTCTTCATCTTCTTCCTCCTCTTCCTCTTCCTTTTCATCCATCTCCTCTGTTCCATCAGTTTCATAGCACTCATCTACTGAGGAGTTGTCTGCTTTAACCACAAAGGGTTTTCTTTTGGGAGCTGGTTCTTGTGGTTGCTTATCTTGCGTTTTTCGTTTTTTTGCCAAAGGACAGCCATAAACACTGTGGAAAATAAAAGATGCAAATTATTACACTATCCTAAAAAATTCTGTAGAATAATTCACATCATTTAGCCATTTATTCTAATTTCTATAACATGATTGGTTCCTGTTCTCAAAATGCATGTTTTCAAACCAAAAATTTGCTTAGGCAATGATGACCAGGGTGGAAGATATTCACAAAACCTGTGAACTTGCAAATAATTATTATTTGCCTGAACCAGTATAGATACAAATGTGTGTTTTTCCTTCTTTTTCTTTTCTGTCTTCTGTGTGTTAGACTTTTTTTTTCTAGGGCAGATTGATATATTAAAAAAAAAAAAAAAGCAAACAAACAAACAAAATGACACTACTTGTTAGCTATCAAGACAACAATCAGGAAGAAAACAATGCTTCATAATTTTCTAATATTTAGAAAGGTTTTGATCATTTAAAATGCATACATGTTTGAGTGGTATTTAATTAAAGAAAATACAAATGCATTTTTAACACTTGTTGTTGTTGTTATTATTACAAATGATGAACTGCTCTTAAATTCTCCACTGTTCGTCTTCATTATACGTTACAAGGCTGAATAAATGGGAATGAAAGCTCCCCAACGCAACCAGAACTAACAGTTTAATGGACAATGCTGAAAGTGTTGTCACACCAAAAGAATGAAACAATAAATAAAATCCTTTGTCAGTGAAGGAAGTAATTTTTTTTTTTTCCAAAGCTGAGTACATCTTCTCTTCACATTTTAGCACATTTTAACATAAGCAGAGTTTCAGAGTTCTGGTCTTCTACTGGAGCAGCTACCTGTTTCTTAAAGATGTATGATCTGTGTTCATTGACTGTAGTCACCTCTTGTAACCACTATCACTTTTTTTGTTTAAAGAACTTTCTCCTTTGTCTTCTTTGTTGTTTGATTTTAAGTGCTACTCCAACCACATTGCTTTTTAAACTGTTTCTTCAGAGTAACTATTTTTGTGACATTCCAAATATTTTTTTTTTTTCTAGCCTTTTATGCATATCTACTTATATCTTCTTATTACATTATATTTTTATACCCTTTATCAAGATTACAAAACACTGAGGATCTTTATCATTTTCTTCTACTGTGTTAATGCTTCATTTTCTATTAACAGACCACTGAAAAATAGGGCTTGTCACAGAATTTAGTACTACAGATGTGCTCTTTGTGGTGTCTGCATTTTGGTCTGATTTAATCACATCCTGGCAGCTATACATTCCAATTACTTAAACTGCTATTTAGGTAACAAGCAGCCCATTTTATCTAAGTGCCTAACTTAACCCTTGTCTTATATGAATTTTAAAGCCCTTGTTCACAGTAGGGCTGGCTCAGTCAGCCTGGCTCACATTTATCTAAGGATCAGGTACAGTCACAAAAGTTGGTTTTCATAATGGAAAACACTTAGAAAATACAGAGTAACATTTAGATACCTCCATCTAGACAGATCCCAGTTATCCTCATTTTGCTTTTGAGCATGTGGATTTGATTTACATGGGTATGTGGGGCGGCCTCTGTGAGGAGAGGCCTGAAAATGGCTGGTTCCAGCTGGCTCCAACTGCCCCAGTGTAGGGCATGGCTGGGCTTAGTTTCCTCTGAGAAACATATTTAAGAAAGAGCAAAAAACACTATGCATCAATAAGAGAGAAGTGAGGAAAACAAGAGAGAAACAACTCTACAGCCAGAGAGGTCAGTACAGAGGGAGGGGAAGGAGGTGCTTCAGGCAACAGCAGCAATATCCATGCTGCATCCCGTGGAGGGCCACATGCTGCAGCAGGTGGATGTGCTCTGAAAGCAGCCTGTGGAGAAACAGCATGGGAGTAGGTTGCTGGCAGGAACTGCAGCCTGCGGAATTGTGCCCATGGTGGAGCTGGGGAAGAACATGAGGAGTAAGGAGCGGCAGAGAATAAGTGCTGACATCGACCACATTCCCCACCCCCCATTGCTGCTTCAGGGAAAGGAGGTAAGAAGGGTCAGGAGAGAGGGAATGAATTTGAGCCTGGGAAGACGTGGTGAAGGTGTTTTCATTTTGTCTTTGTTTCTTACTCTCCTTCTCTGTTATTAATTGGCAATAAATAATCTTCCTTAAATCAAGTCATTTTTTCCCATGATGATAACTGGAGAACGATCCCCCTGACCTTCCTCTTGACCCATGATTTTTTTCATTATATTTTCTCCCCATCTTGTTAAAGAGGTGGAGTGAGAGAGCAGCTTGGTGGGCACATGGCAGCCAGTCAAGGTCAACCCACAGCAGTATGTAGTAGTAACATTGACGATGCATAGTTTCCAGAAATCAACACAGAAGTTGAGGACTAATGGTGTTGGCTAGAAGGGGAATAGACCTCATACACATTCCAGATCATAGGAACAAGTTCCAACCAGCAGGTAGCATGACATATCCTGGGGAAGAGCACCCATTTCTAAAAGAAGAGCTCCAAGAATCTAAGTCTGATACACAGTAAGCAAACAAAATCTCAAACCCTTACTGCTGTTGTGTCCTAAACCTGGGAAGTTTTTCTTTTTCTTTCTTTCTTTCTTTCTTTCTTTCTTTCTTTCTTTCTTTCTTTCTTTCTTTCTTTCTCTCTCTCTCTCTCTCTCTCTCTCTCTCTCTCTCTCTCTCTCTCTTCCTTCCTTCCTTCCTTCCTTCCTTCCTTCTGTTTGTTTCTATCTAAGGATGCTTCAACATAAAGTCTACATGTTAGGCAGAAATCCTTGTCCCTAGCTTCACACTACCGCTGACTGTCCTGACTCTTGCCCTGTGACTCCTATTCTTAGTAAACACTCAGCTGCTCAGAGTCGAGTGGAGTGGCAGAAATGATTTTCATGGAGAATATCCCACCTTATCACAGTCAGGGCAGAAACGGGAATTAAATCTAGACAGTGTCTAAAACTTGTGGAAAAAGAATGCTGTTGCAGTTCTGACCACTCCAGGTTTATTCTGGAGCATCCCCTGGTGCTATGGGAGGAGTTCAGGAACTGCATACCTGAACTATCTATATGGAGCTCTGACTTCTAAGGCAGGCAATTTTTTCCTCAGAACTAGAATTTAAATGTGTGTGTAGTGCCCAGGGAAATGGTAACAGAGGTACCTATTTCAGTTAGGTGCCTATCAGGTTGCAATCCTGGAAAACAGGTGTAAGTCACAGGTTGGGCCTCATGCAGATTTCAGAAACTTGCATATCAATTCAGTGCAATTTAAGAAGACAGGATAACATTCATTGAGTGGATGTGTCATGCTTTCTTGTCTTGGTTTTGTTCCTTCTTGTGATGTATATTATCCTCATTATAGCTTCTTTAATGCTAGTATCATTAAGTGATATTTTCACAAAACCCTGATATTTATTTTCAAGGAGGAGAGTAGGCTTAGCCCCAACTATCTCCAGCATTCCTTTTATTTCTCTTATCATAACCTTAGAACAGAACAGAATGCAACAGATCAGAATAAAATAGTTTAAGTTAGAAGGGACCTACAAAGATCATGTCCAACTGTCAGACTGCTTCAGGGCTGACGCAAAGTTAAAACACATACTTAAAAGCATTATCCAAAACAATTATTAAACATGAATCAATCAATAAACATCAACCACCTTTTCAGAAAGCTTTTTCCAGTGTTTAACTACCCTCTCAGTAAGCAAGATTTTCCTAATGGCTAGTCTGGCATAGCTTTTAGTAATTCCCACATGGCCTGTCACTAGATACGAGGAGGAAAAGGTGAGCACCTCGCTCTTCACTTCTCCTCAAGAAGCAGAGAGCAATGAGGTCACCCCTCAAACTTCAGACTAAAAAAAGCAGGTGACTCCAGTCACTCTTCATAGGACGTGCCTTCCAGTTCTTTTACCAGTTTTGTTACCCTCCTCTGGACACTTTCAAGGACCTCAACATCCTTTTTATAGGACTGAACACAATATTCAAAGGGAGGCCTCACCAACACTAAATATATTAGAATTGCCTTTTGACTGGCTAGTTATGCTGTGGTAATGCACCCCAGAATACAGTTTGTCCTCCTGGCCCCCACAGCATGTTACTGTCTCACGTTGAGCCTACTGTTAATTGTCATGCCAAGATTCCTCTCTGAGGCTACTCTCTAGCCACTCATCTCCCAGTGTGTACCTGTGCCCAGCATTACTCAGTCCCAAGTGCAGAAGCCAGCAGTTGTTCTTGTTGAATTTCATGCTGTTGCTGATGGCCCAAAGCTCCAGCCTACCTAGGTCACTCTGCAAAACCTCTTCTCCCTCAAGACAGTCAACAGCACCTCACAGTTCATTATTTTCAACAAGCTTACTAAATATGTTTTCAATTCCTGCATCCCGATCATTGATAAAAACATTGAACAGAACTGGCCCTAACACTGAGAGCTGGTGAACACCCCTAGCGTGTTCACAAGCCAGATGTAGTCCCATTCACTCCAATCTTTTGAGCTGTACCATTGTACCATTCAGTCAGTTCTTCCAGCATATCATAATAAGAGGTGCTGATGACACTTTAGGCAGCTCTGAGATAATACTGTCAAGGCTAAAGTGCAGAAGTAGGTTCTTAGGTGTGAAAACATTTGACCATTGGAGATGATGCAAACTTAAATTCTGTCACATTAAAGCCAGAACACTAGTCCCAACCTACCACATTCTTTGACTAAGGTCATTAAACTGTGAAAACTGTTCATCTAGCAGTGGCTCCAAATAGCGCCCTTTAAAATTTCATTAGTTTGGGGACTGGGGAAGAAGATGGTAGGGTAACTCCACCTGCTTTGATTTGAAGTGCTTAATTTTTGCATCTAAATACTATTCTATGGCTCTTAGAATACGAATAATTGGTCAAAAGTAGAAAGAAGTTGACATTACCAGTAGTGGTCATCTGTTATCTCTTTTTACAGCTTTATGCTTTTGTGTACAATATTTTATAAAGTATGTGAGAATCAAAGACATTACTCAGGATTCAGATCTGGGCATAAACAGCAGTGGAAATCAACACTGGTTAGCTACTTGGTCTGGTTTACTACTTTAATAAATCTAATTAAATAACTACTTGTAACATAGATATTCAAATAAAGTTGTGAATTTGACTTTAGCTTTTCAATCATCTATTCTCATTGTCTTTTCCAAGGAAATCACTTATATTAGTTAATTATGACTCAGCTTTTGTAAACTCTTTCCCAATTAGTTTGTACTATTCTGCTGCCTATTTTGTCTACAGTCCTGATTTATTTTTTTTTCTGTGCTTGGATTTACAGTTTATAAAGCTACTATTGCCTGTATTATTCTCATAAAACTTTTAAAATACTGTCTTGCACTGGAGCCCTTCTCTTCAGCTATAAACTTCATATACCTCATATATACCTTATATATTATAGACCTCAGAGTCTGTTGAAAAAAAATAATTATTGAAGTCTTTCAGAAGCCTGGGAAACAGGACACCAAACTTAGAACCTACTATTTAGCTGTCCTATTTTCTTTTTCTTTTTTTAACCTGTTCTGCTATCAGCTTTTGTTTCATTAATTTTTCAGATTCCGCCTCCAGGACACTTCTCTGTTTCTGGCATTTTCCCTCTGGTAAGCATGTCGAGGGAAAGGAAATGTTCAGCTTCCTGGCAGTCTTCAGCTTCCCTTCATCAGTCACTGACTTCCCCTCACAATCACATACAGAGACTACAGTCTCTCTCATTGACCTCTTGTTCTTCATATATTTGTAAAATCTGTTATTGTTTTCCTTATAGCTCCTGCAATTTTCAATTTTGTCGTTTGTGATCATTCCCTTATTTGCTTATATTTGAGACTTGTTCATCCCTGCTCATACAATGACCTCATTGATTTATCTGTCATGTATGCCTCTATCCATTCCTTTATTGCTCACAGTATTTCCCTGGTCAGCTATGTTTGTCTTATTTTCCCCTTAAGCTTCAGTTCTCATGGCTTTCAGTGCAATATATATTTGGGTTTCCTGAAATACACTTTTGAATATTCCACACTTCTTGAATGTATGTCTAAGTCATCTGAGTTTTTTGAAATCTATCATGAATAATTCTTGTGGAAAGAACATTGTTGACTCTCATAGTGATAAGCTCCAAGAGGACTTATAGACATTAATAACTGAAGAAATTGAAGACATAATATACGAATTTATATTCCTTAGTTAGAAGATGATTTATGGTATATTTTTAACTCTCAGTATTTTTTTTTTCTTCATTAAAAAACATTTGGTGTCACTCACTCTTACATTTAGGAGGATTCTTCATCAGAAAATACATATTTCTTTCACAGAGTTGAACTTGATTGTTAATGTAATTTTTTACTAATTTAATTCTAATTCGCAACATAATTAGTATGGTTACTATTTATAAACTATAACAATTAAACATCTCTAACTATAATTGTATAGGATCAGAGAAATACAGGAAATTTTCTCAATCAAATTATTGATTTATATTCTCTAAATGATATCGTACCTCAAATATGAAAAGTGGGACATGACATCTATATCTGGAGGAAACTTTCCACTTAGAGTGTCTGTTTCCCTATATGGATTATAAGGGGAGAATATGTGACAAATAATAATTCAGTCAACTTTAAGTACCTAATTTAGATAAAGTGATTACTGTTTATCACGTTTACCAGTCTTCTTTTTACATTTGTATCTCTTTTCTATTGAATCTCCGATTTCAGAAGTCTTGTGCTATAATACCTAACTCAAGAAAATAAGATGATGGCAATATTATGTCCTAAATCAGAATAACACTGTATTTTAGAGGATTCTTTTTTTTTTCTCTTTTTTTTTTTTCTCTCCTTTTTTTTTTTTTTTAACTGATTTAGTAATTTGAAAAAGCTTAGATTTTTTTTTTTCAAGCTAAAAAGTAACTCCAGAAACAGTGCTGCCACTCTTTTATTTATTTATGTATGTATGTATGTATGTATGTATTTATTTATTTATTTCACATCAGAATTTATTTTAATGTAAAGCATAATCTAAAAATGTATTATAGACATAAGTAGACTAAGGTTATCAAAAAACATTTAATAAACCACTTAAGCATATGAATTAGTACTGAGGTGGAATTTTATCGTATACAATTGAGGATAGGAAATTAGGAAGAGTCTGGAAGCAGACTTCAACATGACGTTACAGGCAGAAAGTTCCCAAAACACTTAAACATATCCTACTGAATGCCATAAGTATTATTTTTGGTTTGGTCTATATAGCTTTCAAATCCATACCTGCAGGTGAAGTATTTTAGGGTATTCAGAAAATAGGAATTTTGCAGATAATTCTTCTAACAAGTCTTCAAAGAACGAGCAAAGCTAATTAATTTGCATAAAACTTTAAATCACTCTCAAAGCAGTGACGACCTTTGGCTTTAAAGGACTTATACTATCAGTTGTTAACAGTAGACAAGAAAATAAGGTATTTAGACTCCACGAACACCTATGGCTTGAACATACACTCCCTGCACTCCAGGAGGATGCTCTTCCCAGCAGACTATGTGCTATTCTAAGGAAGAAATGGTAGCACTATCATTGAAGCTGGACCACTGAATTGATAGGAATGAAAGTATCATAAATTCAGAGAAAGAGATTTACTCCAGTCTAGCAATTTGCCTACCCAATTGTGAGAATAAAATCTGTCAGCTGAGGACAATTTTTCTTTCCCATTTGAACAACTGATTGCTTAAAGTATGCCAAATTACTACAGGCATGAGCAGCAAACTCAGTGGACAGTGGTAACAGACAGTAGAGTCAAACTTCCTTCTGGGAAATTACTTTTGCTTTCTAGGCTGTACTGATCAGAAGACTTCTTTACCCCAGAGATGTCCAGCATAGTGCCCAAGTACTGTCATGGAACATGGGAGGTATTGATTCAAATCTTCCCAGGCTGGGAAGGGTAAAGAACTTTGTCCGACACATTAACCACTAA
Organism: Anas platyrhynchos; assembly: GCF_047663525.1. Taxonomy (NCBI): domain Eukaryota; kingdom Metazoa; phylum Chordata; class Aves; order Anseriformes; family Anatidae; genus Anas; species Anas platyrhynchos. Next base: position 101,576,058 of record NC_092589.1, read on the forward strand.
GCTACATAAGAGAAAAGGGAAAAGCAACAAGTCAAAGTTCAAGAAGGACATTCTTTTTTTGAGTCATTATTTCACAGAGATGGCTAATTGCAGATTATAAAACAGAGTTAGGACATTGGTTTTAGTACTTCCAACTGGCTGGATTAAAATTCTTTGTACCCTGCCTGTTAGGAATCCCAACCTAGAAGACTAGTTTACCTTAATCTGCTTTCCAGGAACCTGCTGGCAACTGAGCCAGAGCCTTGAATACTGTTCCAGAATCAAGCATGCTTCTTGCAATCATTGCACTAGCAAGCACCATAACATCTAATACTGCTTACAGAATGACTGCCCTCACCCCTATCTTTTCAGTGGGAGTCAGGCACAAATCCAGAGTCAGTATTTTGGAAAATCTGTGTTCCCATCCACATTTTAAATGCTTGAATATTTTCCTAAAAGTGGGACCACATTAATATATTTTTATCTATTTAAACTGTAATAAAAAGTAAAAAAATGAAATTTAAAATATGGTAATCTCATCTCTGCAGCTTTGCTGTGTTTCAAACTTTCCTATGAGCTTCTGCTTCTGGTTCAATAAATCAGATTATTAAAGACAAAAAAAGTTTTCTATGTATGAAGTGTCAAAACACTACATCTTTAGTTGTACAGATTAGGTGTGTATATAATAGTATTGCAGTTAAGTGAAAATTATTAATATACCTGAACAGGTATGAGCATGACCAATATGAATGGTGAAATGTAGAGAATTTGATTATCCCCTTTATCCTTCTTGAATTTCAAATATTTGTGTACTCCATTACTGAGCAGTAAGAAAAATTATGGAAGCATCCAGAAGCATGCTGGATCTCAAATGTAAAGGTACCAGATGTTATATTTACTTCACAGAGCTCTAAAAGGCAACTCAATCATTTTGCACCTCAGAGCCTTTTTAAGCATATAAGTAGCCACAAATATACCACAGATCTACTCATGTGTATAGCATAATTTAACTAAGTACTAAAGAATAATTAGTATTTTTAAAAAACAACATTACAAAAATTGCCTGGGATTAACAACAGGAACATAGAATCACAGGACAAAAGTGAAATGAATTAATGGAGCCCCAAGCTTGATTTTAAGTGTTTGTTTGTTTGCTTCTTGTTTTAGGAAATTCTAATATTGAAGTATGCATTTTTAAACAAAACAAAGCAGGCTATCTTTGATGTAGTCAATACAGACACGGTAACTTAAGTCTACATGAAGATCTTTAACTGGATCCTATGCATCTTAGATGTTTGGCACCTTCCCACTCTAATTCACTGAAACCCCATGATGAACAGTGGCAAACTTAGTGGCTCATCTAGCCTCCAGATACATCATTTTACCCATCACCAAAGTATCTCTGCTCTTGGGACTTGACAACTGGAATGAAACTTTTGGTTTTGTGGTAATTGACCCATTTAAACAATAGGTTTATTTAATTAGTTGAATCCCATAGGTGTTCAGTGAAGAAAAATAAGGCACAGTAATGGTGTTGTACAAATACACTGGAAAAATCTCAGCCCTGGAGAGCTCATTTAAAGCAAGATGTGAAAAACAAATGTAACAAATCATAAGACTGAAAGCCTAAGTGGCAGCACAGGTTAGCAAAGTACATGCCCTGCAGTTGCAGATTATTCAAAAGTATTTATGTAAATAAATCAATATAATATCTGATTGCCCCCTGACTTATGATGTCATGGATGTCACCTACCCCTAGGCTTCTAAAACCGAAGTCTATACATGTCATGTTAAGTTTCCTTTGTAGTCAATGCAGAGAAGCTGGAATCTCTTGGGAGACAATTCATCTCACCTTTTTTAGACACTTTGCCTATCTCTTGCCACTGAAAATAAAGGGAGTTAATGGTGATTTAGCTTACATTTCTACCACTGAGGAATCTGACATATGACAGAAATCATCCCATTAGATTCTCTCATTATTTTAAAAGCTGTATGTCCATCCCTAACAAATATAGTACTTAGCAGATTTTATAAACAAGCACTACAATATCTTAATAAAGAGAAAAACAAAATTCAGCCTATTTCCTTTACACAGCTGCCATATAACAACATGAATAATTCTCCTCCCTATATCTTGTCTTTCTTTCAAAAAATATCTGCCTGATCTAATGTCAAACAAATCTGTAGCTGTACAAATCTTAGAATCGCAAATACCCAACTGTGTGTAAGAGCCAAAAGTCACAAGAGACTACTTCTTATTGCCATTGCCATTGCTTGAATACAGGGAATGACCAAAGAGACTAGGATAATCCAAAGAGAACAAGTTTAATGACTCATATTGATTCTTTAGATGAAATGCAGATAATCAAGTTTTTCTAAGTTGCTATTGATTCTGAACACTCTGATGTTTATTTAAATATAACCCAGATATGTAAGAATTCAAACATGCAAATCCATTGACAATTTCTGCACTAAATGAAAGAACACTAGTTTCTGCACTAATGTCAAATTGTAAACTTTATTTTATGTTTATTTCAGAAATCTGAACTAGAATAAAAACATCAGGAAGGAAAAACCTCTGTTTTTCTACAAACAGATAAAAATGAGATTGGCTACTTTGAGCTAAACCAAAGCAGTATGCAGAGCTGCTAAGATGTCCTGATTTGTGTGCATCCTATATTTTCAACCTCAGTGGTAATGACAATTCTGTTTACAGATAGAGGGCAAAACAGTTTCCCATTCTTTTTTTTTTTTTTTTTTTTTTTTTTTTTTTCTTTTCATGATAATGTGGTGTTGTAATATGGGAAAAGTTCAAAATCAATCTTTCACCAATATGAAAGAGTAAGAAAATGCTACAAGACTGCATCTATCTGTTACAACAGATCTTTGCATAGTCATGATGTTTAAGCCTTGGACATAATATGAAATATTTCTATTCCAAAATGTTAAAAGCAATTGCTTTTAAGAAATTCAGCATGCTCAGTTCAAGCATTCAAAATTCAAGGGGAATAAACTGTTGGAAATCAAAGGCGATTCATGTTGTTATACTGTCAATCATTTAACAACACGGCTAGATACACATTAGTACAATCAACACCCTTAGACACAGACTCGATAGATCATATTTAACAACAACACAGCAGGTCAAACTATCATTCTAGCATGTACTTAAGTATTGAGTAACAGGGTATGCTGTCATTTACTGCATCTCTAATGTAAGGCTACTATAATGAGACTATCAGCTACTGATTTCTATCATGAATACTTGTTCTGTTACCTCTACATGAATATACAATAGCACTAGCTCCCAACTTAATTTTAACTAAGAAAGATATATGGCAGAGAATTAAGAAAGAGGATACACCAATTTTCCCGTAACTGTAGCAATAAGTATCTTACTTGATCCAAAAAGCTAACAGCTAAGGAATACAGACAATGAAAATAATAATACTGTGGACCAGTCTTCTAATGCAAGAATGGGACTGTCATCAGTAAACATCTGAAATAACATAAAAAAATGACAAAAACAAAATGATACAAGCTGTAACCACTTCAGCGCTTATGTACTGGATTCTCACTTCCAACACAAGCTACAGGACACTGCTCTTTGTCTTGCATGGTTGGTTAGGAGTCATTCAAGTGTGAAATATTCTAAATTCTGGTTGTTAGAGGATTGAGATGTTTAAATCTCCCTATTTTAGAAAAGAAAAAAGAATGTGCCTTTCTGTAGTACAGAGAAAACATGATTATTCTAAGACAGAATAGAAATGACAGCATTCCCTGTACTTTATGCATTATGGAGCTGCAGCTAAAATTAGTCTCTTTGTAAAAATGTTCATCATCATTAATATGCATTTAGAAAACGTGATTATGAGGAAGCTAGAAGTTTACCCTCTACATTATCTTTAAAGGTGCTTTCTTCCTTGGTGGGCTCTAAACCAAATAAATAAATAATTTAAATAAATAAATTAATTAATTCACATAAAAATCTGTTTAGCATAAAGAGAATTTCTAAAATACCTTTATCATTATACCTGCTTGAGCTTTCTAGGACAAAATTTTGATACTAGCCATTGTGCCTTTCTGCTTACTACTGTGCGCAAGGTTATAAACACAAACTTGTAACAAAGACTATATGGTAATTGCTGTACTATCTTGTATGCCTCTTGGATACAGTTATTTTAGTATTACCTACTTTTCAACAGTCCCTATTAACAGTTTCTGTTAGAGATACATTAGAGTAATGCAACCCACACAGTTGTCCTGTCCTAACTTTAGCTCAGTGTTGCAGTAATGGGACATACACCTCAAAAGACACAAATATAATGGGTTAAGCTTTTCTACCCTGTGCAAAGTAGGCATTGGGGAGTATTATTACATCCTCAGAGAGGATGTTGTTGCACTTCCCCTGCTCCCCTCACCCCTGACTTACAGCTTGAAAGAGATATTGTTTTTGCTGACAACCCACCAGACTAGTCTCCTTCTGAAACACATGGTGGTTGCACTGTTGTAGTATCAGGGAACTCCTGATACTACCTGCAGGTAGTATTTCCACTACTATACAAGGTCACCTGTCATAGAGGAATTGGCTTGTGCGATTGGCAAACTCAAGGGACAAAACTGTCTCTCTTAAGCTCGGTTCATTTTTATTTATTTATTTATTTTTTCCCCTCAAGGTTTACTAATGACTAGAAGAAATAGAAATACTCTGTTCTAAAAAATGAAAGCTTACCTATTGGCTTAATCACATGACTTCAAAAACAAGATGCCTAGATGGGCCTAAATGGCCTTCCCTTAATCTGGCCTTTTTTCATATATGTGATGAAAGGAAGGATGTCAGTTGAGGCCAAAAAAAAAAAAAAAAAAAAAATCCATTTAAATTCCATCACATTCCAGTCCAGGATAGTGAGGCTCCAACTTGACTCATATCACGATTTAAAAAAAAATAAAATACTACAGTATATAATGTTACTTATTATAGCTGACAGTGAGTTCTATTAGACTGTAGAAAAGTCTCTGAAGGAAAATGAAAATAGCCTCCCAAGGGAGTGGAAGCCCCACACAGCATGATTTAAATGTGGCAGCTGGGTTGTGGGTGGAAATGGCAGTTTCCATTGAAAATCTGCTGCCAATATACCTCCTATGGCTAGATTTCATAGGGAAATGCGGCAGTTATCCCTCTCTGAGGTTCAGCTGCTCAGTTTTAAAGATGCACAGACAGGAAAGGCAGCAAGGATCAGAGAGTGAAAAAAGAAAGGGGAAATATCTGGAAGTACAAATGTAACAGGAAGATGGCAGGAAAGAAAACTGATTTTTCAGTTTTAAGAGATAAAAGGCATGTTCTTAGAAAATATATACCACTCCAATTATTGCTTCTAATTTTTTGAATAGTTTGATGCATTTGATGTTTAAAGCTTATGTCTCATTGAAAGGCAGTTAGCAATTTGTTAGTCACTTTTAAAAATGGTCCCTATATAATTTGGGGCACAGTTCTATAATGGGAGTAGTTGTGGTAAAATTAAATGTCATCACACTTAACTTTAAAGCACTTGAGTTTAGATGACTAAGTTCCTTAGTGAATAAATTCTCCAATGAGAATATATAGATACATAAGCATGGGAGTCACTATAGCTAGCATGCAGACTGTGGTATATCTATGCTAAGAAATATAAAGCACCATGGAATGAATGTTTTTGAAATCACTTCTCTGTCTCTTGTTGACATATATCTACTTGCAATTCCTACTTAGACATCATTTTGAAAATGTGACTCATAATCTGGAAAGGCAAATTGCAATGCAGCTACACAAATCATGTCTGTAGTATGGATGCTACTTCATTGCTGTGTGTTTAGATACAGACAGTGCAGTACTGTTTTCTGCCTGTTTTTTTTTTTTTTTTTTTTTAACAACGCAGGTTGTTTTTATTTTATTTTATTTTATTTTATTTTATTTTATTTTATTTTATTTTATTTTATTTTATTTTATTATTTTATTTTATTATTTTATTTTATTTTATTTTATTGGAAGTCAAATAACCTGCTACAGCTCCAAATCTGGCCCCTCAAGAGGAGTCTTTAATCATTAAGCCAGCTTTCTTTCTCTTTCTCTGTTCTCCTAGAAAACCTTTTACTCCTTCCTGCCTGCAGAAGGGGCAGAAAGCAGCCTGATCCAAGCCAGTTGTCATCTGTTGTCCTTTTGGTAATGACTCTGGCTTGGGAATTAACATTGTGCTTCAGTCCACTCAGGTTGATAGAGAAACTGACAGAGTATCTTGTTTCCTGATGTAGCATTCTCATTGCTGGTCCAGCAAGGGGATGTGACTGCTATGCTATCTATAATCAGTGTTGTCCCCTGCTTGTTAGTGTGACCACACATAGCCTACTACCTCTACAGGATCAGAAGATGCTGCTGTAGATAGATGTAGTATGCATATCTCAAATGTTCTGGTATGTTAAAAGCACTGAGCAGCACAGCTCTCCTAAGCTGGCTGCACCTCTGGGCATACATACATGTAAATAGGTTTTCTATTACAAGCTTGATCAACTGCAGACTCAGAATTTATGAGGATCTTTCTCTTACATTTCAGTATATAAGGTCTATGTAAGTGGTGCTGTAGAAGCTTGTGGTTTTGATGTTGAATTGCTTTTTGTGAAATCAGATGCAGAAAATTAATAGTGGAAAACTATTTTTCTCTCATTCTGTAATTAACAGGTAAGTGTTCTAAATGGAAGGTGATGCAGGTGTCAGAAAATATTTTAGTGTCCATAATACCTAGAGGGTTTTGAAGGAAGGGATAAGCTTTCTTCTTGGAGATCTTCAAAAGCTACCTGGACATGGTCCTGAGTGACATACTCCGGCTGTCCCTACGTGAGCAGGGGGTTGGACCAGTTGACATCCAGACGTCCCTTCCAACCTCAACTATTCTGTGATGCTGTGATTCTGTATGTACATGGATAATATGTCACTTCAAATTCTTTGTTACTGTGAAAAGGTATACTGTAACATAACCAATAGGTAAATCTTTTGTCTCTGAATGAGATAATTGTAAATTTCACTATAGGTTAAAAAATAGTGAGGGTGATACTAGTTCTGTTTTTTTTCAGGACAACCAAGAAATTTTTGTTTTCCTGGGGAGTTCTTGTTTTACAGACAACATAATCGTAAACTAGACTAAGTGTGCCTTAGTATAAGAGGAATGAAATTCCATTCTTGCTTACATAAAAGATCGGTTTAATCCATAGTGTACATAAAAAGTGAAAAAAAATAAGTCTATTAGCAAATCTAAATTAACCATGATATTTCTGATGTGGTTCAGCCAAAGCTGTGATTTTTAAATCTGACAACTATAATTTTCACTGATAAGTTAAAATCATAGTAGACAGAAAATGCTGAATGTTTTATCTATGGTATAGTTCTGCTTAAATTCTGACCTTTTAAACAAGTGGTTCAATTTCTAGTCAATGCCATTTTAACAATTCAGTCTTTCCTCCTACATCCCTACATCCTTTTAATAACTGGAAGCAGCAAGGCTGAATACTAAGATATGAAGTTAACACAGTAATCAGAATTTATTTACATTCTTTCTGATATTATATTTGTTTTATAATTCTGACTCAGTTTCTGAGTCCATCTTTCTCTGTGAAGTCTCATAAGTTAAGCAAAGACAGGGCACGTCAGTTCTGAGTATGTCAGTATTTTCAAGGAACACCAAGGTGCTGCAGAGACAGTCCTATGACTCAGAAATATGCTTTCCTTGCCAGTAGCACTAAAACAAATTTTTAGCTCACCATTGTGGAAGGGACAGAAGACTGTCAGGCTAGTAATATCTTATATCACATGTAATTAAAAAGGAGAGATAAGTGTATCTGTTTTAATAACCAGAAATGTTAATTTCAAACCTTTTGTTGAAATAAAGTCATGCAATTACATTGTCAGAATTATTTTCAGAGATATAGTTAATCTTTTCTCTTTGTTTTGTTTTCCCATTTTTGCCCATTTCAAACTGTTATGTAGTATAACTGTGCACTGATAAAAAGTTTCTATGACCAGTCTTGTGACTCAGTGTGTTATTGCAAATGTATTACAACATCATAAGCAATATGACCTTTAGTGTCATTTGAAACAACACACTTAAGTGTCATCACAAAATGCACTGAGGCTCCTGTGTTAACGTTTGTGAATTGTTTTGAAATTAGCAGTTCAAAAAGTTTTGTGAGAATAAAATACAGTTATTGTAATAAATACGCTGCAGAACAGTCATCCATCTACTACTTGGAACTTTTTATCTGCTACCTCCCTTTACAAAGTAAGGGGTATCTAGAGAATTCTCTGAGACATAGATTTCAACCTCCCCCCATAAGACTCATATCAGAGAGAGTATTCTTGGAGATGTCTGTTTGTCCATTTCTACTGAAATAGTCCTTAAGGTTATTAAGAGCCAAGAAACTATTAATCCTAATTGATTATCTTAGAATAAAACATGACTGTGCAAGACCTACATTATACAGCACATCAGTAATTCTAGCACATTATTCTTATTGTCACTGCCCATACTCAATAACAAATAATCATTTGCTAATCTTTGTATAAATGAACTTTTAACATGAGTTGCATGGTCTAAAGCAAAAAGCGCTGGAGTGGAATTCAGAGGCATGACTCAACTTCCTACTGTGACGCAGATTTCTCATGTGGTAGCAAAGAGTCACGAACTGCTGGTTTATCAAGGGAATGAATGCATTACAGCTTTCAGTTTTTATGCAGAGCTGCACAGCAGAATTTTAACATCCAAATGAGGTACGTCTGCTCCTGTCCTAATACCTAGGGAAATGTAAGCACTTAACACCCACCAGAATTTAGATGCCGCAATCTGGAATGGAGGAATCTACTTCCCGAACTGGGGGATTTCCACTCACAGAATTAAGTACCTTAAGGCTTTTTCCTTACAGAAACAGAGGTGAATTCAGATGAATTTTCATTATGAGATGATCAGAGGAGGAATCACAATTCCAGCTTTAATGTGTGAGAAATTTGTTTTCATTTTTTTCAGTTTTCACTCCTTTGCCAGTGGTAACTGAAACTTCATTCTACATGTCAAAGAAGAGTGCTTACTCAGGAGATTTTACAATAATCTGGGTTTAGAGTGTGCACTTTGCTAATACTTCATGCAAAAGACAACATTTACATGTTCTCTGCTATCTTGTCAAGACTGCATTCTGTTCCTCTCTAAAACAAATGTGTCTTTTATATGAAATGCTAATATTGGGACTGGAATCAGAGTTTCCAGAGTCTATCCAGAGAGTCTGTCTGTAACTCTATCCTCAGAGTGACACAATTCCTTCCCTCTTCCCTTAGCATATATTATTGTCCATAAAACAAAAACAGATCAAGAAAAGAGACCAAAAACCATCCTGATAACTTCTTTATAGTCAAAAGAAGTTCCCAGAAGATGGGAGATACATATTCTAACTTCTATTGACAAATCATAAAATAGTGTGTGAGTGCTATGCTTGTACAGATCGCAAATTGGAAGACTTTAAAAATACCTGCTACATTGAAACCAGAAGATAAGATATTATAGATGTAATAATTATGTTATGGATTTAATACAAAATAGTTACCAGGGTGCCCAAATAAATGCTTCCTAGAAGAATATCTGAAATTTGATGAAGATTAATGTTTACAGTATAATTCTATACAAGTCTACTTTGACTTCAGAGTTAGGCACAAAATTAGAGGCAGATTTTGAGGGTCCGTTTTTGAGGGTCACCACTGGGTGACTTGAAGGAGAAGCCAAATTTCTGACAGCTTTTAGCTGTAGCTCTTAGCTTTACCTTTATTCTGAATGCCTATTTCTTGTTTACCAAACATGGGTACGATTTTCTCATGGAGACATTATGAGGATGACAATTTTATCATAAATCGAACTTAGTTTAAAACACAGGCCTAACTTCTTTCTCAGGAGTATTTCCTCTTAGACATTACACTGCTTCACAAGGATACAAAGTGTACTTAAAGTGTGGCACTGCTGATCCCTGCAAATAACAAAAAGGCATTAGATTCTGCAATCTCTTTTTATGTAATCAGTGTACATCAAAATTTTCTTGGAAAGGTGATTCAGGTGAATAACCAGGAGACTAATTCGGTAGGTCTAGTCATCTGGTTAAAGTTATATTCTAGAGTGTCCTAAACTGTATAGTGCTAAAGATGTCTTCAGGAGGTATTTAACCCCTGGGCATTTGATTCTCTACTGTGGATATATTTATTTAGTTTTATTATTGTCATCAAAGATATCTCAGGAGTACCTCTCCTTTCCCTGTCCTGAGCTGACACGACTAGAAGCAGGACTTCATACCAACCACTAATAAGAAGTGATGTCTTTGAAAGAACTGTCTCAACTTATTGAAGAACTTCAATGAAAGTCTTTAAAGACACATCACAGTTTATTTTAGGAAAAAAAATATCCAACAACCAACAACTATTCTTTATCGTCTTTTTCCTACCAGCTTGTTTTTATTTTCTCACTTTACTCTTTTATGCCTCATTTCTGTCCTTTTTCACAGATTCAAGGAATGGTTGAAGTTGGAAGAGACCCCTGGGGGGGACCTAGTCCAACCCAGAAACCTAAAGCAGCTGCCCAAGACCACGTCCAGGTGGCTTTTGAAGATCTCCAGGGAGGGAGACTCCACAACCACTCTGGGCAAACTGTGCCAGTACTATGTCACTCACACAGTAAAGAAGTGCTTCCTGAGGTTCAGATGACACCTCCCGTGTTTGAGTGTGTGGCTATTGCCTTTGTCCTGGCGCTGGACACCACTAAAAAGAGAGTAGTTCCATCCTCTTTGCACCCTCTCTTTAGGTATTTAGGTATTTATAAACATTATTGAGATCTCCCCTGAGACTTCTCTTCTCTAGGCTAAACAGTCTCAGCTCTCTCAACCTTTCTTCATAGGTGACACACTCCAGATTCTTCATCATCTTTGTGACTCTCCATGTCCATCAATACGGACTATGCTGCTATCAACGTCTAGTGATTAAGACCATGCAGAAGATCCATGCAGACTTTCATATCTGGTTTCTTCATATTAAAGTGGGTTTCTTGATTTCTTAGCTTCTTTATAATCTTTTGCTCATCAAAGTAATACTAAAGTGTCTGATCTCATAAGATCTGAATACTTGAAAGAAATATCTGACTTCCTCTGCCACTTTTTTAAAGGATTTTGGTAGAATTCAGATAATTTCTTAAGAAGGAATTTCAGATAATTTCCTCTCAAAATAAGAAGTATGTAGGCAGCTCTACAGTATGCTAAAAGCCAGTGTCCAGTGTTGCTCCAGACTTTTCTGATGTAGTGTAAGGCTAATAACTATGACTGTGTTATCACTAAAACACACACGTCTTGATACTTCCAGCTTTTTAAATCTCAGAATCAACATTTTTACATAAAAGCATGAAGTAGTAATTCACAAAATATGAAGAAGTAATTCACAAAGTATGGAATAGGGAAACTGTAGTTGTTTCTAAATGTAAAATTCTTGTTATTATTGCAAATCAGTTACTTTTGCTATATTGCTTTTGATACAGAAAGTACTGAAATGTAAGGTTAGACGTCCTCTAATATCAGTGCTCACTTAAAAGTCTTTATTTAAATATTCAATAAATAGAGTTTTCACCCAATATATGCTTCTTTCTTTACATCTTAAGATGGCTGAAATTCTCTCCCTGTTTACAAGTGGGGAAACAGAGTCATAGGCAGATGAAATGTCTTGCCCATCATGTGTGAATGGACTCTGTAGATCCTCATTTTCATTACGAAAAGCACAAATTATTCAACCTTAAACAATTTATTTCTCTCCTAAGAGAACAAAATGTTCTCAGCAAAGATAGCAAATAAATTTCCCATAGGCAAAGAAAATTATGTATAGCTACTTTCAGGATCTTCTTCTATTGCTGGGTGTGTTTTTTGTTGTTGTTTTTGATGTATTTATTTATTTTTCTTTCCCATACTTTCTGCATGTTATTCATCTATTTTGTGGCTGATGGCAACATTTCCATACAGACCTTTCCACAGAAAACATGGTGGCTGTGAGTGGATTTCTGCATGAGAAATCCAGTACCCACCACTTAAAAGAAAATGAGCATATCACCTGAGCAACATGCAAGCTTAGAGACCCACTGCAGAAAGGTCATCCAAAATCTGCTGTTTACTGTTACTGTTGGATCAACACTCTTCTGCCTTTGATTTTTATCCCTAGTACTCCTGGCACATGAAGAGACTTGCTGCCACTGAAATTGCTATTCCCAATCCATATGGTGGTAGGAGGAATTGAGCAGTGGTTCTTTTATGTAGTAAGCTTTAGATAATGGTCACTAGCATGCAGAGCAACATGCCAATTGCTGGTGTTACGTCTGGTTGACGTTTCAGACCCAACTTTGTACCTTTCTAATCATTAATCAACAATCAGACAAAGAATATATTGCTGAATCCAGACAGCAGCCAATACAGAACTCTAATACATTATAGATTCTCTGTCAGCACATTTATTTATTGTTTGCAGTGTTCTGTTTAAAAATCCCTATGCTCTTTCATTTTATTATTTATTTATGTGTTTATTTATTTATTTCTCTTTAGCTGGATTTAACAAAGCAGTGAATCTCCATTTATTAACATCTCCTACAAATGCTGAATGGTGAATTATGTTGTATAAAATACAATTATAGTATTATTCTTGGTATTTACTACTACTTACTAAAATCTTTAGCAAATATACCATTAAATGAAAGAATTAAATTGCCTAGGTAGAGCCAGAGTACTTTTTTGTCCTCAGGTAAATATCCAGTAGATCATTTTATTGTTATTTAACATTATATTAAAGGTTGGTGATCAGCATTGAGAGAAATGAATATGCATTTTTCTATACTTCCAACATTCAGTATGAATTTTCACAGTATCAAAAAAAGAAGGAACCATAAGGACTGTTTTGTGGTTAGGCTTTAACACAAATGCATCAGTGGACCTCTGGTTCTGCACAGCATGCAGCCATGCTCTGCTATCAAATTAATGTTAAAATATGTATGTTCTGGCTTCTGATTTATAATATCATTGACAAATAGTAAAAAGGACAGGCGTGCCATAAAGTTTATGGATGGAGCGATGGCATGCACAATGATGCCTCATAAAGAATAAAGGGGGAAAAGTTATTTATTCTTGTGGATTCAAGAACTAAAATACAGATAGACTGTCTGCGTGCACAGAATTTTTCATAAATATCCCACAGTGCACCCTGTTGTACAGCAGCCATACATTAATTAGAGCATTCAGCAGACACTGCAATGTGTTACACTCACCCAAGTGAATCTTCATTTTTCACATGCAGGGCCTTACTAATTAAAATCAGCTTTGCAATTAAATGTGGAAAATTGTGTTAAACTTTCAAGCGTGGTTTAGAAAAAATGTACTTATTTTTAGGGTATTTTATTTTGATGCAAATGAATTTTCCATCAAAGTGAGACCAGTAAAAGGGAGGTATGAGGATTTCTCTTTTTTGTATTATAGATGCTCCTCTCAGTTGCAAGTTGCAATGCTCCACTATCTCTCTGCCAGTACCTGGCCCTGTTCCAATGCTTTTAGTGAGTGCTATCTGTCAAGGCATGAATAATACAGCCCCTAGGCTGTCGGCAGAATCCAAATGAGGCATACATCAGGAAGCAAGCACTCGACTTTAGCTCCAGAACATGCTCCTGTGAAGACAGGCAATTATTCACCCACGGCTGCAGCCATGGCAATCAAACTGGTGGGTGAAAAGGTATATGAAATGAAAAAATTTGAATAAGAAACATGGCACAACAAGCCAGAGAAATTCAATAATTTTCTAATAAGAGAGAGACATTTGAGTCTTTTAATTTTGAAGTTTGGGAGTCTGAATTATTTTGCTCACTCTATTCTAAAATATACATGTAGATGACTTAACTGCAGTATATAATGTAAAGGCAATACAAGGGTGTGTGGAGCTTTTCCTGATCAGAAGAACAATGCTAAATTCTATGATGTTTATAAATTTAAGTAAATCAAGTGTATCAAGTGGCAAATCTCATGCTTAAAAATTAAAAGATGATCAAAATTCTATCTGTATAATGCGATAGGTAACAACAGACAGCTTCGTAAATCAACAAAAAAGGCTGTAAAAAACGGTGGTAAATTAAAATATAATAAATTTTATAAGGCTAGGGACAACTCATACATTATAGATCCAAACATTATTTTAAGATCCCTCCTCACTTTTGAGGATTGCATATTTTTGCCAGACATTGTATCAGTAATTAATGAAACAAACAAACAAAAATATTTATGCAATATGAATGGGAGAAAAGTTATGCAAAATTCCTTGGCAGATGAAGTCTTTAAGATGCTTTATTTTACCTGAATTATTGTTTTCAGGAAACAAATTCATAATATATTGAGAGCTCTATACGTATTTGTATTTTAAATTAGAAAGACTTATCATTTGGCCTTAAAAATTCGTTCTTCACTTAAATTTGATGCATATTGTTTAAGAATAAAATTATGTTTAGATTGAATTTCTATTCAATATTTGTACCAAGCTACAAGCTTAAAGTTCCTTTTGGAACTCTTATTTGTTAAAATTTGTTTTATTCTGAAGCATGTCATATTTAGCAAGTGATTAATCCATTAAAGAATCTAATTGCTTTTGTTATTTGAGAAAAAAAAAAAAAGACAATGTTAAGATGCTTTTAAAATAGGCCACTGCATGTAATAAGTATTTATTTTCATAGAATTTGGTTAAAATTTTTATGAGGCATCTAAATACCTATTTACTTGACAAACCTTAGACAACCTTAGAGAGGATGGTTTTTATTTGTTTGTTTGTTTGCTTTTTGTGTGTGTGTGTTTTCTTTTTTTTTTGTTTGTTTGTTTGTTGTAAATAATAAATGCATAGCAGCACAGTAGAGAGTAATACTTCCAAAGCTGTCATTCACATTTACTTGGCAAATAATACAGGCCATAGTTTATGCTCAGTTAATTTAGAGTAGCTATGGAATTTTCACCTGTGTATCTTAGAGATACTTTTGTAAATCCACTACTGTGACCAGAAGTTGGACTTTTGCATTTATAGTTGTATACATAAAATATGAATCCTTTTGTCTTTAAAGTTTACTAATGAAACTGGCTAACGTCTGACTAATCACAAGGAAAGAACATTCAAATATTTATATTTTTCTTCAGAGAGTTAGCTGATAGATGTCCCGAAAACATGGTTCTGAGAGCACTGTCCTAGTGTGCCTTGGCTAACTGCAATATAACCAGAGAGGTTGTTCGCAACTAACTGTTCAAGGATCTGGATCATGTTTATTCTTCAAAAATACACAGTTTTGCATGTGTAAGAGTACTGTTCATTATTATGCTACGCTCCACAATGGGCCTGAAAAGCTATTAAGTGAATGAAATAAGCAGTGTCAGGAGTATGGTCCAGTAAGAGCCTCTGCTTTTCACTCAAAACATATGAAATCTTTTCATGTCTTCACATTTTTCTATGTGTCACTCCTCCCACCCCCATATCTTTTACTTTTTTTTTTTTTTTTTTTTTTTTTTTTTTTTTTTTTTCCCAGCAAAGGTATATAAATTTCTTTAACTCCATGAACTGTGGGTATTCTAGTTGACCTTGGTGACTACAAACACATACATCAGGTACTGAAATCTTACTATACAATCTTTAACATTTAGGCATCATAGCTGCTGCTAGAGGATCCATGATCACTTCAAGTTTCTAGCTATTACTGAAATACAAATAATAATAATAATAATAATAAAGATATGACACTGCTCTTATACTACCTAACTTTGGGCACTTAGACTGGAATGCTAATCTTTTTGAACTTTTTATGCAGTCACTGGAGAAACATGCTCCCTCAAAGTTAATTTTAGAGATCCTACCATTCTGTCTTAAACTGCCCTGCAGAGCTCCCTGTCCATCTTAGCTGACTTGTTAACATGCCCATCTAGCAAGCTAAAATAAGCCCTGTACTTTAGAGCTGACAGGAAAGTATTCACTGTCATGCAAAGTTTCATTTTACAGCAAAGTTTGGTACAAAGAAAAATTCAAATAGGTGGAAACGATGCAACAAGTCGTTACCAGTATTTTCTTATCCTAATACCTGTCTTTGATACACCTCAATGGCTTATAAATTCTGCTTGTTTCCCTGGTTAAGCGTAGCATTGCAGGATTATGGTTTAGATTTGTGAACCTTAATAACAACCTTTTATAATTAAATAGGGTACAAAACATATGATAAAACTCTCCTTTAACTTCTACCTAATATTTTGTCACCAGAACATCTCGTCTCCTGAATCTGTCTGAAAATTTGAAAGGATCTGTATATTTCATTTCAAATTTAATGTAGTATCTGAACACCATTTTCACAGTCACATTGGTATTATAAAGATAAAACTATATTGACAAAAATAAAATAAAATAAAATAAAATAAAATAAAATAAAATAAAATAAAATAAAATAAAATAAAAACAACAAATCTACAGCAAAACCAGAAATTCCAGAGACTTCAAGATGTTATAAAAATAAATAAATAAAATAATGCTACAGAACTCCGAATGCATCTAGTGGAAGCAAACACATTTCATTTCTTATAATGAGCTAGTCTGATATTGTGAATGGAAAGGTCTTAACCTCATTAAAATGCTCTGTAGGCCTAAACAGAATTGAGTTAGGCATCACAATTCCCTCAGCACATGAAATTTTTAAGACAGTCTGATTTCCTCGGAAGAAATGTTGGAGGGTCTTTCCCAGCCAAAAAGCAAATTAGAAAGAAGAAAAACATAACAAATTATTTCAAAAACTTAAAATTATTAGGTGTTGATTGGACAAGATTAAACAAATTTATATATTGCTATTTCAGAAAACAAGTATGCTGTAAGCTTCAACAATGAATTTTGTTTTACACTAAGTAAGACATATATTAGTTAAATATATTTTGGTTCATAGATTGATAATCAGCATGGCAAGAAAACAATTTAAAAACCATACAAATTCCGTAGTCATTAGAAAAAATGAATTTTTGATGTATTTCCAATTTTTATTCTTTGTGCATCCGCCCCAAAATTTCATTTAATTAACAGCTCTGAGATTCAGTCTGTTCCTGTAGTGACATACCAGAAGGTCAAGAAAGCAAATACAGAATTGATGTCTCCAAACTGCATGTAATCTTTCTAAACCTTACAACTATTTGTTCCCCCTACCTCAAAAGAGTGATGTTACACAAACACATAGACATAGGTGTAAGTTAGCATAACTCATAAGATTTATTTATTTATTTATTTTTAAGCTAAAGAGTTTCCTTCTGTTTGGTTTCAAAATTATTGTTTCTGAAAACTGCGTGTTAGCTGCATGTAGATAACAACCTTGTAAGTAGAAAGGGCATTATAATCATGTCACTTAACTTTGAGTGCTCAGGAAATTTGTGAAGAAGGATTTGGTGCTATTCATTAATTACTGATGAAGCTTGTATTTACATGGAGAAAATGGACAAAAGTAAACATGGTTTGAGATGTCAATAGCGGTTTTAAGAAGAATCATTTTGGCTGTTTCTAAATCAGCGCTTCAATTTAACCAAATCCTTAAAATAACCACAAAAACATTACCATTTTTATGAGGGAAAAGGATTAGAAAAAAATATCTGAATATAAATATTTAATGTTTCATATTTTTAAAATGTAATTCAAAAGAATTTTAATATCAGGTACAACACTTGTTTTAATTTTGCGTTGTCTTGACTTGACCCTAAGCTTCATTTTCTGTTAAAAAATGATACATCCAACACTGAGTGGACAAATATGTCACTGTTTTATATTTTGCATCTTTCAAATAAATGCCTTAACCATAAATGTATAGAATGGAACAGAATGGAATGGAATGAAAAAGAACAGAACAGAACCGAACAGAACAGAACAGAATAGAATAGAATTCAGTTGGAATGGACATATAGAAATCATAAAGTCCAACTGTATAATTTCAATTTAATTAATTAAAAACAAATATCCTCATTACAAATCAGTCATCTGATTTGGTGCTAAATATGTATTATAAATATTACAAATATGTGGTGTGTCTTATAAACACCACAAGTGCTTTAAAACCTGAAAAAGTCAATAGTGAAAAAAATTTTAATGGTTTCAGGAGACTTTGATACTAGTTTGAACATCTCTCTCTTCAGATGGCCAAAACATCAGCCATTTTACAATAGAGGCTGCTGTATAAAATATGTCAAATAAAATGTACAGCACATGAGAAAAAATAATGCATTCTCGAGTTTAAACAAATTTTTAAAACATTGTGTGAGAAATTCATGCACAAATGATTCAGAAAACGAGTGTTGCTTATACAGAAGTACAAGACAATATTGAACATGTACATTGAAGACAAATTTAAATACCGAGTTCTAAATAAATTTGAAGCACATTTGTATGTATGTATAACAAAATGCTACTTTGATATTATTAACTATAAACAGCTAAACACATTTTCTTATGAGATCTCTCCACATACCATAGTTTAGAAACTGAAGTAAAGATATAACTACAGTGTAATATTTGAATCCAGAAGTCTTATTATCAGTGATTTTGTCTTAGGCTTCAACCTTTAACTCTAACCTGATTATCAAATTTACAATGTTCATTCAGTTATGAAATACATTAACAGAAGTCACACTGGCACCAACCATGTCAGTAAGGCCAAATTTTAATTTGCCTTTAGATGATCAAGAAAGCTTCATGAAAAAAAAAATAAATGAGAGAAGACTGAAAATGAGAACAAGTTTCCTCAGCAATAATGTGGTTTAGATTTTGTGTGATATTTATTTACTTACATGGTTAGGATGGATAGAGTAGTCCTATAGATATGGTTTAGGTTTTAGGTCCTGTAAATATGGGTTTAAG